>NC_051072.1:67231624-67581624 GCF_004664715.2 Peromyscus leucopus | reverse complement strand
TTCTGTGTTCCCACAGGAATGTACACTTCTGTAGTTTCTGGTCTCTAGGGTAAAAGCAAAATATTTAAGACAAGTCACCAATAAATGTTACCCTCGATAAACACAGTATCATACAATGGTCCTTTCCGAACAGAACCATTATATGCATACATAAATTTCTCCCAGCTGCATTGACTTCATACCCTGCCAATCATGATGCAGGAGCTACAGAAAAAGTCCTTCATCTGATTGCAAAATGTTGCAATCGGCCCTTGTGCACTTTGAATGCATGTGAGCATTGTAGAACATTAGTTCTACAATGTGAGGAATTGGGGCATTAGATGGCACAAGTCTCACAGCAGATCCCATGATGCTCTCGGGAAGAAGCTGATGCAGAAGACATAAGCTTTGATTAGATTTACTCACTGCCTCCTTTGTCAGGAAGAAAACTTCCTGTGATGGGTTCAGTTGTTCAATTGACTCCAGCAGCCACCCACTCAGAGCAATTACACTTCTCCCAAAACTTTCCTAAGACAACAAAAGTTTATAGTCACTAGGAGTTTGATGCATTTATTTATGGTTTCTATCTGTATTGCTTAACTAACATGGCCTTTTTTTTTCAAATCTCTAATGACTTCTTTGATGTTAAATCAGATAATTTTCACAGTTCTAGCATAAAAATAAAGCACAAAACTATCTGACTTCAAATATGGATAATCAACTAACAGATTCTATAGCCTTCATGATTTACTGCCTCTGTGTACTCTGTGGAATATTAAGTTGCAAAAAAAAAAAAAAACAAAAACAAATAAAAAACATTAATTCTACAAACTAGTGTAAAGTATAATGTTTTACAAAAAAATTATAAAACATTTGTTCTCAACTCTTGTGATTTTTGTATACATTAAGTCATATAAGTGGTAAGAAGCATGCCCAGAAACTTTTAAGCTTTAAATAAAGGATATTTACCTTTAATTGGTAATGCATTTTTCCATTAGCTTTATGAACTGACCACTATGCTTCTTAAAAGTTCATTCCCGACTTCATAGAAAATTTATCAAAGTCACAAGTTTTGATGAATTCTGTTTCTAACTACTTTTACAGACCCAAGTGCAACTGATTAATACCTCCTCTTGTTTCTAATTCCACCATGTAGACATGATGCTCTTGTTTCTATGCAAATGTGATCATTGTGTATATATTGAAAGTATTCCACACTCATTTGACAAATCTAAAATAATATACAATTCTTTCTTATGACTCAAAATGGTCAAATTTAAATTTATATCTATCTATATATCTATATCTATATCTATCTATCTATCTATCTATCTATCTATCTATCTATATATGTAGAGAGAGAGAGAGACATCAGACTCTTCTACTACCAGTTAATCTTTCATATATAATCAACTTTAACATTTCACCTTATAATTATGCATGAAATACATTCATTTAACATGCTTGATTAAATGGTCTTTGTTTGTCTTTTGGAGTGGTCTAGTAAACCACATTTTTAAGAATGTCTCACCAGATTTTCCCATTAGTTTAAAGTGCACTATTATTCCCTAAATGTAAGGAAAAAATAGTGAGGTCTACTGATGCTCCAGCATGTGCTAGGTTACCAGCTAGCAGAGGGTATTTAAAGAAACCATATCTTTATGGATTGTATGCTATTATATTTGTGAGTTTGTATTATGGTTTCTGAAAGTCAATAGGTAATAGTGTCAGAAAGCAGACACTATATCATCATTTGTATTTATGTTATAGTATATCATATGTAAATGCCATGTATAATCCTATGACAAAATAAATATTCTGAAGGCAGATATTGTGTTTTGTATATTGCAAGGTGAATTAATTTTCTGCCCATATTGTAATAAAATGGGATACATTGGTAGACTAAAAACACAAACATAAAGTATTGTGTTTGTGGAGGTCAAAAGTCAGAAATGCACCCTAATTGGATGAACATAATATATCACCAAGGAAATGTTCTTAATAGAGACTTTCAAAGAGAATTCATTTCTTCACCTTTTCTGCCTCTATGGGCTGTGGCCCCTTCCATCATCGGAGACAGAAATGGCCATCTTAGCTTTTCAATTTCTTTTACCTGTTATTTTCAACCACAAAATATTTTATGATGCACTGAGCATACCTGAATCTTTCAGAATTACCTCCCATTCTTTTAAGCCAGCAGATAAATAAACTTGAATGCCTCTTGCCATGTAGAAATTCACAGGTACTGAAAATATTTGTTGGATTACTTGGGTTTACTTATCTACTAACCCCAATATCATTTAGAATTCCAACTATAGAGTAGATGATCTAAAAATACTGTACCAAAATATAACCATGGGAATTTGGAATCAGATGATTAAGCCACATAAATTAGTGTATCTCAAAGTGACAAAATGGATTATGAGCTTAGTATAAGGGCAGAAAAATGATGGAGCTGGAAGAGTGTTTCATACCACAGGTCCTACAAGTGACAAGAGGTAGCTATCACCCCAGTCCTGCAATTCACATTGTTGGGATTTTTCTTACAGGTTTATATTATCCATGAATTTTGAAAAGAGTATGTGACACTCATGAAGTTTGTGTGGTTTCAAACATTCATTATCTCTAACACCTGTAAAATGAAAATAAATTGTCATACAGTGGGATCAACATTGTCCTCTGAAGACCATTTGACACTCCCTCAGAATGTGCTGTGGAACTCAACACACAGAATCTGGTTTAGGAGGACTTCAATGATTGTCAGTGTTTTAAGAAGATTTTACACTATAGTAGTCAATGGACTCATATTAGAGTCACAATGATTTTTAGATGAATATTAACAACTCTCAGAAACATATTTGTAACAGGTGGGAGAATAATTCTAAAGACTCCATGCTGGGGCAAATATTTTAAAAATGATTTTTGAAAGAGGATTCATAGTCATCATGGAAGTAAAAATAATTGTATAGAAACCTGACATGAATGATAGCCTAGCCACTTACGCACTACTTTTCAACTCTTAAATGGTCATAGAATTGCTGTTTTCAAAGGATCTGAATACAACATGATGTATCAGCTACAACAGCAGGGCATTAACCTTGCAGAAGTCACTGCATTTTTTATTATTGTGTTATAATAGGTCATTCATATTTATGAAAGTTGTGAATAATTTGAAATCTAAACTTGAATTTTGGTTTCCTTACTTTCTAGTCAGTAATTCAGCATCCACATGCAATCTCTAATGTATGTAATCTTTACCCATTTTAGCAAGCACTCATGCTGCAGAAATAGATGACATTATTACTCAACTTAGAAATATTATCATCCTCAACAGTGGCAGCAGCAACAGCAATAACATATTGTTACTGACTTTGAAATCCTACAAATAGCTTACAATCTATCTGCTAAGTCTAGGTGGATTTTAAATCATAGGATTGGTGGTGTTTAAGAAGAGAACCCCCAAACTCAGGATACTCAAACTTGTTGCAACTATTGGTAGGTGTACCTGTTTTCTCTATAGGGAGATTATTTGAAGTCTATTTGAGGAACTAAAAAAAAATCCTTGTAAGAAATTCTTCTAAAAACTGCAGCGATCTGTTCACAAGATGTAGAAATAAAAAAAAAAAAAACACTTATGGCTAATTTTCTTTCAACAGATGACTTCTGGCTAATCAGATTCTATTGAAAAATAATGTTTCAATTTACTCTGGTAAGTTGTCTAGAGAGATGGGTCAGCAGGTCAGATTATTTTCTGTTATTTCAGAGGAACCCAGCATCCTCCAACCATCAGTAACTTCAGTTCTAGAGGAGAAAATGTCATCTTCTGTACTCTATAGGCACTACACCTACTTACATGCAGGCACACAGTCATACGCATAAAATAATAGTAAGTCAATCTTTTAAAGAGTTGCCCTGGTAGAAGCTACAAAACCTCTCATTCCCTGTTCTTAGGGACCAGAATGTCTCCACACCAAATATCACCAAGTCAGATCCCAAAAGGAGTAGAATCCAATTCTCAATGCAAGGGAAAGTACTACATTAGTCTCTTTTTGAAAGTATTTCATAAGTTTTCAATTTTCCATATCAACCAGAATTAAAAAAACTGAATATTAATCATATTTACTTACAAGTTGTCTATCTTAAATATCATTCATAAACTAATAAAGTATGGGGGAAAACAATCCAGTACAGCAGAGCAATTCTGAGGTATGAACACTCGTGTCAGGGAGACGAAGATTTACTTAAACGCATGACTGGAAGATACTAGTCTTAGAAACAGTCACAAGGCTGTAATGCTTGAAGTTCTATCATATTATTATGGAGCTATGCACAATAGAAATGATGTGCCGGACGGTGGTATCACATGCCTTTAATCCCAGCACTTGGGAGGCAGAGACAGGCGGATTTCAGTGATTTTGAGGCCAACCTGGTCTACAGAGTGAGTTACAGGACAGCCCAGAATGTTATACAGAGAAACCCTTTCTTGAAAAACTGAAAAAAAAAATAGAAATGATGTAATACAGAGTTTAAAGTCTCAAATCTAATGTAAAATCTAATGTACTGTGGACATTTGTTATAATAAACTTTTATAAATAATTTCTATGGCTGTGTGTTAGAAAGGCAGAAGGTTATTACTGATTATGTTACATATAATATATATTATATATACTGAATATATTAATGTGAACCATGTATAATATGTAGAGATAGGCTCAGGTAAGAAGGCACCATAACCAATCAATAGTTTAAAGAGAGTACATTTATGAATATAGTGCAAGCTTACATTGTATACTTGTAGAGCATACTTACCATAATACAGTAATGAGAAAATTCTGCATTAAGAATTCAAGATTAGTGATAGAAAATGTGAATGACCCCAGAGAGAAAGTGTATTTACTTTTAATGTGAAGTTTATTCATACTTCTGAAGTTGGACCTTAGGGAAATAATGGGAGTCAAGGGAATCAATGCCAATCATGAACAGTAACATGGCAGTTAACTTCAAGTTCCCTTCATTATCTAACAGCATTCTCAATTCTGGGGTATATTCTAACACACACACTTGTTTTTCATGATAATCAGGATTATGGATGCATTGATCATCATTGTTTTAGCTACATCTGCATAAAAATAGTAGTAAAGCAATAACATATACAGACAAGGAGACAATTTAAATAAGACAGAGTAAATGTTTTCTATTTAAACATATCACATAACAACTGGTACTGAGTTTAACTAAGTATCATGAAAAATTGTGAAGCTGGACAAGAGGCATATGCCAAATACTCATTCGCACTACACAGACAACCTAAGGCTATGTTCCTCAGGAGAAAAAGAACAAGGTAAAAACCTATGTTCAGTGACCATATCTGAAATCAGAATTTGCTAAATAGAATAAATGCCAGGTTGAAGGCTATAAAGGAAAGGGTTAACAAGCTTGAAGACAGAATAGTCTGTATCTACTCTAAAGATGAAAACAAATGGAAAAACATTGATTTGGTAACCTAAGCAACAATATCAAATGATCACCATCACATATATTTTAAATTCTAGTGAAGAAGAGAGTGTGGCAAACCCTCCAGCTCACCTCCCTAGAAGAAACAGAGAGCAAAGAAAGAGCAGGTATACTAAATAATGCAGAACACAAAGAAAACACGCTCACTCAGATCATAGCAAACTGCTATTAATGCAAGGCAAAAGAAGATCATAAAAAAGCAAAGATATGCATTGCTTTCAAAGAACATAATATAAATGACATAAGATGCAAATTATGAAAAAGGTTTTATTTTTAAACTGTGGGTTAGATATAAATGAAATGACATCTCCAAAGTGTGGAATGAAGTAAAAGGTGTCAGGAAATTCTGTATTTAGTGAAATACACACCCAAAATAAGAGTGCAATAATTTTACTTCAGAAAATGTAACACTAAAACATCCTTCCCAGAGGGCTAAATTATATCAAGTTCTCAGGTTCTTGAGACTTAAGAAAAATGATAGCATTTATAAATTCAGATTCTTGGGGAAAACCACTACTAGGAATAATAAGTAGACAATATGAAAGTCAGTGTGTTTATTATTAAAGTATGCTGTAATGCATTAAAAATAATATCAAAATATGTTATAAAAATAATGTAAGAAAATTAAAGCAAATTTACTACTAAAATTTATACATTTGTTTAGACAAAACTAAGAGTGAAGAACAGAAGACAGGAAAAGCAGTAAGAATATTATTAATCAGAAAAAAAGGTAAAGGTAAATACAAACCCCTAAATAATTACATCTAATTTTCTGAACAAAGCCAACATACTAAAAATAAAAGTTTTAAATTAATATTTTTAATTATTTAAAAAAATGAGTTGGAGAAGGCTCAGCAGCTAACAACACTGGTTGCTTTTTGTGAAGCCTGGGTTTCATTTCCAGAAACCACATGGTAGCAAACAACATTCTATAACTCCAGTTCCAGGAGATCCAATATTCTCCTCTGGCCTCCAAGGGTACTATGTACACACATGATTCATATACATACACATACAAAATGCTCATATAAATATAATAATAATAAACGAAAAAATTTTAAATGATAAAAACATACTCATAAGACATACAGGTTAAATATCTAGGTAAGAGATGTAGCAGTAGAGCATGGAAAATAGGCCATGCAAACTGTCACAGCAAGAAAGCTTAGGTGTTTTTATTAACATCAAATTAAATTTTGCTTCAGATAAGAAGGTTGATATGTAACAATTGTACATAGGTTGAACATATCCAGAATACAATAAAAGGG
Source organism: Peromyscus leucopus (assembly GCF_004664715.2). NCBI lineage: Eukaryota > Metazoa > Chordata > Mammalia > Rodentia > Cricetidae > Peromyscus > Peromyscus leucopus. The sequence continues at coordinate 67,574,863 of NC_051072.1, read as the reverse complement.
GGATAGTACATATGAGCATCATATTATAAGCATCATTCCAACTTGACAAGCTGTGAGTTCCATTAGATGAGCCTCTGGAACTGCCTGTGGGGATTATTTTGAGTACATTAATAGAATTGGGAGACCCACCCACTATCAGTGGCACCATTCCATAGGGAGGATCATTGAGTACGTGAATGTAGACACAGAACTGATCAGCAGCCCATGCTGTTGACTCTGCTTCCAGATTGTAGTCATACCACAATGAGCGGCCACTTGACTTCCCGCCATGACAGATTCCACTGCTTTCCTTGAACTGTGTGCCAGAGTAAGTTCCTTTCCCTTAAATTGTTTTTGTCATGGGATTTTATCATTTTAATAAAAAATGAGACTAAGACAGTCTGTACAATAGTGATTCAGGCCACCTGAACAAAAAATGATAGTGTATTGGGATGAAATGGAAAAATCCAAATGTGATTGGAAATTTCAGCATCCTTCATCAGTAATTACATAGATGAAGTGCATATACCCTGTATTGCCTGGACCTAAATGACACTTACATTTCAATGATTCATTTTTATTATAAAATGCAGTGTAAGAAGAATTTATTTTCAAATAAATATGGAATATTAATTTTAGAACAAATATTGGGGTATAAAATTCAGCTGAATAAACTTCAAATGATTTAAGTCTTTTGCTCTTTTTTTTCCTTTTATTTTATTTTATGATACCATTCAGTTCTACATATCAGCCACAGATTCCCTTGTTCTCCTCCCTCCTGCCCCCCTCCCCTTCCCCCCAGCATGCCCCATTCCCACCTCCTCCAGGGCAAAGCCTCCCCTGAGGACTGAGATCAACCTGGTAGACTCAGTCCAGGCAGGTCCAGTCCCCTCCTCCCAGACTGAGCCAAGCGTCCCTGCATAAGCCCCAGGTTTCAAACAGCTAGACCCAGGGTGGAGCTCCAGGAGTCTAATTAGAAAGAGAAAGAGGAGGGTTTGTATGAGCGAGAATTGTTGAACCCAAGGTTGGATAAAGCACTGGGACATAGCCAAACAAATGGAAACACATGAACTATGAACCAATGGCTGATGGGCTCCCAACTGAATCAGGCCCTCTGAACAGGTGAGACAGTTGATTGGCTTGATCTGTTTGGGAGGCATCTAGGCAGTGGTACCGGGTCCTGTGCTCAGTGCATGAGTTGGCTGTCTTATGCTCTTTTGAAAAATAAATTAAATTACAAACAGATAATAATAAAAATTAAAGTCTAGAATTTACATAAAATTTGTTGTCATTTTCTTAATAACAGAAATATCACTGAGCCGGGTGGTGGTGGCTCACACCTTTAATCACAGCACTTGGCAGGCAGAGGCAGGAGGATTTCTGTGAGTTTGAGGCCAGTCTGGTCTACAAAGAGAGTTCCAGGAAAGGCACAAAGCTACACAGAGAAACCTTGTCTTGAAAAACCAAAAATAAATAAATAAATAAATAAATAAATAAATAAATAAATAAATAAATATCTCGCCGGGTGGTGGTGGCGCACGCCTTTAATCCCAGCACTTGGGAGGCAGAGCCAGGCGGATCTCTGTGAGTTCGAGGCCAGACTGGGCTACCAAGTGAGTTCCAGGAAAGGCACACAGCTACACAGAGAAACCTCGTCTCAAAAAACAAACAAACAAAAATTTGACATGAATTGATAGCTAAAACATCAAAACTTATGTTATATAGCTATAATAGTTGATTTTAGGAAAGACAATAAGTAAAAATCAATTATAAAATTTAAGTTAAAGAAAGGAAATTTTAGACTAGAAACTAATAATTGGGGGCAAGTAGTATACAACCTTAGTAATTTAATGATTCCTTTTGTTTCAAACATTAATAAAAGTGTCAACAACTTAAAAATGATAAAATCAGCACCCCTCCCCTGGGCTGCATACTACGGCCCACAGCTCCAACAGCCTTACCAGAGGCCAGGCTGGTCTTAGGAACTTCAAGTAAGACATCACCCATGGTGCACAAAACATTTTTAAGCCTGCATAACAACCCCAGACTGCACACACAGGCACACACACAGGCAAACACACACACACACACACACACACACACACACACACACACACACACACACACACTTATGTGTACACTCCACATCCTGGTCTACAACTCTGGAAGAAAACTTCTACTTTACCAGAGGTCAGGCTGGATCTAGTGACTCCAGGTCTACAACTTCAGAAGCAGACTTGAGCTTTACTGGGTCACAGGCCTAATCTAGGCACCCCAGCCCTGGCAACCGTATTAGAGGCCAAACCAAATCTAGGGACCCCAGAAACCAGAACAGATCTAGTGACCCCAGACTTCACTGCCATGCTGGGCTCCATATCATGGTCTACAGTTTGGAGAGAAGACTTCAGTTTTTACCAGAGGCCAGGTCAAATCTAGGGAACTATGTCTCCAAAACCTCAGAGGGGCACCCTACTGGACATGAAGACATTCTAGTCATGAGAACCCTTGGTCATTTAATCCAGAAGACCAAAGAGAAAAGAGAAACCAATGAACAAAACACTCATCCAACAAAGACAAATGCAAGTTCCCACACCTAGATCTATAATCACCCCAAATCCATGCCTAATATTCCAGTGTAAGAGCATAACCAATAACAGAAAGGGAAATATGGCATCACCAGAATCCAGCCATCCTACAACAGCAAGACATGATCAGTCAAACACAGCTGAAGCACAAGAAAATGACTTTAAAATGACTTTACAAAGATGATAGAGGTCTTTAAAGAGGATATGAAACAAATACCTTAAAGAAATTGAGGAAAAAACAAACAAACAAATGGTAGAAATCAATACATCTCTAAAAGAAGGCCCAGAAAAAAAATAGGTGAAGGAAATCATTCAAGACCTGAAAATGAAAACAAAAGCAATAAAGAAAACACAAACTGAGGGAATCTTGGAAAAGGGATGCTGTGGGATGTTCTGTATGCTGTGAATGTGTTGCTCTGATTGGTTGATAAATAAAAAGCTGATTGGCCAGTAGCCAGGCAGGAAGTACAGGTAGGATAAGCAGACAAGGAAAATTCTGAAAAGAGGAAGGCTGAGTTGGAGACACCAGCCCACAGTCCAGGGAGCAGCATGTAATGACACACAGGTAAAGCCACAGAGAACATGGCAACATATAGATTAACAGAAATGAGCTGAGTTTAAGGATAAGAGCTAGTCAGTGGTAGGCCTGAGCTAATGGCCGAGCAGTTTTAATTAATATAAGCCTCTATGTGTACTTAGGTCTGATGACTGACAGACTGCAGGGACAAATAATAATCAAAACATTAAACATACAGTTCATAGAAAGAATATTAAAAGTGCCAGGGAGAAAAGACCAAGCAACATACAAAGGCAGACCTATTAGAATCACACCCAACTTCTTAACAGAGACCCTAAAATCCAGAAGGGTCTGGACTGGAGGTATCTAAGAGAATATAAAAGACCACAGATGCCAGCCCAGACTACTGTACCCAACAAAACTGCCTGTCATCATAGATGGAGAAAACAACACATTCCATGACAAAGTCAAATTTAAACAATATCTGTCCATAAACCCAGCCCTACAGAAGGTATTAGAAGGGAAAATCCATCCCCAGGAAGTTAATTGCAAACCACAAAAACACAGACGATAATCTTACACCAGCAAAATCCAAAAAAGGGAAACACACACACACACACACACACACACACACACACACACACACACACACACCACGTGCACGTGCACAAGCACACACACACAAAGAAAAAACCCACTACCAACAAAATATCAGGAATTAACAATCATTGGTAATTAATATACCTCAATATCTATGGACTTATTCCCCAATAAAAAGAAACAGGCTAACAGAATGGATATAAAAACAGGATACGTCATTCTGCTGTATACAAGAAACACCCCTTAACATTAATGATAGATATTACCTCAGAGTAAAAGGTTGGGAAAAGGTTTTCCAATCAAATGAACCTAACAAGAAAGCTGGCATAGCTATTTCAATCAAAATTAACCAAAGGAGATGGAGAAGGGCATTTCATATTCATCAAAGGAAAAATCCACGAAGATAATGCATCAATTTTGATCATCTGTACCCTAAATGTAAGGTAACACATTTGTAAAAGAAACATTAATAAAGCTTAAGTCATACATATCACACCACACGATAATAGTGGGAGACTTGAACACCACACTCTCACCAAGAGTATGGTCATCCAGACAGAAACTAAACAGAAATAACCAAACCAACAGATGTTATGACTCAAATGAACCTAACGGATACCTAAGGAACATTTAACCCAAAGACAAAAAAAAAAAAAAATACCTACTTCTAAGGACCACATGAAACCTTCTCAAAATTGACCATATGCTTGGCCACAAAGCAAGTATCAACATATACAAAAAAAAATGAAATAACACCCTGTATGTTGTCTGACTACCATGTATTAGAGCTGGATTTCAACAGCATAAAGAGTAACTGTTTACTGAGTTACAACTGGGTCAAGAAAGAAATAAAGAAGTTAAAGACTTCTTAGAATTCAATGAAAATGAATTCACAACATACCAAATGTATAGGATGTGGTGGTATTTTATTTGTGCACCCCAATAAAGCTTATCTGGGGATCAGAGGAAAAGGCCAGCCACTATATTAAACACAGAGGTCAGGCAGTGGTAGCACACACCTTTAATCCTAGCATTCAGGAGGCAGAGATCCATCTAGACCTCTGTGAGTTCAAGGTCACAGTGGGAACAGAGTCAGGCGTAGTGGCACACACCTTTAATTCCAGTGCTAGTTAACCATAGAAGTCTAGAGGTCTCTACAGACAGACAGGAAGTGATAGAGCTGGGTGGAAAGAGGAAGTAAGATGGCAAAGCACAGAAAGGCATGTAAGGTGTGAGTAAACAAAAAGTCTCTCTCTCTGGAGGCTGAGAAGTTGATAAGGTAATGTTGGCTGTGGCTTATTCTATTCCTCTGATCTCTCAGGATCTGGCTCTGGGTTTATTTTATTAATAAGACCTTTTTAGATTTGTCTTACAATGGGCACAATGAAAGCACTGCTAAGATGAAAGTTTTTAACACTAAATACCTTCATGAAGAATTGGATAGATCTCATACTAGTGACTTAACAGCACACCTGAAAGTTTAGAACAAAAAAATGCAGACACACCTAAGAGGAGTAGATGGCAGGAAATAATCAAACTGAGGGCTGAAATCAATAAGATATAATTAAAGAGAATAATACAAACAATCAATGAAACAAAGAGTTGGTAAGAATCCATCTTGGACCTCTCAGAATTGCTAAGATCAAAAATACTAATGAGAGCTTATGCTGGAGATGATATAGAGCAAGGGGAACACTCCTCTATTGCTGGTGGAGTGCAAACGTGTACAGCCACTTTGGAAGTCACTGTGGCAGTTTCTCAGAAAAATGGGAATCAATGTACCATAAGACCCAGCTATACCATTCTGGGGCATATAACCAAAGGATGTTCATTCATATCACAGGGACATATGCTCAACTATGTTCACAGCAGCTTTATTCATAATAGCCAGAACCTGGAAACAATCTAGATGTCCCTCAACTGAGAAATGGATAAAGTAAATGTGGTTTATTTAAACAGTGAAATATTACTCAGCTGTTAAAAACAAGCACGCATGAAATTTGAAGAGGAATGGATGGAACTAGACAAATTATCCTAAGTGAGGTATCCAAACCAAGCAAGACAGACATAGTATGTATTCACTCATAAGTGGATGTTAGGTATAAAAGAAAGGATAACTATGTTAAAATACACCAACCCAGAGACACCAGGAAATAAGGAGGGCTCATGAAAGGATCCATAGATCTACTTGGGAAGTAGAAATAGAAGAGATTTCATGAATTTACCTAAGGTGTGTGGGAATGGGAACATGAGTGATCAGGTTAGGGGAGAACAGAGGGGAAGAGTACTGAAAGAGAATGCTGGAAGGCGCGGGGGGGGGGGAAGGCTGGGGGTTAGGTAAAACCCTAGTGTAAGGGAACCTCCAAAGAATGTTTAAGGATGACCCCATCTAAGACTTGTAGACTGACCTGGCCATCACCTATGACCAATTTGACGTCTAGCCCAATTGTCATCAGAGGGGCTTCATCCAGCAAATGATGGAAACAGATGCAGACTCACAGCCAAACATTAGGCAGAGTTTGAGGAATCCTGCAAAAGAAGGGGAGAAAGGATTGTGGACGCCAGAGGGTTCAAGGACACCACAAGAAAACTCACAGAATCAACTAACCTGAGCTCATAGGAGCTCACAGAGACTGAACCAACAACCAGGGAGCCTACATGAGACTGAGCTAGGAACTCGCATGTATGTCACAGTTTGATAGCTTGGTGCTCTTGTGGACTCCTAACAGTGGGAACAGGGGCTGTCTCCAAATCTTTTATTGGCTTTTTGGACCCTGCTCCTCATACTGGGTTGCCTTGCCCAGTGTTAATACATGGGGAGGTGCTTAGTCTTACTGTAACTTGATATGCCATGTTTTGTTGATACTCATGGGAGACCCACCCTTTCTTAAACAGAAACAGAGAAGTGGATTGGGATGGGAATAGGTGTTTGGGGTGGGGGACTGGGAGAGAGAAGGGAGGGGAAACTTTGGCCAGTATATAAAATAGATAAGTAAATAAATTTATTTTAAAATGAACATCAAAATACACCAGAAAAATAAACACCTGTTATAGGAATGAAAGAGGTGCCATCACAGCAGATTCTACAGACACTTGAACAACTTAATACAGTTAACAACTTTATCCCTGGTGTTTTAAAGAGAACTTGTGTGGGTTAACAATGGGATATCAGTCTCAAACAGCACAAAGATTCAACATGGAAATTACACTTTATAATACGGAACACAACAGACACAAAAATTACAAAATTATACAATTAATGACCATATTTACAAACGTGATAAATATTATAAGAAACTATAGCCTATAAAAACAAATAATAAATACATTAAATTGTCATGGTTTTATTAAAATTTAAAAATGTGTTAATGCTTCAAGCTTTATTATTTCTGCTTCACATTGCCTTTATACTATTTGATGTCTACTGTGCTTTTATACTATTTTGCTTTTGCTCATCCTTTTTTTGTAATAGATATTATTATTTTGGTAAAGATTACATTGAATCTGGTGATTGCTAATTGTGATATGTACATTCTGAGAATATTCATTATTTCAACCAATGGACACAAAATAACTTTCCATTTACCTATTCTCTAATTTCATTTATCAATGCTTAATACTTTTGAGAGAATATATTTTACATATTTTATCAAATACATTCTTAGTTATTCTATTTTTTGATGTTATTGTAAATGGAATTGATTTTATAATCCCTATTTCATATAACTCAGCAGCAGTGCATAGAAATATTGAGTTTTGATACCAATTTTATATCTTGCAAATTTATTGGATTTGCATAATACTTCAAATAACTTTTTGGTGGAATTTTATTGTTTTATGCATAAAATCATGTCATAAACAACAGAGCAAATTGTACTTCTTTCTAATTTGTATGACTTTTGTTTCATTCTGAGTTTCTTCTACTTCTTGCAGTAGAATTATTGGGAATGCAAGAACTTAGCATAAATCAGCTTGTCCTACTCTTGAAAGCAGAGGAAAAGCCTTCACCTTTCTACCATTTAATGTGATACCAGCTGTGAGTTTGTGGTATTTTCTTTTTATGTTGTTGAAGTACACTACTCTCTATCTAACTTTTTGAGTTATTAGTAAAAATAATAGTGAATTTTCTTAATGTCTTTTCTGTATCTATTCAAATTTTCACTTACTGATTACACTTAATTATGTTAATATCAATTTCCAATTTATTGACTATTATATTTATGCCATGCTTGCATGCCAGGAATAAATCTCACTTGATTATGGTCAATGAATTAGTTGAAACTTACTTCAAGTATAATTTTTAGAACATTATAATGCTGATATAAACACAGAATAAAAGTGAGTAGAAAGCAGAGAAATAAACGCATTGTCTAATAGTGAACAAATCTTTAAACCAAATTGCCTACCATACTAGAGATATCACATGCAAAACTCATCAACTACACCTACATAAAATTATATAGTATCTGCATAGAAATATCTAACAAAGTAAAATGCAATAAATATAATAGAAAAAATTGCAATCTAATGCAGTGTTAAAGTTCAAAATATGGAAACATGTAGTAGTATTTTATAGCAAAATAAAAAAAGCAAAGTTGATAATTAAAAATATGAATTTATAATCTCACAAGATGATTTATAAAATACCTAGAAGTGGTCTGGTGGTGATGAAGTTTTTACTCTTCTTTTGGAGCAAGCATGAGGATTTCTGGTGTGATATTTTATTTGTTGTCTAACAAATAAAGCTTGCCTAGGGATCAAAGGAAAAAGCTAGCCACTATATTAAGCATAGAGGTCAGGCAGTGGTAGTACACATCTTTAATCCAAGCATTTCGGGAGGGAGAGATTCATCAGGATCTCTGTGAGTTCAAGGCCACACTGGGAACAGAGTCAGGCGTGGTGGTACAAGCCTTTAATCCCAGTGCTAATTAACTATAGGGGTTTGGAGGTCTCTATAGACAGACAGGAAACAATAGAGCTGGGCGGAATGAGGAAGTGATGTAGCTGGGCAGAGAGAGGAAGTAAGACGGCAGGGCACAGAAAGGTATATAGGCGTGAATATACAGGAAGTAAGTCTTGGGCTGAGGATTTCCTAGTGGTAAGAACTGGTGGCTGGCTTGTTTTATTTCTCTGATCTCTCAGTTTTCACTCTAATATCTAGCTCTGGGTTTTTTATTAATAAGATCATTTAGCAATTCATGTTACAGATTAACATTCAGGTTTCCACAGCTTATGTAAAACTCCAGGCATGATAGCACATGACTGTAATCTTGGTGTTGCGGGAGTGAAGGTATACATACACTACATTCATACAGTAAAATTAATTAAGTAAAACAATAAGGTAGAGAATAATGGAGCAAGACTCCCAAACTCAATCTAGAGCCCACAGAAATGTGTACATATGTACATATGCACCTGTGCATACATTCACACATACTTAAAAATTTTAAACAGTCCACAGATATAAGAGTATACTCAATATAACTAATCAGCTATGAAGACAATGAAAAGGCACTTGTCTATTTGTTCATTCCTCAATAAACATGGGTGACAAATTTTAACAGTTTGACAGAGAAAACATATATTTTATTTCTCATTGAACATTACCACCATAGTTAGAAAAACATTGGTGAGATATTATCTAATATATGTTTTGATAGCTATTACCAAAAAGTCAAAGGATAAATGTAACAAAGTTGTGATGAAGAATGGAGAGTGATTCTTATGCACTATTCATGGTAACATAATGACCCAGCATATGTCTTTCCAAAGAACTATTATTTATGCTTCAAAAAGAAGAGTTATACATACTAAGCAGCGTTTATTTATGTATATTTAGTAATACATATAAATATACATATATATGTATACATGTAATAAAAATTAATGCAGATAGAGGTCATGATTTTGAAAGAGAGCAAGGGGGCATTTGAAAGGTTTAGAATGGAGAAACGGGAAGGGGAATAATACAATTTTATTGTAATCTAAACAAATAAAATAAATAATTTTAAAATTTGGAAAGAAATGGACAAATTTGGAAATTACTATCCTAAGTATAATATGTTTTAAAAAAGAAAGAAAAGAAAATTCCTCTTGTGTGGAATCAAAAATATGTAACCAGTAGAAACAAAGACTGGAAGGGTAGACAACAAGGGAGGAGAGGACAAAAGAAGAGACCCTGGTCAATACATTAAAATTCTCAATTATGTGAGGAATAGTTCTTGAAAATTATCATATAATATTTTGGACATGATCAATTTAGTACACATTTGAAGTGTATTGAAAGAGTAAATCTTCAACATTATACTATGAACATCAAAAATGGTATTTATTTCATATCAGCCGCGGATTCCCCTGTCCTCCCTCCTCTCCTCTCCCCCCCCCCCCCCCGTTCCCAGCACACACACCCCATTCCCACCTACTCCAGGGCAAAGACTCCCCTGGGGATTCAGCTCAGCCTGGTAGTTTCAGTCCAGGCAGGTCCAGTCCCCTCCTCCCAGGCTGAGCCAAGTGTCCCTGCATAGGCCCCAGGTTCCAAACAGCCAGCTCATGCACTAAGGACGCTAATGAAATATGTTTTAGTATTATAACATAATTATAATTAAAAAGTAAACAAGCTTATGGCCACAAGTTAAGAAGGAATACAAAGAGGTTCCTCAAAAAAAATGGTATTTATTTAAAAATAGAATGCTACTGAGCTTCATTGTGAGCCATAGCCTTTACCTCATGCCACTGATGAAACATTAGTAAGTGAAAATTCCCACAATATTTCATATGACTGATGAGATGGACTGTAGACTGTAGGTAACTTTTTTAAATAAATGTTTTTATTTTATAATTAATTTAATTTTACATATCAGCCATGGATTCCCCTGTCCTCCCTCCTCCCACTCCCCAGCCTTCCCCTGCAATCCACCCTCCCCATTCCCAACTTTTCCAAGGCAAGGTCACCTCTGGGGAGTCAGCCCAACATGGTAGTAAAATAACCTGGAAGTAGTAAGTCAAGTTTTCTCTGAGGTTTATGATAAAAAAAAATCTGAGTTAAATACCATAGTCGAATATCTTTTAACTGCATATAGCTACTACAATTATTTCTTTTTTATTTGTCCACAACCTTATGTTATAAAACATATGTTCTTCTAAATTATTTTATAGTTTTGGACAAGACATCCATTGCTGGATCAAGGTTTTTGTCCTTCATTCTTCTCCAAAACACAGTGAATATGAGTTTTTTCTTTCTATGACTACAGCTGATGGATCTTTCTACATTATAGGAAAACACTGAAAACAACACACATGTGTGTATGTGCTCATACACACTCACACACATAGATTTACTTGAAATATGACTGTTCAAAAAAATCTTGCCTTTTAAAACCATTGGATAAGATGTTTCCACTCGCCAGGCGGTGGTGGCGCACGCCTTTAATCCCAGCACTCGGGAGGCAGAGGCAGGTGGATCTTTGTGAGTTCGAGGCCAGCCTGGTCTACAGAGCGAGATCCAGGAAAGGTGCAAAGCTACACAGAGAAACCCTGTCTTGAAAAATCAAAAAACTCGAAAAAAAAAAAAAAAAAAAAGATGTTTCCACTTTTTCCATGCATTATCCCAAAGAGTGGAAGTGTTCAATATTCTCGACTAGATGTGGGGAAGGTTGGATATGACCTCAAACAAAATTTTGCTGTATGCTGCTAAGTAAACATGCCTAATATTTTGAGTTATACTGTGTTTCTTAATTTTAGTGTATTTGAATATAGAACTGAATCAAGGTATGAACTTACTTTATTAAACTGATACATGAGATGCCCAGTACATTTCAAGATGAAAGCCTTACCTCATACTAGAAGAGTTATTCTTTAGACTTAATTAAGTGGGACTGAGTTTTGACGAGAAGTTATGTTCTCTATGTATTTGCTATTCCATCAAAAATCTGCAAACAAAAACATCTGTCTCATATTAAACTAACAAGGATTTAAAATATTTTATAAATATCCATCAGATACAGTAACATCAGTTAATTATCTAAGAAGATAATGCTTATGCACATCTCAAGCTATAAGTTTGATTGTTGAGATATCTCTATGAAGAAAGACTAAGTTATGAATGCTTCTCTTATAACTTGGATTCATCGATTTTACAGATCCATTTCTACTTTACTTTTAGAATTGAGAACAAAAATCACTTGGGAATGCCAATTTTGAAGAAAATTAAGTTACTAGTTTTATTTTATTTGTTTATTTTTGGGTTTTTCGAAACAGGCTTTCTCTGTGTAGCTTTGCGCCTTTCTTGGAACTCACTCTGTAGTCCAGGCTAGCCTCAAACTCACAGAGATCCACCTGCTTCTGCCTCCTGAGTACTGGGATTAAAGGCGTGCGCCACCAACGCCTGGCTAAGTTACTAATTTTAATGTATTTGACTGCAAGAGAAATGAGAGCTTGAGCATGATAAATTTTTTCCCTTGTTATTTCACTCTGTTGGCCATTTTAATGTTATGTTTGGTATGGTTTTATAATAAAGAACAAAATATGAAGTCACTTTTGTGTACAGATCTGTACCTGGCAACATTATCTGAAGGAATGATTATAGACATTATGGCTTATGTGTGTTTATACGATAGTTCGTTTGAGATAGGGGCTTACTACAAATCCCTTCTTCTCCTGACACTTGCTAAGTTGAGCAGGCTGGCCTCAAACCAAAAGAGATCCACAAGCTTCTGCATCCATAACACTGGGATTATAATCTTGTACCACCCACAATTGTCTCAGTTTTAAATGCAAATTTTCTCTTTCCATCAAAATGTATGAAATTGATTTTGTTATTTTCTGTATGTCAGTATTTGGAAGTTTTCTTATGTTAAGATTAAAAAGTGCTGTAACATATTTATCTTATTATTTTATATTTTTGTAATGGATTTACAAGTACATTTTAATCTTTAAAACATTTCTATATATGCTAGCCATGGGTACAATAATGCTTACTTCCATTTATACAATTGTGTGTTTTATTTTTATTTAAAAAATTATGAAAGAAACAGAGCCACAGAGACAGCAACAATTTACAGAGCGACCAACAACCATTTGTTGATAGAGACGGTACAGATTGATTTTCTCTCCTCCACACTTTTGGTGTGATTCACATGGCACACAGATGTAAACTAAACAAGAACCCTTTCCTGAGATCTCTTCTTTTCTGCTGTTTTATTAGAAGGGAAGATGGAATCCCTACTGTTCAGGAAGACTTCTACAAGGTTGGGCTTTCCACATATAGAAGAGAGATATTAAAACACATGAAACTAAAATACAAAATAAATTTGCAATTATGGCCTTAAAATGATACCAACTAAATGGTTTTGTAGTGCAGGTGTTAAATGAACTCATTTTAAAATGCAAAATATTATTACCTCCAGTGCTAATAAAATTGTCTAAACACTCTCGGTTTTAAAAACACAGAAATATGATGTGACTACTGTCATCCACTGTAAGCACTAAATGAAACTATTTTCAAAATCAAACATAGAAGAAATTTAAAACCAATAAAGTGACACAGTATTTTTATTGTATTATTTCAACACTAACAAAGTGATATATGCAAATTTGTTTCCTAAAGCATTTACAACCTCGAAAGAATGATAATACACTGAAAGGTCAAGTTATCTTAAAGCATTCTTGGTTTTGAGCGTTTCATTTGATTGTGTATCCTTGGCTTTGGGGGGTATTATAACTGCATAATTACTGAATAGTTCCAGTTGAACTCCTGCCAACTTGGTATTGATATTTTACTAATTAAAACTGTATAATTAAATTTGTCAGAAATGTAATTAACCTAAATTTTAGGACAGAGTTGAACCTTCTGTTTTGCCCAGAAGCCCCAGTGACTTAAATGATCCCTACCAAATTTTGAAAATTAATAAGCCTGAGCATTTTCCTACCTTCATTATTTTATTTTCTATAAATTTGATGATCTACAAAAGAAGAAAATTGTGGTGCTGTATTTTGCTCTTTGAAAATTTTATACACATGAAACGTATCTTAATATACTCCCGCCCCTAGGTTCCTCTAGCACTCCTCCATTACATCTTTCCAAAAATTGTATCTTGTTTTCTCCACAGGGCAGGCTTTCCTCAGGAAACTCTCCATGAACTGTGAAATTCATGTCAGTTAAAGATAAGATAACGTCAGGATGAATAAAATGTAGTTGAGTGTCTGTAGACAGATAAAGGACATGAGAATTTCATGTAGAAAAAAATATTTTAAGACTATACAACCAACCTTAACTAAATATTTAATCTGCATTTAATACTTTCTTGATTGGGACAACTTTTTTTTAATCCATTCTGAGAAATTACATTTGAAATATTCCCATATCCCCTTAAAGAGTTATAACTCTCATGATATTAACATTGTATTTTTTTAAGTTTTTAAATGTTTTTTAAAACATTTTTATTAAGAAATTTTTTTCATTCATTTTACACACCAAAGATCCACCTCTTCCCTCCTCCCGTCCCCCCTAGCCTCCCCCTCCCAACCCACCCCCCTAGCCTCCCCCTCCCAACCCATCCCCATTCCCATCCACAAGAAGGCAAAGCCTCCCATGGGGAGGCACATCCAGTAGAGGCAAGCCCAAGCCTTTCCCTCTGCCTCAAGGCTGCATGAGGTGTCCCATCATAGGTAGTGGGCTCCCAAAAGCCTGCTCATGCACCAGGGATGGATTCTGATTCTACCGCCAGGGGGTCCCCTAAGCAAATCAAGCTACATAATTGTCTTTCCATGCAGAGGGCCTAGTCCAGTCCCACACAGGCTCCACAGCCATTGATCCGACTTTCATGAGTTCCCTCTAGTTTGGTTTGGTCGTCTCGGCAGGTTTCCCCAACATGATCCTGCTGCACTTGCTCATAGAATCCCTCTTCTCTCTCTCCTACTGGACTCCTGGAGCTCTGCCTGGTGCTTGGCTGTGGATCTCTGCATCTGCTTCCATCAGTCATTGGAGAAAAGCTTTGTGATGACAGTTAGGATACTCACAGGTCTGATATCTGGGGCAAGCAAGTTCAGTTCAGGCACCCTCTCCACTATAGTCCAAGCTGGGGTCATCCTTGGTGATTCCTGGCAACTTCCCTAGCAACTTCTCTCTGTCCCAATGACATTTACCTCTGTAATTGTCTATGTGATTGCCTTATAAAATTCTTTTAAAACTGTTCATAATATTCACCTGGTGCTGTGCTTTCCCCCCATTTACACAAACATAGCACAGAATGTGAGTATGAGTGAAAATATTGATGCGATCTGAAAGTATAAGAAAGACTGACTGATCTCAGCCAGTTGTATTTATAAAGTTATAAATGTCTATTGATGCTGAATATATGTATTGAACTGAGGACTAAGGAACCATGAACAAGAGAGGGGGCAGGAGCGACACGGGAGGAACTGGGGAGAGGAGTGAGGGAGGGGCAGGAATGTGGCACTCATATGTAAAGTTCCACATGAACACACGACTGAAAATAACACAATGAAACCATCATTAAAAAAACAACCTTGTTCCAAAAGTAAAAACATATCTTCCTAAGAATAACAAATGACAAAGAGAATAGTTTGGAAGTGTGATGACTTTGGACATTCAATGGGAAAGGTTTTCACTGGATCTAACCTGAAATCCTCCTTCCAGAGATCTAGCATTTATAGTACCCGAAAGTACTATTTGATCTGAAAAGGGAGAGAATCAATCAATAGTCCTACGCAGCTATGACTCCACTGAACTATAACAGTAACCAGCATGAAGTATAGTAATGCTTCTCAGATGCTGGTGGTAATCAACAGTTGTCTAATTGGACTTAAAGTCAACTCCAGAGGAGCGAAATGGCTGGTAGTAGAAACTTAGCCAACTATCCAGGACTAGGGATCTCATGGATCATAGAGGACAACCTATTACATTCATTTTACTAGGTTAGAATAATGCCTAACTGCATTCTTAAGCATACCCTTATATAGACAGATAAGTATAGCTCTTCCCCTTCATTAAAGAAGATTCTCTTTACAGCAAATGAAGACAATTACAGAAAACCACATAGTTGTCAGTGGATCATGGGAGCCCAGTGCCAACAGATACATCTGTAACACAGCTCCTACACCTAAGGCTATTGAGAAATATTGTGGGAGAGGGCTGGAAAGATTGAAGAACCGGGGGACTAGGAAGTCTTCTGTCAGATTATGTCTCCTGGTAATGACAGGATTCTGCATCATGATTTCTCAATAGTACGGATGCCTAAAGAAGACATGAACAATGGCAATATCAGTAGACATGCAAATACAATCTACAATGGTGACCATACTGCAGGATGTGTTAGTATAAGAGTCTCACAAAGCTTGTGGGACTATCTAACTATTTGGAATGGATTTAAGACCATTCCATGAGATGGAACCCATCACAGACACTGCTCACATGGCCAAGAACATGAACGTAAATATCTTAGGGACCCAGGGGAAAAATTAATACTACTATTCTGCTAAAGGATCATATCAAAATGACCCCTAAGGACATTTTGCTATACTTGTAAATCAGTGTCTCTCCCAGCCATACTCAAAGAAGCTTCCTCCTGCAGTAGATGGGAATAAATAAAAATACTCATAGCTGGACAATGTGAAGTTTGGAATCACAGGCCATGTACCTGATAAGCAAATGTTTCACCACCAAGCCAATGAGCCACATCAATAGTCTAAAGTTAGTACCTATATACGTTGTCAAGGAAGGGGATCAATCAGTGATCCTGTGCAGCTGTTACATACTATTTAAATATGTTACATACTATTTATTTACAGAGCTCACTCTCTTTCATGAAATAATTCTGATATAATCAAGGCTTCTTGAATAATAACAATCCATGTAATGATCTGAACACAATTCACTTTAGAAACACTGCCTCTCATTGTGTGAAGTGACCCACAAAGATAACTGAGAAAAATTATGATTTAGAAAATGCTCATCCAACACTCATAGGAAGCATATGACAAAGTATGTGAATGTCCCATGTAGTGGGCAGCCGGAGTGGCCAAAATAATTTCTTCAATAGTCCCAGGCTTCTATTCACCTGCCTTGCACCAAGTGGGTGCTTGGATTCCCAGCAAATAAGATACCCTTTGCCTGACTTGCTTGTAGTAATCCAAACTTGTTAATTCACACATGAAAAATGCTCTTTGAAGTAATCTTTTTTTTTTCATTTCTCTTCATCATCTGGACCATAAAATTCAATAAATTGCTGTTTTATTCTTGCTTTTTATATTGGATAATTATATCATCAGGATTTTAAAAAATATTTTTAAACTAATGAGTGTAAGATAAATCTTAAAAGGTCTTATTAATAAAAGAGCCAGAGCCAGATATTGGGGTAAAAACTGGAAGAGCAGAGAAACAGAACAAGCCAGAGCTAACCTCACCTTACTGACTCATCAGCCTCCAGAGAGAGCTACTTCCTGTATACCCACACCTGTATGCCTTTCTGTCCCTGCCCTCTTACTTCCTCTCTCCACCCAGCTGCATCACTTTCCTCTTTCTGCCCAGCTTTATCACTTCCTGTTTTGTCTGTACAGACCTCTATGGTTAACTACTGCTGGGATTAAAGATGTAAATAAAATATCACCACAAATGAGTACATATAGGTAGAATTTTGAGATACTCTGTTTTCTAACTATATCTACTTTTGAACCAGCTTTTATATTTAAAGAAACTTCACCCTGTATGAATATCTCGGACCAACCTAGAAAGGTGGCTCAGCAGCTAATGGTATTTGCTGCCAAACTTGAAGAATTTAATTTGAAACTAGGGACCTGCTTGGTGAAATAATATAATCAGCTCCTTCAAATCCTCTGTCCTCAGTGGACAGTATGGCAAGTACATGCTCATGTACACACATACACACCCAGAATAAATAAGTATAATTTCTAAACTTTGAAAGGATTTCAGATATCTTTCATTAAGTTCATTTTCTCATTCAATTTATAAGTCATAAATATTATGGAAAGGATACCATAGTAAATAAGAACTAATATCTGATATGATTTCTAAGAATTATCATCATCATAAAAGATCGAATCAAACACCCTAATTGATCCACACAGGAATTTTGTTCTTGCTTTCCAACCTGAGCATAGTGATACTAAAAATGACTTTTCATTGGTGTCTAAAGAGTGTACTAGTATGGGCTAAAATAAGAGAAAAAACATCAAATTTCTATTGAGCTATACAGATTCATATTTTAAAGCTGTCCTGTGTATTTTCCTTCAAAGGCTATTCAGTAGAGCTTTAAAGCCAACTTAAAATGTTTCCTCTCACTTGGTGTCATTGCTAAAAATACTGGAACATCAAGAAAAGTGTTTGGAAAGGTGCCCTTTTAGCATAATGTTGTATTTTCAGTTCATCTTTCTTGGTAAATGCAATACACACCTAAAATACATAAAGGAAGACCAGGGGGACTTTAGAAAAGTCAGTAAAGAAACAGGAAAACATTCTCAGTATTTTACTAAGATATGAAATAAAACGTTAATGGCCTTGGAACATCAGCATAAGAAGGAATGTTAAAACCTTACCTTGTCCAACATGCTAATAACAGTGTGAATAAATTCTACACCATTCCTTCTCAGTGCCTCTCCAGAACACACTCACATATAATGTTGACAACTATTATTGGGAAATCACTTGTCTTATATTTAGTTCACTTATGAAAAAGAGTGTGGGGATATTTGTGGGGAAGGAAAGCTTGAAAAGATTGACTGTTCATACTAGTACAGAGTAAGATATAAAACACAGTAAAAAAAAAATGCAAGTTTTTCATGTGCGTTTACTCTTTGGGTTCTTCATGCACAGTGTTGGCTAGAACCTATTCATGTTACATTCTGGCAAAGAACCTGACTGTGCTCTATTCATATTGAGAAATTGAATGAGGCTGAATTGAAAAATTATAAACTAATTTGTAAGGAAGAGGAAATGTCAAGACAGTTTGACCGTGGATGGTATGGAGCCAAGGAGAGGGGACCCACTGTTGCTGGAGGGCTTCTCTCCAGGTTCCACCAAACCCCACAGTCCCACAATCCACGTATAAAATAATCACTCAAACGCTTATATTACTTATAAAATGTATGGCCATGGCAGGCTTCTTGCTAACTGTTCTTTTACCTTAAATTAACCCATTTTTATAAATCTATACCTTGCCACGTGGCTGGTGGCTTACCAGAGTCTTTACATGTTGCTTATCCTGGCGGTGGCTGCAGTGTCTCTCCTTCCTTCTTCCTGTTTTCCCAATTCTCCTCTCTCCTTGTCCCACCTATACTTCCTGTCTGGTCACTGGCCATCAGTGTTTTATTTATATAGAATGATATCCACAGCAACCCACCATGAATGTGGGTGTTACCATTACTTTGGCAAAGACTTTAGGACAAAATGCAAAGTGGAAAATTTTGATGAGCACCAATGTTTTCTCACTGCAGATGCAATGTGACCAGCTGTCTCATGCTTCTGCTGCCAAGCCTTTTCATCAGGATGGACCATTCCTTTTAAAACCATGATCCAATACGATTCTTTCTTCTCTTAAGTTGTTTATCCTAAACATTGCTACAAAATAAGACAATGTAACTAACACAGACAAGTCAGATTGTTCTTGTGATGAACCTCTTCTTGTGGTGTGTAGCCCTTTGGATATACCATTTGCAAGAATAATGTGAAAGAGTTTGAAACCTCAGGCTAGATAAAATTTAGAAGAATATAAGAAAAATTAAGTGGCATGTTCTACTGGAAGTTGAGGGAGACCACAGTATTAATAGAAATACTGACAGTAAAAACTGTGCTTAGAAGGTTTCAGAGAGGAACAAAAATTTTCTCACATCCTGGACTAACAACCATTCATGTTAGATCCTGGCAAATAATCAGTTATTTTCTGCACAAGTCATTAGCAATTAAGTGAGGTCATACTCAAAAGTAGTTAATATTTTTGGATGAGGAAGTTTTGATGTTGCACAACATCTAGATGATAGAATGGTTACTCATAAATTATGTTAGTCACATCTATAGTAAAAGACATAGGAAAGATAAGGGCAATTGCATCTTAGTAATAAAAACCAAGAGTGTGTGTGAAGTTAAAGCTACTGGAAACAAGTTAGGTGTGGAGAAAGAGGTTACTGCAATGAAGTAGAGACTTTAATCTTTGCACAGGAACAAGAAAAGTGCTTCTAGCAAAGCCCCCACTGATGAAATGTCCTGTTTTTAACAATGAAAATGCATCTGAAAGAAGAGAAATTCAGCTGAGAATGCCGAAGAAGGAAATCCAAGCCCGAAGCCAAATTTTTAGTTCCAGGTCACACAGAGGTTACCATGACTATGGTAGAGAGGGGCTGAACTACATTTTAAACTGGCAACCAAACATTCAGCTTGACTGTGTGATAGGAGTCAACAGCAGTAAAAAAATGAAAGAATTACAGGGTGAAGGAGATTTATTCCCAGGTTCCAGATACCTGCTGAGCCTAGGAAATGGGGGTTAGGATCAAATTTCCTGTGATGAAGTCATTCATGCAAACCTGTGGAGATGAAGCTTATGTTTCAGTAATGACCACTGGATGTTGGAGATACCAGAAAAAAATCTGCCAATAAAACTACAGGCATGAGTGCAGAATGCCCAAGAGGGAGTCTACATGAGATATAGGCAGCAGAACTGAGGAGACAGAGCTACTTGAGGTTATTGAAGCTCAAATGGTGCCACCAAGAGCCCAGATGCTGGAAAGAGAGCAATGGTGTCAGGTATTTACCTGGTTGGCCTCAGACTTGCTTTGGTTTGGATTTCCCTGCTATATATTTATTGATGGGTGGGCTTTGAGGTCTCAGATGCACAAGCCACACCTGGCATGGGAGTCTCTGCCTTCTAAGATGTAGAACTATCAGCTAATGTCAACAAAATGTCTGCCTGAATGCAGCCATTCTTCCTGCCATGACAATAATGGACTAAACCTCTGAACTGTAAGCCAGCCCCAGTTAAATATTTTCCTTTGTAAGAGTTGCTGTGACCATAGTGTCTCTTCACAGCAATAAAACCCTAACTAAGACAATGCCTTAATAGAACTGAAAGAAAATTTAGAAAATTGCTTTTAAACTATCATGTGGCTAGAAAGAGCATGGCTCCTTGAAATAGAAAAAAAATCCAGTTAAAAGAAAGAGACAAAGAAATTCAGAGAGCAGTCACATGTGAGGGACTAGGACATGAATACAAAACTCATTTACATGCTCAGTAAATCAATTAAAATTGTATTTATGACAGCATTCCTAATGGAACTATGCCCATTTAATACAAAATGATTGAGGACTTACTTAAGCTAAGAGTAATGTTGGAAGTCTAATTTTGAATGATAAAAAGGAAATTCTAACAATCATATTGAAAAGAATGCTATGTACAAGTTCAAACATGAAAATTAAAGTTCTCTGTTACTAGTTTTTTTCTTTTTAATGTTTAAATTCCAGGATTCAGTAGATACTTTTGTATTGAGGTTTAAAGTTATTTTTTTTTTTTTGTAATTGTGAGCTATGAATTCCATTCAACCTAAATTTCCTTTCACTGTTAAAAGTCACAACAATGTAAAAATATAACATACACAAACTCAAAAGTATTGGTAGATAATGTGACTTGTCTATAATATAGAAGGTTAAAATCCTGAATTCAATATTTTCATGTAAAATCATAACAAGAATGCAATTTGCCAGGTAAACAATAATATACTAGTCATATTTTTTTAAAAAATAAGGCTACTTATTGGTATACTTTTTATGATGAAGAAATACAAGAAGAACACATTTAAGTGTTCAGAGTTTATTGTTATTCAGCATCAAAAAAGTAATATTCCTCATGATAAGATTACATAGTATAATGACCCTTATATAATCAATGTGCAATTTAAAAATGGGAAATGTGTTAGTCATATAATAATGAAAATATAATAAATTATATAATAAACATTTGCACAAGAAATGTAAAAACAAAATTCCTAAAGATAACATAGTCTGTCTTATTGATACCTTTTAAAGACCTCTGTATTTGAATAATAGTATTTTTATATTAAAAATACTTAATATTATTTATTTATTTATTTATTTCTTCTTATTTATTATAATATCTGTATTAATTCTTGGGGAATTTCACATCATGTGCCCTAATTTTGCTCACTTCTCAGTTCCTCCATATCCTTCCCTCACTCAAAAAAGAAACTTTCAAAAAATTAAATGAAAACAAAACAAAGCAAGCAAACTAAACCAAAAACAAAACAACCCCCAACAAAAATCTCTTTTCTTCTCTATTATTCCACCTCTCTAACACCTCTTCATTCATCCCAGTGGCACTGGGAGCTATGGTGTGTCATATACTATACTGGGTTTTTTTTTTTTGTTGTTGTTGTTGTTGGTTTTTTTGAGACAGGTTTTCTCAGTGTAGTTTTGGTGCCTGTCCTAGATCTCACTCTGTAGACCAGGCTGGCCTCGAACTCACAGAGATCTGCCTGGCTCTGCCTCCCGAGTGCTGGGATTAAAGGTGTGTGCCACCACTGCCTGGCAAATTATACTTTTCTGTCCAATCAGCTTTACTATGCAATGAGTCACTGGTCTAGTTCAAGGCCTCTGGTGTCTGGTACACTATCATCACTAGATTCTCATCGACTTCTCTGGGATATCCCATGGCTGCCCCAAGTCATGGAAATCCTGCTCTGTGAGTATCATAACACAGGACCAGTTTTTTCAAAAGCCCTAGCAGGTCCTAGAACAGGTAGATGTTAGGATAGGCCAACCCAAGGCCCAACTGTTGGCCTGAATGGAAACTGAGCTGGTCAGTCCCTGCCACTGGGGCTGCCCACCTTAGGCAATAGGGCAGAGCCAGCCCATCCCATTAGGGTGAGTTGTCTCTCCCCTGTTGTGAGGGGTAGGGTCATCTCTTCATAGTATAAGAGCCAGCTCCCCTTGAGGGCCAGTGTCCACTCTTTGGCTGTAGAGTCCCTTGAGAGGCAGAGGCCCATTTTCCAGAGCCTGCTCAACATGGCCCTCTAATTTCATTATTCATGATTCCTTTGGCTCCTTGAGGTTACACAGGCCACAGACATCAATTAATATTAGTTTTGATCAATCATTTTTAAAATTTTTTTCCTCGCTTGGGTTAGAGAACATGCTGGGCTTTATTTTGTTAGACCTCATTATGTTAGTCAAACTTTTACAACTTGGGTTTTATTGTTCAATGTGATTTTTTAACTGGACTTGCATTTTGCCAATGATCAATTAAAATACAAATGTTTTCATTATCCCCAAATCATGCCATTGCCATCTTTGGTTTGCTAAATATTATAGAAGTAGATAACCATATAAAATGAAACCATATAACACACTTATAAAAGTCACTTAATGATTTTTAAATTTTCAAGGTAGTAGGAAACTATTACAAAAAAGCATTTCATAATATTGAAGGAATAACCAGTACTCCACAAAAGTGTTTATATTAATGTTGTCATTATCATGAAAATATTTTGGAAAACATTAAGCTATCTCCAAAGCTCACAAATAACTGAGAAAGAGGGCTGCTGATTTTTTTCAGTTAATCTTGTATCATTTTCTGCCATATTAATGAAGGTGTTTATTAAGCTTGGGAGTTCCCTGGTAGAATTTTTGGATCACTTATGTATATTATCATGTCATCTGCAAATAGCAAATGTTTGACTTCAAACACTTCAAAGACCTATAGAAGATGGCATTTAAATGTTTTAAAAAGTTAGACTTTCTGGACAATGAGACATGTCTGCTCCTGGCAGCACTGATTTACTTCAAAGAGAAAGTTGAACATCAAAGACACTCCATATGGAGTTTATCTTCTTCTTGGACCAAAATAGCCATTTGGGCAAGAAACTGTTCTTGCCCTAGACTACTTGACAAAAATGTTGTAGTGATTGGACATGCAGGACCCATAGGAAGGTGACCACTGAAATTTTCAAGGCAAGATGGTCCTTCAGGTTCCTGCTTCACAGAAGAAACTACCAGACATTCCACAGGACACAGGAAGAAGCAACTGAGAGACTCTAGGCCTATGGGCTGAAGATGGATGCCCCAATGCTGCAGAGGAACTTTGGATGACTGTACAGGCAGGCAGCTGTCTCTGTAATTTCCAGAGTTTTGGAAGTTGCTTACAATGGATTTCCTGTTTACTTGGGTAATATTATATCCTTCTGGGGTCTTTGATGTAGTTGAAGACTAGATAGTTATAATCATAATTTTTCTTTGTTATGATAAAAGATAAAATAGATATGAAATCTTAGATTCACAAATATAAGATAGATAGAATTTTTTTCTTTAATTTTGCCAAATGCAAATAAACTAGATATTGTAAACTGTAATTCTTGCTTGATAACTGTTTTGTTACATATAATTTACTACGTTAAAGTTAAAACTTTCCTTTTTAATTAAACAGAAAAGGGGAGATGCTTTTGAATAATGTTTTTGTACAATGATTTAATAAAGTGCTGATATAGCCAGGCAGGAAGTATAGGTGGGATAAGCAGACAAAGAGAATTCTGGGGAGAGGAAGGCTGAGGCAGGAAGAGATGCCAGCCCGCCATCCAGGGAGCAGCATGTAATGGCACACAGGTAAAGCCACGGAACATGTGGCGACATATAGATTAACAGAAATGGGCTGAGTTTAAGTGTAAGAACTAGCCAATAGTTAGCCTGAGCTAATGACCAAGCAGTTTTAATTAATATAAGTCTCTGTGTTTACTTGGGTCTGAGCAGCTGTGGGACTGGGCAGGACAGAGGAAAATATTCTGCTATATAGGCCCTATGAACATGGGTGACAGTTATGTGGCTAGATCTGTTTGGGGAAAGGTGGGTGGGACCAGGACTTATCCTGGGTACATGAAATGGCTTTTTGGAACACATTCTGGAGGGTGAGACACCTTGCTCGGCCTTAACACAGAGGGGAAGGACTTGGTCCTGCTCAACATAGTATTCCAGACTTTGTTGACTCCACAAGGGAGGCCTTACCCTCTCTGAGAAGTGGGGTGGGGGAGAAAAGGGGAGAGAAGGGCACCTGGCATTTGTATGTAAAATTAAAAAAAAAACAGTTTTAAAATAAATAAATTTTAAAAACTGAAAAAAAGAATCATAGCTATCAAAAAGGTTTCAGTGATTTAATGATTTACATCAAGAAAATCTGTACAATAAGTTTAATGAAAGCCATGTGATTTTAATCAGCCATCTTCAAAAGTATCCATAGGAAATAGCAGATGTCAGTAAATACCAAAGGTTTTATTCTCATTAGGGAATATAAACATAAAATGTGACAAGTCAACTTAGTGCATAATTTCTGCAAAGCCACACTAACAGCTTGTATGCATATATATATATATATATATATATATATATATATATATATATGTGTGTGTGTGTGTGTGTGTTTGTACATACATATATATATATATTTATAATGATCAAAATTTGAAAAAATTGAAAGAAGAAAATGTCTAATTTTTATTGTTTTATTTCAATAGCATCTTCAAATAATTCCTGCCCAAATAAATATATTATAGTTATGAATGTATTTTCATAAAACAGAGAAACAGCAAATTTAATCTACATTGCAGCTTGGATGTTGCTCCATTTAACTTTTCCCAGTTATGAATTTAAAAACAAATTATATCACTCCTGAGTAAAATGAAAAATACAGCCTTATCTCTGCCTAGTGGCTTATGGAAAATAACATGTTCTCTGATTTAATGGAACCTCTATGAATGGATGGAACATAAATAAATGATTAATCTATCAGTTCAGTAAAAGGATAAAGAAGTAACAGGGAGTGTATTTTTCTAGATAAAAAGTTTAACTCAACCATAAAATGAAATAATTAGGTAAGTTCCTGTGTGAATTTACCACCCATTAGATTTAACAAATACAAAGATCTTGAAGCAAGATATGAGCAATATATGTTTGACCTTATTTTTAATTATTTATTTAAAGTAAGGTTATGCATCTTAATATTTCAACACTTGTCAGCTAAAACATTTATCATACAGTCTATCAAACTGTAACTGTAGGACATTAGACATTTTGGTTAATTATAGCCTACTAACTTTGCATTCAAGGAAGGTAGAATTGGAATCAAATTTCAAATCATTTCTTAATGATTGTAGAGTGCTTATCCGAAAATGAGATATCTGTATCCCACCAACTTTCTTCAAGGTTCAAGGAATCTCATGGAAGAGATGTCTGAAAAACTGTAAGAGCCAGAGGATGGAGAAGAGTGGCCAAACAGTGTCTTCTGAAGGAGATAGGGACTTTATACTAATGAACTCATCATACCACAGTTACCAACACAAAATCAAGCCAGTAAAATTCCACCACAAATCCCCACACCTGGCTGAGGAAGTATTGACAATAGACAGTTACTGGTGGGAAGGAGTCAGTTTTCTTCACAGCTAGCCCCTGGGTGATTGGTGATCATGTTCCAGTGGATTACACTACATGCATGAGCATATAGGCAGTAGCAATTAGACTCAGGGAGGTACTAAAAAATGAAAAACAGGACATGAAGTTGGGCGGTTGTGTTGGGTTTAGGATCTAGAAGTATCTGTAATGGAGGAGTATGGAGTGATATGATCGAAGCATATTGCTTATGTTTATAAACTTCTCCATAGGAAAAAGGTGTCTATAAATGTTTTTTACTACAGTTTTTACTGTCTGGTATTTGGCAAATAACGTCATTATAATATTTAAACAATAAATGGATAGACAGTTATTATACGGTGAGGTTTTGTAAATGCTATTTTCTTTGGTTAGTCTCCTTTACTATATACAGCTTTTTTAGGCTATTGCATGATTTGTGTTCATGCCTGTTATGAGTCTGTAAGACAAATGTGATACAGCTAGCTAGCAAAGAATAATGAAGTTCATGAACAAGGTTAAAGTACTTGAAAGACTGCATATGGTAGGTTAGGTTGGTTTTACTCAGTTGGCATGGAAGCACTGTCCTGCCAAAAGAGGAGTCCGTTGACTCTGAAACAATAGAGAAAGACAGGAGATATGGCACTTCAGGAATGCTGCCTTTCTAGACTCTTACATCCAATTAATGTTCAATCTGCATTGTTGATTTAGAAGTGCCTTAGCAAGTTGCTTGCTCTATGTTACCTCTACCCTCTGTAGAAGTGAACTGTCTACACATAAATTTATTTATCATTTAACAGTTGCTTTGGTACCACTTTTTTTTGTCTGTACAAGGGAAGGGAAGAGGTTTAGATGTGATTTACATTCCAACTTTATAAAATCAAAGATTTTTAATCAAGAGTGATGTGTCCACACACTACTCATGTAACATTTTGAAGCCTGGAGATGCTTTAACGAGTTAAAAACTGCATTTGAACACTAGTGGAGAGAAGTGGGGACATAAATGCTGTTACCACTAGCAGTGTACAGCAATACCTTAATTCTCCCCAAAGGATGTATACAGCTCAAAATGTCAGCAGTATATATGTTATAAAAGAAAATGGAAATATAGGACATACTGAGAGTCATTAACCATTAACTACTATTCTAGGTAATGGAACAAGACAGAAAAGGTCTATGTTGATGTCCAGGAACATATTCTAATAAGAATAAATGGGAGAAAATACTCAATTTGTTTTCAGAATAGGTGGTTCTAATAATTAAATTTAGTGGACACAGTGTGAGTAGAGGAAGATAGAGCGGTAGAAGATTGAGGATATTTGTAAATGAACACACAAATGAGCATCGGGAATTCTCCAATCTATCTTTTCTACTGAGCTGGCACTGCTCTCTGCAAGTACTTTGGTCGTTATTGAAGCATGAAAAGTCTAGAAAGAAAAAAAGGCACAACTCACAGTATTCATTAGACATCTACCTGGTGACCTCCATACTGTGATTTGGTGAATTTGAAAATATCATGTTTGATTTCACAGATATTTTAAAGTTGTAGTTTTTCATCTAAGCAGCAACTGACATAGATTAGCACATATAGCTTCTTTTTGAAATGTTTTACTTTTATTTAAGCATTTCAAAGTTAAGACCCATTCAAACGTGCGTCATTGAAGATAAACCAAGAGCAAAGGCTTAAAAGCTGTATTTTCTAACAACCTAGGTCAAAACACAGTTGAGACAAGGGTGAGGAAAATGTCAAAGCATTTGAAGCTAACTGGTCACTCCATGTAACTGTTGTTCATCAAAATTCCCATAATAGAGATGGTGCCAGAAACCCTTCTCAAAGTAACACAGGCTGCATTATTATTTAGACTCAAGTAATTCATGAGATTAAGGTGCCCTTTATATATCCTCAGGAAGCAGTCAACCTAAAATGTAATCAACCTAAAATAAGTCATAAATTTAGAAAATATACGAAGGTGTATTGGAGAAAAGACTAAATGAGGCTGTAAGAAGAGTACAAATGGACAGCAGTCAGCAAGAAGCCTTCCTTGAGACATGGTGAAGGAAAGGACCTGTCAGGATGTCACCCTCTCTGTGGAGATGAATCTCCTGTTTCAGCAAGGAGTATGATACCAGTTCCGCCCGCAAATTCTTTAAAAGATTTCCCAGTAGTGCTTACTGGAAAGAAAGGAGTGCAGTCTTTTCTGTCTTTTTGTTTTTATTTATTTATTTATTTTTGCACATTACTGCTTGCACTGCGCCGTTTTGTCTGATTCAGAAGCCACATACAAAGTTTTATTTTTTCTAAAACTTATTTTAGATAAAATTGGTTGCCTATATTTTACTGCAAATCCTATAGCACAATTTAATGGTTTTAATATACATATATGTTTAAGTGTCTTAACAATTCTTTATTAAATTCAAAATATGATAGTGAAGTTGATAAAGCAATGTACCACATTCACTTCAAGGTTTTGCCACATACTGACACATACTCCCACAGCACTACCATTGAGAAACCATAGCTTTGTTGCCAGCTGGAATAAAAGCAGATATTCTCCTAGTGCTACAAATACTGAGTAGATTTTTTTCAATGCTGATTAAGTTTTTCAATTACTTCCTTTCTGACCCCCAAGCACTGATTTATGTCATGATGCAGAGCGACTCCCAGTACAAACCAGCCAGTTGGCATTCTTGTTTACATACCAGTCTGAGGACAGTTATTGTATGAGTTGTGTATTTGTCTGCAGTAATTTTCATAATGTCCATCTTTGGGGGTGATAAAGTACCAGATGCCGTACCCTATGGTTCTGACTTCAAAACACCATCTCGTACAGCTCAGTTGGCACAGGCTACTTGCTTTAACTCATGTCTCTTCTGGTTTCATCTTAATTCAGGAAATGAAGGCCAGTTAATGAGGTCAGAGGCACAGAAGGCTTCAATGCTTTGTTTTCAACCACTATCTGCTACTTCAAAACTTTTAAGTTCTGAACTACGGAATTATCCACTTATATGATCAAAACTGTTACTAACAGAGAAAATTTAAAGGAAGAAGTTATTGGCTTCTTTCTGTGTTACTAAAGGCTTCTTTTGATTATATTAATGTTAACATTTGTCAGGAAAGGCTAGCAGCAGGTTATCAGCAAATGTGAATAAATAGACAATTATACATCTCCAAAGACAGACCTTTCAAGCAACATCACCTGACAGGCAATCATAAGACAAAACAGATCCCCTGACATGTCAGGAGCACTAGTAGTAGTGTCTGTGACTCAGAGAGACACCTTCTACTATCTGATATCTCACCTCTCACCCCACTACTCTGTAATTTACTTTAAGAACCCTGGACAGCAGTCACTTCAAGCGATAATACCTCTATTGCTGAAATACAGCTTCTGGCAATAGGGCTGGTGGCTACATTTTGTAATCAGGTACACCAGCAGGCAGGTTACTGAGGAGAAAACTGTGGCAATAACAAAGGCGGGCAGTTTAGACAACTGAGATTTTCTGATGTGTCTCAGTGATGACATCCCCCACCCTACTCGGGCAAACACAGACATGGTCTGCTTTAATTAAAACGGCGTCACCAGTGACTAAACAGCATTCATTACATTATAGAATTAAAACTCAAGTGGGTGATTCTGAAACAAGGTAGACTGTATTCTAATAATCTAGATTGCAATATAGACATATTTGACATTATTAGGGCAATGAAAATTCAAAAATAGAGTTCCATCTAAGACTTCACCACTGCCCACTGCCAATAATCAGTTTTCAGTATACTTTCCTCCATTTACTTTGACCATTTGATTTCATATTTATTATTGCATTAGTGTTTAAAGTCGTTTCTATTTGTAGTATAAAATTATAATGTATTTGCATACTTGATAATAACATAAAAAGGAATAACACATAACACATAAAAAGGAAATGTATGAACACACTGTGTATGTCACATGTATCAGATAATCCATTTTCCACATAGGCAAAGAGAAGCAAGATTGCCTGTCTTCTTAGCTAAGACCCTGAGTTTCTTGTGCCTAGTGGGCAGGCCGCTTCTTGATAAGCTTTAAAATGAACTGCTAGGAGGCAGTTTCTGATTCCATATTTTGCTTTCTTGGTTGTTGATCATTTGTAGACTGTTTGCTTTTACTTGGACTGGATGCTAATGCTATTCATCTCAATTAATTGCATATTTTCATTGTTATTTTTCTTTCTTGGCATGGAGTTTGTAATCACATTTTGACATTGCAATACTTGGACAACTTGCAAAGGAAGAGTGTGAGGAGGAAGAAAGTGTTTTGTCCCTCTCCTCATTATTCACACAGTAGAATAAAATATCTACAATTAAAACACTGTCAGGGATTTACTGGAATCCTGCAACTATAGGCTGTGGATCTTGTGTAAAACCCCCTTGTTTATTATTGTTTATGAAAAATTCCACACATACGTGCCAAAAGAAAATGAGTGATATATTCATTTAGCAAAAAAGTGAAGTCGAAGCACAAAGCACACATCGCTAACAAGGGGGTTAAGTCACATCTTCCCACTGCTTACTGGACACACTTTTCTCCTTTTCATGCTGCTTCCTGCTCCTGCATGACGGGTCTCACTCCTGACCTTTTGTCTCTCCTGTTACTTGAATGTAATATATTTTTGTCTGCATTTCTTTATGTCATTACATTTCTCTAGTGCATTTTGAAGGCACTAGGAGTAGTCTAGTAATATGATAACTATTTATCTAATAAGATAAAGAGTCTAAAGTTAAAAGTTTATTTTACAATGTGGGAGATTATTTTTAACTATATGAAAGTTCAGAAAATAAGACAGTATGTGAATATTTAAATATCATAGTTTTGGTTTTGATTGTTATTTTAAAAATAGATACATGATTGACACTTTCATAGACATTATTTTAAATTTATATCATCACACTAATGAAATCTTAGTGAAATACAAATTTCAATTTTCTGAGAGATTAAAAAATTAACTATTAATATTCTTTTAAATTGGATGTTCTCAATAAGTCAGCAGTAGGTTTCTAAATCTCACAACTTAAAATAATAACAAAATCTAAATTTCACTCCAGCTATATGAGCATGCCTCATTATGAGTCCCTTCAAAAGGTCTAGTCATACTGAATATCAATCTGCACTTTTTGATATATTAATTTCAATAATTGAAGTGTGAGCCTATTAGGAGGTTAACATAGCAACAGTTGAAAAAGGAAGGACAAGAATATGTTTTTAATATACTATCAATAGCTTTCCAAAACAGGGGGAAGTTTTCATTAATGCTTTATTACCAGGGGGGATATGCTAGGGTTAATAGGAAGCAAAGATTTTTCTTACTTAACAAATGAAATAAATGTTATTCTGGTTCAAACCATCCTTTTTTTTTTTTTAATTTGCACATCTGTATATCACTTTTGAAGCCTTCAAAGATGTCTTTCTTTTCTAAAATCTTCTGGCTGGCTTTCAGCATTCTTTATTTTTATGTTATCTCACATGATTCGTTGATAAGAGACACTTCAGGATATTTTTCATAAAATGTATTCAGTTTAGAGCCTTGGGTTGATTTTATTTTTATACTAATGCAGCATTATCTTTGTTCCTTACAAGAAATAAAAGTATCTGGAGAGTGTAAAGCTTCCCAAGGTCATTGGCCTGTGTCTTTCCAACTCCTCAACCAGGTATTCATTTTTCTTCGTTTCTTGTCAGTGCGCCGTGATATCCTTCACATCTGTCTGTGCCTTTGCTTTTATTAGCAGAAAATACAGCTCCAGTGTTAGTGCCATGTGTGCTATAAAGGCAGGATTTTCAAGGATTTGACAACTCTCATATTTCCCAGAGTATTCTCAATGTAACACAGAAACAGTTTATTACTGTTAAGTAGTGACTGTCTCTCCGGCTTGAATAATGAAGTTCTCTAGGTCAATATTTTATACAATGATACATTTAAGGAAGCATTCCTCTTCAGCTTGGCACTAAAACAATGCCTGTCATAACACAGATCTATGTATTATCAATCTCACATGCTTCCACAATAAATCTAATTTACAGGGCAGGGAGAGTGTAATATGCTATTGAGTTAAACCAGGAATTTCTTCTACCAAAATGTTTGTAAAGACACATAATAAAATTATTTACAGAGACGAGTTCCTGCCGTAGAGCATGGAATAAATTCAACCTTCTGTGAAGAGTGCTCACAGCTGTAGGTAATTTACCTGTATGACCGGGAAAGGCATCGTTGTACCTGGTATGGAAGCCCCACTCGTCAGCTTCACAAAACCACTCAGAGAAGTGAGAAGACAGAAGGACAGACACATGTTAAATTCTGGCTCCTGAAGCCTACAACTGCAGCATGAACAAATAAATACCCATATAAAGCCCTAACATAGCACAAAGCATGGCTTACAGAACTATTAAAAATCAAACCCGTGTTTGGCTTTCATTTGACTATTTCATGACAAGGGACCATTTCTAAGGGGGAGTGAATGTTTCCATACTGGTCAGATAGCAGTAGATTTGAGCATGGAATACATTTTAACTTTTCTGAAGAAAGAGAATTTAGGCCATTTCAGCTTGCAGAGCCAGAATGTACATCTGCATCGATCCTTTGGCAGCAGAGAGCCAGCCCCTCTGAAGCTTCAAGTTTGTGCCAACACCTGCTAAGGCTCCGCTTGCCCTCGATTCCATTTTGTGTCTGGCAGCATTGCAAGTGTACACAAGCTGAAGATGATTCCGTGGAATAAAGAAAATGTACCTTGGCACAACTGAACTGGTTTTTTCTTTTCATAGTTTTCTTCTCCCTGTCTTCCTGTGTATTCCAATCTTGTTGCAAGGAAAGCCTCCCTTGGGAAGATCTTCTCAGTTCTCTCTTTTGGAAAATAAGTTTATTTCCATTGGGAAAAACATTTTGGATTAGGATTTACTCATTTTTTTTAACTAAGGCTCTAGATCTGTGTGATTGTGCTGACCCCTGTTTAACATTTTCATTGTGTTCAGAAACAGTACAAGGAAAAACTCGACTAATGTCTCAGAACAGCACGCCCTGATGTACTTCTCACATTGGCCATCTCCTTTCATGTTTTTAGAGCGCCCTCCTTTTCTTTCTCATCCTCTCCTTCACTCCTCCTCCCCATCTCTGCCCCCAGTGTGTCTCAGTGCCTATGCTTGGAACCAAGCCACAACTCTGAGAGGAAAGCAAGGCCACATGGAAAGACTTATTAAGATAGTCTGTGTAACAGAACTAGCTAAGGTCTCAACAACAGCCAACATCTGTTACCAGTCGTGAGTATCATGTTCCTAGATTCATCCTAACATAGTCAGATGAACTATAAGTTCTAATTTTTTTTTTTAAAAGTCAAACCATTTCTACCATGCCATTAACACAAGTCTGGTCCCGAAAGCTAAAAGCCACCATCTGTTGTGATCTACTTAACACTGTAGTAATTTGTTATCAAGCAAAAGATAATTCACATGTGTCATTTCTTTACTCTTATCTCAAAGCATTTGTGTAATTTCAAAGATTAGATTTTATTTAATTTATCGATTTATTTTGCTACCCGGCCTTAGATCCCCCCATCCTCCCCTGCCAGTCTCTCTCCCTCATTCCCTCCTCCCACCCCCCAATCCTCTCCTCTTCAGTCTCCATCCAGGAAAGGGCAGGTCTCCTATGAGTATCAATAAAATATGACATATCAAATTTCAGTAAGACAAAAGTGTAAAGTGACGAAGTATGAGAAGTAGGTTCCCAAAAGCCAGTAAGAGAGGTAGAGACAGTCTCCGTTTCTGCTATTAGGAGTCCCACTGAGGACCAAATTACATAACTATAACATATATGCAGAGTGCCTAGGTCAGTGCCATACGGACTTCCTGGTTGCATGCCGAGCCCCTATGGGCCCAGGTTACTGATTCTGTGAGTTTTCTTGTTGTTTCCTTGACCCCTCTGGCTCCTGCACTCCTTTCTCCTCCTCCGCAGGACTGCCAAACTCCACCCCATGTTTGGCTGTGAGTCTGCATCTTCCTCCATTACTTGCTGGTTGACATCTTTCTGACGACCATTGGGCTAGGCACCAATCTGGTCACAGGAGTCGGCAAGTTCAGACTATTTATCCACTGTTGCTAAGGGTCTGAACTGGGGTCCTCTCCACAGACTTTTGGGGAAATTCCCTCTCTCCAGGCTTCTGGACAACCCTGAAATGCCTCCCAGCAGTTCCCCTCAGCAGTCTCCCACTCTGTGAACCCCCAACCCGATTACTCATATTCTGATCCCCACCTGTCCTCAGTACACTCATGAAATCTCTTCTATTTACCCTTACCAGGGAGATCTGGGTGTCCTCCCATGAACTCTCCTTGGTACCTAGTAAAGACAAGAATTTTTAATAGCTTTTATACTCTGCCTTTCTCTCAACCACCAAACTTTGTCTCATGATAAAAGCGTTCTCCAAAATGTCCACCTCAGTGTCAAGACAAACTGCCTTTTATTTCGAAAATTTCCAATTGCAATATCTGAATTGGTGTTAATGAAGTAATTGTGCACTTTAAGATATATTTGGTTGGGACTTGAGAGGATAAAAATGTGCCCAGGTGCCACCAGAATACCTTTGTCTATAAAAATCATCATGAGCCAGGTGACCTTGCTCAGAACATAATATGTGCAGAGCAGAGGCCTGGAAAACTAATGAATTGGTAAGGACCTCTAGACCTCCACCTGCTCTGGGCACTGAAAGCTCAGTTTTAATGGTAATGACTCTTCATCAATTCCACTTATTAATGAAATCAACACTCAGAGTTCTTTGACTAAAGAGTTTGTGTAACACTAAATAAACTCGGGCCAGGAAATGATAAGTTGACATATAGTTCATCTAATGCAATTTTATGCAAAATTGCAAATAGGTATGAAATTATAATTTCTAATCCTTTTAACCTCAGGATATTTTTCTCAAAACAGAATGCTATATTGAAGTGACCCACAAACCAAACAGATGAATCACTGGTTTAATGGAGCTATTTTCTTTAAATTCAAAACCCAGGTGCATTTGTTTTACCATTCCCTACTTCAGGGGTCTCAAGGTGTAGCTGCTGAATCACTGTTAAGAGCCACCAAGGCCCTTAAAGTGCCTCTGCGTGTTGCAATTCCACCTGTCAAGGAAGGAAGTACAAACTGTGTCTCAGTTTAATATGATTGGGAGATAGTCTATGTTCATTGCAGTCTATCCATTTGACAGGAATAGACCTAGGTGTCACAAAAGACTTTTAACATTGTTTTATACAACTATGTTTTCACTGTTTACATCCAAAGTGTAAATTTTAAAATTGGAGGTATCTGTATAGCTAAAAATATTCCGCCCTTTTTTGTGCAAAAATATCTGTTCACAATTACTACTGAGAACCATATCCTTTTCATGCTTGACCAAATACCCATTGTTATCACCTTATTCAATTATTTTTTAAACTTTATCAATTTTATGTCCTCATAGTTACAATATTATTCTTATTTATATTAAATCAGATGCAATCTAGTCACTCACAAGCTCAGACTTAAGTTTTATTTATTTAATTTTTCCTCACCAGGACCCTTGCTTTCAAAATATTTCTCAGTCTACATGCAATCCTTAAACATGCATTACAGAATATTTTTCCCAGTTATCCAAGTTGTGTTGATAAGATGATTTACATCTCCCTTCCACTGGGTTTATTTTCTTTGATCAATTGACATAGTTTTCTAGGTTCAAATCTCTCTGATATTTAACATTGATATTATTTTTATCATGACATGTTGCAAACCCTACATATCAACCTAAACAAAAGTGTGTTCTTCAAAAAGAGTAAGAGAAATGAATTTTCTAAAATAAATAAAAATAATTTAAAATATCAAATCTAAGGCACTTCCTCTGAGATTCTCCAAAATTAAAACCCAAAAGGGAAACATCCATAGTAGCCAAAATATCCACATTGCAGAAATGACCTCTGTTCAGAAGATCATGCATTCTCTGGGTCACTGCCTTTCAGAGAAGTCACATTTATTCATGGAAGTAATAGAAATAGTTTCAGCAATAACAGCAAGTGCTACATACTATATACCTAGCAATGTGTTTATGTTATTTAATAATTACACCAACCGGAGGGGGTACTACTTCTATTTTCCTCAATTACTAGATGACGGAATTGAGGCAGAGATAATTTAATTACCTTACCCCAAAGGCCCCACAGCTGATTAGCATTTCTAGGATATCAAGCCAGGGAGTCCATCTTCAGAGCCAAATTCTGAATGTTATTCCATAACTATATCAGTAAGCTTTTATGAATATCTGTTGCAATAATGAGCAAATAAGCCATATGTGCATTTTCTCCACCAGCACCCCACTAGAATGTCACGAGAACACTAGAGGATTCTATGTGTCATGTTACATGCTTAAGGTTTGTCCACATTGCCTTCTCATTGGTCACTACTGCTTTTACTCCCATTTTCTTCCTGTGACTCATGCTTCTATCTCTGAACATAATTGCTTCATCTGATGAAATATGGTGAGCAGTTGGGCTGGGTCATTGGCTTTATTAAGTTGCTATCACTTTGCCAATAATGCACACTGTACTGGGTACCTTGATCTCTGTAGTGTGCAGAACTTTTAATAAGAGTCCCTTCTATAAACACTTTCAGCTGAACCCCAACATTCTAACCTGTTCTTGCCTTACCACATCTTTCTTCATTAAGCAGACTTGTCATTCCTTTGTGTCTTATATCACTTTGAACTACCTTTTTTTTTTTTGAATACTCAAGTACTTGTATTGGTCAGAGAATCTGGGAGGTATGTCACTCCACATGCCTTTTAACATAAACCATCAATTTCCTTTGAGAAACAGACAAATCTGAAGTTTCTCACACTACATCACATCATTAATTATCATGCTCAGAAAGGCAGGATATATAAGCTCTTTACTAAACAGGCCAAGAAGGAATTACTGATTTTATGTAAGATGTGTGACAACTTCATGTGTTCTACATTCAACTTCTCCTGTATTTTTCTAAGGACACTAACTATTGAATTTTTCATGGGAAAGTTCCCTTATGCTATTTTATACTGTTATCTCAATCTTGTTTAATTTTACCTTTAATTTACACACAGCAATTTTACACATTTATCATACACATGAGATATTGTTGTGCATGTACATAGTTTTCTAACCAGAGCCATAGTTATGCCTACCATGTCAAGCCCTGAGCATTTGGTTGTGATGAAGAAACAAAAATAGTTTCACATAGCTACTTTGAAACATGCAGTTGCTATTGTTACTAACAACTATCCTAATGTGAATGGAATTCTCAAATGTACTCTGTCGTTACAATTATTTGGTACCTATTGACATGCTCACTCCTTTTCTACCATTCTCCACATTAACACCAACACTTTATGACTACCACTTTGCTCTCAAATTCATGAGATCAGCTGTTTTTAGATTTGACATATGAAATCATGTAGTTAGTTACATGATTAATAAGGGAAATTTTGTAAATTTTATAAAATTTCCCTTATTAATTATATAAGTTTCAGTTTTCCTATGTACTAAGTTCCTTTGTCAGTTGAAACTGAGCCCAATAACACAATAGTGTCTATAAAAAGCTATATTATCACATGCAAATGGACATTATATTTCATAATTACTTTGTAGTTTCTTTCTATAAAAATAAATAATAAAGTATTCTTAGTGGATATGCAATTAATTGATGATAAATTATAATCAGTCAGTCATTCAATTAAGCTATCCAGGAACAGAGTACTAACAAATATTTATCTAAATTAAATTAATGATAATAGGTCAGGTTCTTATTTATTGGGAATTTGCTATTGAGCTCAATTTCTGGTTTTGTGTCAAAAACATAAGAATAAAGCTCTAGGGAAGTAGCCCCCACTGAAAACAAAACACAGAAATAGCAACATGTTCCATATCGATGTTTTTATAAAAGGAAACTGTAATCTTCTGAGAAGAAATTCTGTAAGTTTGTAAGAGAGTATTTTAATATGAGGTAGCACTTAATGAAAATATAGTAAGAACATGCTACAAACATTAAAAAAAATACCACACTATTTGAAAACAGCCTCCAGTTTCAGAAAAACAAAATTTTATGTTTTATATAAACCATAAACAAAATACATTATAATATACAAAATAATAATACTTTAATACAGTATTATTACAATTAAAATCTAGTACTGTTTTATTAATGTTAAATGCCATCATCAAAAGGCTTCACATACATCACTTAAGATAACAATACTGTCTGCTAAAGTAAAAAAAAATTAAAAATATTAATGATAGAGCATTATAGAGTTCATTTCTCACTCCCACAAATTCCAGCATGGGACCACACAGGTCTTCAGGACAGCATTTGTTATTACATACTGTCCTAAATGAATGAGCCTTTCATATCAACAGATATGTCAGAATATTCTTAGTCAAACACAAATTCTACAACAGTTCAACTCAAATTCCACTGTGCAAAACAAGCTCTGCTCACAAATAGCTTCAAAGGATACATTGAAGTACATTATTTTTCTATGTCCAGAAAGAAATTTCTGTGAATAACCGTGATTGCCCATAAGGCAACTATATGGTTATAATTAGTGACCAATGACTGTTGTCTCCATTACAAATTATAAGTCATAACTAGGACACTTTCCCATGTAGAATATATGTTAGATAATTTTCTTCTCCAACACTATTAATTATTAATTGTTTAAACAAAACTACAATATACATAGTAATATAAGTAACAGTTTATATGCAGCTTTTGAAAGATACTAAGCTCACAGTTAAATGTCACCTGAGAAATTACAAGAACTTATCAGTGATTTATATGGTTACAGCACTGATAGAAAATAAACTTATAGGTCATCAATGAAACACTGATCACAGATTATGTAGTAAGCCAGAAGCAGTTTACCAATAGAACAGTAAAGACAATCTTATCAAAGGCCATTCTGACCTAAACAGTCCTACAAAAGAAACCCCCTTCTCCAGTGAGCTACACACTGTCAACTTGACAGTTAAAACTAGCCAGAATAAAACTTTTCAATGAAATAGAATCAGAGACCTATATTTCTAGTTCAAAATTCTAAGAAATGAATAATTGTCAAATCATCATTATAACTTGATCTTTAACGTTTTTAATTTTAAGATTAAGATGAATATTTTACTGTTACAATTCTTTCTAGAATGTTACAGATTTAGCAACTTGGTGCGACTTAATTGTTACCAATTTTTTATACTCCCAAAGTTGGACCCAACACATTGGAGTTGCCTGTGAATTCTTCCTGCAATTCAATCAGCAATTTTACATGTGTAAATAGGTTTAAGTAAGGACTGTACTTTTATAACCAGTAAGCATTTTTAATTTATAATGGCTGTAATAATTTTATCTTTAATTGAAAAGATTCAATTCAATAATCCAGCATTAAAGCTTGATTACCCTTCTCTTGTTTTCTCTACATTATTGATCTATATTACACAGCAATTAATTATCCAAATTGAATCTGGTCATGTCATTTTAGCACTACTACCATTTTTTCACTACTCCTTGTGTTATATAAAGAATACGATATATTATCCTCACTGTCTAAAAAGAACTACTTCCTCCATACCAACTTCCTCTATATCCCCACCTCCTCCTATGTAAAAAGAAAATATATAAGAAGTGCTAACACATTTCACTGAATTGAACAGATATTTTCTAAATAGTTTTCCAGTGGTCATATGTAGTTCTTACCACTTCAAATGCTACATATCTATTTGTCACTGTTTACTACTTGAAGAATCAGAAACAAAGTGATACTGGCATTATAGCATCAGCTATTTTTAACATATCTATAGGCATTCTTCAGCCACCTGTAACAAGGTTTAAGTAAAAAAAAAAAAGTTCTGTGTCTGCCCCACAGCTTGTACTATTAATATAGGTAGGCATCAATTTAATATCAAGGAATAATTTCAAATATTCATTTCTGAGATTATAACCTCTTCAAGTTGAGGTTCAGTGGTTTAAAACTTTACAGATGGAATTGATTTGAGGTACATGAAACAAGACATGTATATTATTATTTTTGAATTTACTATTGATATATTTGAGCTTTAATTATTATTATTTTAACTGATAACTATATAACCTTTAATGTTTTTTAATAGGAGAGAAAGCTATAACCCTGTAAGACTCTTAACCCATACTCTAACTTCTCCTCAGGTCTCAAGAGATTTAATGTGTCTGTCTAACTCTCGTAAAAGCTCTGGCTAGAGTACTCTTTATTATGTTCTCATATAATCTCTTCATGTCAAGGGTCTTCAGGCACTTGGAGCATTCTTTGGGGCATAGATTGAGACCCCACAGACTCAGCACATTTTTGTATTGTGTTGTTGAGACTTTTTACAGGAAGGGACTTCACTAACAACGCAAAACAGGTATGAGAAGACATGCAGAGGATTAGGTGATCTTGCTTGATAGCCTTCCAAATCAATTTTAAGATTCAGAATTCAAAGTAGTTTTAAAAGAGAGTGAATTAAAGAAATTATTTTCTTCTTTTTAATATTTTTACTTTTATATATTTGTGTAATTTCATGAGGATCCAGTTAAGCCAGTTATGTACCACTAAATAAAAAGATTCAATTGTATTTATGGACAACAACATTATTGTATTTGTAAAAAAAATCAGAAAGAATATGTGAAAAGAAAAATAGAATAATACATTATATTAGAAAATTAAATATTCAACAGTATTCAAAGATAAGATGTGAATAAAAATAAACCAGTTGGATCTTGGGGGAGATTAATTCCTAATTTTCTAAGAAAGCACCATATTGATTTCCAAAGTGGTTGTACAAGCTTGCATTCCCACCAGCAGTGGAGGAGAGTTCCCCTAGCTTCACACCCTCTCCAGCATAAGGTATACCACTCTTGGGCATATACCCAAGGAATGCTCAATCATATCACAAGAGCACTTGCTCAGCTATGTTCATTCATATCACCATTGTTTGTAATGGCCAGAACCTGGAAACAACCTAGATGCCCTTCAACTGAAGAATGGATAAATAAATTTTGGTACATATACACAATGGAATACGACTCAGCAGAGAAAAACAGTGACATCATGAGGTTTGCAGGCAAATGGATGGATCTAGAAAAAATCCTGAGTGAGGTAACCGAGACTCAGAAAGACAAATATGGTATGTACTCACTCATAGGAGGATACTAGATATGGAACAAGGATGACTGGACTGCTACTCACATCACCAGGGAGGCTACCTGGAAAACAGGACCCCAAAAGACACAGGGATTACCCAATGACAGAGAAATGGATGAGAGCTACATCAACAACCTGGACATGAGTGGGGGTAATGAAGGGCAAGGGTCGAGGGAAAGAGAGCTTGGGGGAGCAGGAGATCCCAGCCGATCAAGAACAGAGAGGGAGAACAAGGAATAGGAGACCATGGTAAATGAAGACCACATGAGAATAGGAAGAAGCAAAGAGCTAGAGAGGCCCACAGAAATCTACAAAGATACCCCCACAGTAGACTACTGGCAATGGTCGAGAGACAGCCCGAACTGACCTACTCTGGTGATGGGATGGCCAGACACCCTAATAGTCGTGCCAGAAACCCATCCAACAACTGAGGGATCTGGATGCAGAGATCCACGGCTAGGCCCAGGTGGAGCTCCGGGAATCTAATTAGCAAGAAAGAGGAGGGTTTATATGAACGAGAATTGTTGAAACCAAGGTTGGATAAAACACAGGGACAAATAGCCAAACGAATGGAAACACATGAACTATGAACCAATGGCTGAGGGGCCCCCAACTGGATCAGGCCCTCTGAATGGGTGAGACAATTGATTGGCTTGATCTGTTTGGGAGGCATCCAGGCAGTGGGACCAGGTCCTATGCTCAGTGCATGAGTTGGCTGTTTGAAACCTGGGGCTTATGCAGGGTCACTAGGCTTGGCCTGGGAGGAGGGGAGTGGACCTGCCTGGACTGAGTCTACCAGGTTGATCTCAGTCCTCGGGGGAGGCTTTGCCCTGGAGGAGGTAGGAATGAGGGGTGTGCTGGGGGGAAGGGGAGGGGGGCAGGAGGAAGGAGAACAAGAGAATCTGTGGCTGATATGTAGAACTGAAGTGTACTGTAAATTAAAATAAAATAAAATAATAAAATGGAAAAAATCAGTGTAGAAACAAAAGGAATATATACATTGAAAAATTAAACTATATATTAGTTCTGAGGTTCATGGAAACTAAAATTCTACCTGAGAAAAGATGCTCTTACATGCTGAAATCAATATGAAGATTAAGGAGAATAATATCTTACTCATGCAAGACAAAACATGCATATCTAAAACTGTATGGTTTTCTTGATACCACATTATAAACTGAGCTTTTGATATGTTGGCAATGCCATCTTATTAAAGTGTCTAAAAAGCATATGTCGCTTCAAACTGCCATAACAGAAAATTCCACCTTGCTGAGTTAGCCTAGAATAAACCAAGGAAAAGTTGAGTCCTCAGAAAGCATTTTTGAATCTTTACCTTGTTATAGCATGTATTGAGAATTGCAGTTGGTACTGTCAAATAAAAGAATGCTACTTATTGTGGCAAAATTTTGAAA
Organism: Peromyscus leucopus; assembly: GCF_004664715.2. Taxonomy (NCBI): domain Eukaryota; kingdom Metazoa; phylum Chordata; class Mammalia; order Rodentia; family Cricetidae; genus Peromyscus; species Peromyscus leucopus. The sequence goes on along the minus strand of NC_051072.1, from coordinate 67,532,118 downwards.
ATATTCAAATGACTATTCTCTAAAGTATGTTAAAACATTAATTTGAAGTAATTATTTATTATATTGAAATATTTATTATATATTTTCAAGCTTTGGAAATAACCACAACTTATTATACTTTTAGTAAATAAGTTAGAGCTGAGTGATCATTTTCTGTCTTAATATATGTTAAGTATGTAGAAAAGCTGTATTATACAATGAGAAGTAAAATGAAATTATTCATGTAGAAGAAAAACAAGTCCTAGAAACATAATCAAACTTTGTTTTAGTTAAAGAAGTATATGACTGTTTAAAATGGTACACAGTCTAATTGTACACTAATTTTAAATTTCAAAAAAACATCATTACATACAAAATGAATACTTCTATCCACCAGACCTTAGATATGATTTCAATAAGCAATTGAACCTTGATTCTTTGACCACAAATACAAATTTTCCGTTTTCTTAACATTTGAAATACAAGTAGAGAATATATATGTATATATATGAGTTCAGTCTTTAAAGCTTTGGTTTTTGGAAAGTAATTCAGGCCATCACTTTCATTTCTGGAATCTGATTTCAGTGTAGAAAATTTAGACATGTTATTCCTTTCCAAATGAATTAAAGTGCATATTTGTGTAACTACTTTTGAATGCATTTGCAAAGAATTATTCAAAGTGTTTATTCAGATGAATTGTAATGCCAATACAAAAAGCCAAGTTTTTGATCCAGTCTTTTCTTGTGAGCTGAGGAATGGGTTTTCTCTGAAATGACATTAACAAGTTGGTATCTCTCATCGTCTTACATCTTTTGGGGTACCTCGCCAGCCCTGTCATCTGACTTCTCTGTGGCACACCAAGCCAGAGCAGACGCCAAACTCAACCTTTGAATCCACTTTTGCTTAAGTGATATATTATTTAATTTGTGAAGAGAACATTCCCGTGACATTTTCCATTTTTAATATTTTACCTCCAGCATCCAAAATTGTTCTTGGTAAATAATAGAATGAAGTGACCTGTGTTCCAAACTGTGTCACCATTTGTTTTTCCCGAGCCAACCTCAAAGCAGTAAAGCAGAGCAACCATCTGTGACAGTTGTTCTTCATAAGTTTGGTGTTCTTTATCAACTATTCAGGACACTCTTGGAGCAATAAAAATGATTTGTTTTCTCATACTCAAGAGAGTCACTGGTTCAGTTGGTTCTCCAATCATATTGTTATGGGTTGAATGACTTTAATCCCAGTCACATGTTGAAGTTATAACTATTAGAACCTCACGATCTGGGCTTATTTAGGAACACACTCTATATGGATATAATTAGTTAAACTGAAACATGACCATACAATACGATTGGTGATATTATGAATATGGAAAACATGGATAGATACTGCTAGTCACAGAGAGCTATACAAAGAGTGCAACTAAGTTGACGCATCCAGGAAATGCCTAAAGTTATAAGAGAGGTTAGAAACAGGTCCTTCTGTAGGTAATTCACAAACAGAATGACTCCCTGTTACAATCTATCATCTTGGACACTTAACATAAAGCAACATGCTACAACAACCCTGGCAAGCTAATATACATGCCAGGTACTTATTGCCATCATTTGAAAAATTAGAGAAAATGAAATAATGAAAATCAGAGGCAAAACAAATTGTCTTTTCCATTTGATTTTCTGAGTTAGTTGTATATGGAAGACAAAGTACTGAAGAGATATTAGATTATCTTTGGAAATGTTTTTTTATGTTAGAAAATATTTCTTGTAGTACTAGAAATATGGTGTCAAGTTTATACTTTTAGTTATTAATTTTATATCATAAGACTTTTGTTATTTCCCCTTTATTACAAAGTAAATACTGCTGAAATTACTATCTGTTTAATTTCATTGATGATTTTCATCATAAATTTATACTCTAGTGTTGAGTTTTACTATAATTTTTCTCCACAATGATATGTACTCAGTAATGATATATTGTACAGATTAAAGATGCAAGAATATTCTACATTTCTATGCTTAAATAATTGTTACAATTTTCCTTTAACATGTGATCATTTGGACTATTTGACAGTCATATATAAATTTTAAATGTTATTGATTGATAGTCCAGAAAAAGTGTCAGGAAATTACCTAGGATATTCAGCTTTTCAGCTTAGTGTTGAAAGTCAACAGAGTATGATGAATCTATATTTCTCACACACAAAAAAAAGATGTTGAAATCCACTGGCTTACTCTTAGTATGCAGGTACATCTGACAATTCTACATGATATCAAATAAAAACACACCCTTGGGTCTTTTAAAAAAGAAACATCCCCAATCAGATCTCTCCAGAATTTCCCTTTGTTTTGATGCAGGCTACCTGAAAGACCCCCTCTTCCCATCCCATATCCATCCCCTCAGCACTTGGGCTCTTGGTGTGGATCCAAGATCTCCTAAGTTCTGACAAGCAGCTATTTTCCAGCCTTTCCTTCTAATTCATCTCCTTTGTAAATGCACCATATTTGATTATGACTGAGAGTAAATAAAAGTCACCAAAGAATGGAACACCCCTCAACAAAGAGGAGACCTAAGGTGTGCACCAAAAAACATTTCAAGCATCAAGACACCACAGGCCTATATGATAGTGCAGAAGCACAGACATCAACTTCAAGGCAACATGCCTCCCCCAGAAAGCCAAAAACTTACTGTATTATGTCCTAAGAACAGCAACTCAGCAGGACAATGACTTCAAAATAGCAGTTATGGATATTTCCAGGAATCTTAGAGAAGATATGCTGTGGATATCACTCTATATAAATAAAACACTGATGGCCAGTGACCAGACAGGAAGTATAGGCGGGACAAGGAGAGAGGAGAATTGGGGAAACAGGAAGAAGGAGGAGAGACACTGCAGCCACCGCCAGGACAAGCAGCATGTAAAGATGCCGGTAAGCCACTGGCCACATGGCAAGGTATAGATTTATAGAAATGGGTTAATTTAAGATATAAGAAGAGTTAGCAAGAAGCCTGCCACGGCCATACAGTTTATAAATAATATAAGCATCTGAGTGATTATTTTATACATGGATTGTGGGACTGCGGGGCTTGGTGGAACCTGGAGAGAAGCCCTCCAGGAACAAAGATATGTGTGTGTGTGTGTGTGTGTGTGTGTGTGTGTGTGTGTGTGTGTGTTTTATGAAGACTGTGGAAACACAAACAATAAGAAAAAATAAGTTAGATGAAATTATGAAAACAATTCAAGATTTGAGATATTTTTTTAAAAGTAGAATTACTATAGTTTATACAAAACCTAGATCAAACTAAAATTTAAAAAGTTCAAGATATCAAATAAAAACTTCAGAGGTGTTTCACCAAAGATTGAAAGATATAGAAGAAACTTCAGTGGTTGATGACAAAGTAGAATAAATGGATGGCTTGTTAAAAAAATGTTAAATATAAATCAGTCTAGGCACAATACATCCTCAAAATTGGGGACACTGTGATAATACCAGTATTATAAATAACAAGTATATAGGAAAGAGAAGAAACCCAGGTCAAAGGCACAAAAAATATTTTAACAAAATCATAGAAAAAATGTTCTTAATCTAAAAAATAACAGATCCCATTAAACAAAAGGCTACAGAGGCTAGATAAGCTCCCCATAACACATAATAATCAAAATACTAAATGTACATAACAAATAAGGGATATTAAAAGCTGCAAGGGAAAAAATGTCACATTTAAAAAAAGGACCATTCGAATAACACCTGACTTTTCAGTGAAGACTCTGAAAGCTAGATAGGCCTGGGCAGATATTTTATAAAAAATAAGAAAGCATAGATAGATGCTAGCCCATCCTACTACACCCAATGAAAGAATCTTTGCCATCAATGGTCAAACGAAAACAATTTCTGTCCACCAAATAAAAACTAAAACCACATGATTATCTCATTAGATGATGAAAAGGCCTTTGACAAAATACAACAGCCCCCTTGGGCTCGTTGCATGAGTTGGCTGTTTGAATCCTGGGACTTATGCAGGGACGCTTGGCTCAGTCTGGGAGGGGGGGACTGGACCTGCCTGGACTGAGTCTACCAGGTCGATCCCGGTCCTCGGGGGAGACCTTGATCTGGAGGAGGTGGGAATGGGGGGTGGGCTGGGGGGAGGGGGTTGGGGGGGAAAGGGGGAGAACAGGGGAATCTGTGGCTATTATGTTGAACTGAATGGTGTTGTAAAATAAATTAAAAAAAAAATTGAAAAAAAAAAAAAGTCCGGGAGACTTAGGAAACAAAGGACATATTTCAGCATAAAAAGACAGTTTGCAGCAATCTCACAGCCAACATCCCTCTAAATGGAGAGAAGCTTAAAGCATTTCTAGTATAAGAAAGAACAATACAATTACTGTAGTGTTCTACATTCCTACTCGATATAGTACTTGGTGTCTTAACTAGAGCAATAAGACAACTAAAGGAGAACAAGGGGATACAAATAGGAAAGGAAGAAATCAAAGTATCCTTATTTGGAAATTAGTATCATTTCATACAAAAAAAAAAAGACTAAAAAGAAAAACAAACCAACAAACGAACAAAAAACCTCCATCAGGAAACCTCTACAGCAAATGAACACCTTTAGTAAAGTATTAGGATAGAAATTCACACACACAAACACACACACACACACACACACACAAATAAACAAACAAAACCTAGTAGCTTTCCTATATGCCAATGGCAAACATACTAAGATGGAAATAAGGAATATATATCTTTCATAATATGTCAAGGAAAACTAAAAAGAAATCTAAGAGAAACTGTAATTCAATAAGTACAAGATTGACATGATTAATAAGCAATCCTTTAAGACAGTAGTCCTCAACCTGTGGGGTCATGACCCCTTTGGGGTTTGAATGGTCCTTTCTCAGGGATCATCTAAGACCATTGGAGAACACAGCTATTTACATAACAATTCATAACAGTAGGAAAATTACAGTTATGAAGAAGGAGCAATGAAGTAGCAATTTTATTGATGGGAATCACCACAACATGAGAAACTGTATTAAAGGGTCATAGCATTAGGAAAGTTTAGAACCACTGCTTTAAGACATTGAATAAAGAAAAGAAATGAGCAAAATATGAGAAGATGGAAAGATCTCCCATGACCATGAATTGGTAGGATTAATATAGTGAAAATGGCCATCCTACAAAAAACTACACATTCAATGCAACTTCATCAAAATTACAAAATAGTCCTTCATAGAAATTGAAAAAATCTTCAATTTTATTTAAAGAAAAAATCCAGAGTAACTACAAAACAATCTTGAATAATAAAGAACTTCTGGAGGTACCATCATCACAGATTTCAAGTTATATTATATAGGTATCGTAGTAAAAATAGAATAGTATTATCATTAAATCATGATGAATTACAATCAAAGACCTAGACATATTTATACACACTTGACTGGACCTGGTTTTTGTCCAAGAACCCAAAAGCATGCACTAGAGAAAACACAGTATTTTTAATAAATGGTTCTGGTCAAATCGGTATCTGCACACAGAAAATAAAAATAGGTCTGTAACTATCACCCTGTGCAAAATGCAACACAAATAGATCAAGGACTTCAGCATAAGGTTAGATACCATGGATCTGATAAAAGTGAACGTGGGGAATAGGCTTTAAGACTTTCTGAACAGGACATGGATAGCACAGGTGTTAAGAAAAATTAATAAATGGGACCTCATATAGCTAAAATGCTTGTGTAAAGCAAAGGACACTGACATTTTAGCAACTCCAGAATGGGAAAAACCTTTACCTCCTATGTCTGGTGGACACTTAATACATAAAATATACAATGAACTAAAAACTGAACATGAAGAAAACAATCCCATTAGAAAATGGATTATAAAACTAAACAGAATTCTAAAAGATCAAACACATATGGCTAAGAAATACCAAAAGACCGGGCGTGGTGGCGCACGCCTTTAATCCCAGCACTCGGGAAGCAGAGCCAGGCGGATCTCTGTGAGTTCGAGGTCAGCCTGGGCTACCAAGTGAGCTCCAGGAAAGGCGCAAAGCTACACAGAGAAACCCTGTCTCGAAAAAACCAAAAAAAAAAAAAAGAAATACCAAAAGAAATGTTCACCATCCATTGGCATCATGGAAATGCAAATTAAAACTACTCTTAGATATTTTCTTACACCAGTCAAAATGGCCAAGATCAATAAAGCAAACGACAGTACATGCTGATGAGGATATGAGGGAAGGGGAATATTTATTCAGTGCTGGTGGGAGTGAGAACTGGTGCAGCCATTACAGAAATCAGTGTGGTTGTGCTTTACAAGTTTGAAAATAGATATCCCTCAAGATCCAACAATACTACTCTTGGAAATATACCCAAAGAAATCTATGTCTTACTACAGAGCTATGCATTCACCCATGTTCATTACTGCTCTATTTATACTAACCAGAATAATTCATATTATTCATATGATTCATAATATTCATAGTAGCCTAGATGTCCATCAATTGATGAATGGATAATGAAAACATGGTACATTTGCATGATGGAATATTATCAATCTGTTTAGAAAAATAAAATTACAAAACTTGTAGATAAATGAATAGAGCTAGAAATAATCATCCTATGTGAGGTAATCCATACCAAAAAAACCAAACATTATATGTTTTGTCTTATATGTGGGTGCTAGTTTTTAGGCTTTAGATATGTGTATTTTAATGCAAATAACCACAGCAGTTGCATAGTTAATAAAGGAAGAAGCGAGAGGAGGGGATCTTCTGAGGTAGGAGAAATAAAGAACAGTATTATAAGAAGGTAAAGCAGAAAGTACAATAGAAAAAATTAAATAGGGAGGAGGATGGATAGAAGAGTAAAGGAGAAAATATGGAGAGGGACAACAAACCACGTGGAAACCTACTACTGTAGAAGGTTCCAAAATATACACATATATAGAATAAATAAATGGAGTCACCTCATAATGGAAAACCAGTGTGCCAACTAGACAATTGATTTCACCAAATAAAACACCAGGAATGGGCTACATCTTATTGCATTGTTGACCAAAGAAGCCACATAGATAACCCCAAACATCACGGGCTATTGGTTACTCTCCTTTACCTAATGGTAAGGTCCTATGCTGAAGACATCCCTTACTTATGTCTTGGAACCTGGAGATCAACCTGGTGCCCAAATAAAACCTTCAAGCCTACCGAGTAGTGTTCATAGTGCTTGAGGGCATGTACTCTGATACTGGAGAAGAAAAGCAATTATCAGTGTCACCAGGCTTCAAACCCTGTGCCCTACAAAAGAGAATTTCCTGCAAGATATACTGGTACCATCATGGCACAAATTTTATAGGAGTAACCAAACACTTTTTGGGTGGATTTGAAGCCCACTACATAAGATGGAACCCAAATCTGAAGAAGCTGAGATTGGGTAAGTTGTGGAATGGTGGAAAAACTACTACTATTCTTCTGCTAAAGGACCACAGCAATAAATGACTTCTAATGACATATTGCTATATCCGTAGATTGGGGCATCATTCAGATCTCATAAGGGAATTTTCTTCTTGCAGGATATATTAATTAACACAGACATTAACAACTGGACAATGCACAGGAAGTGACAGACTTTGGGCATTGAGTCCTAAATGAGGTGTCTTTTACCAAATTACCTACACTCAGTGCTCAGGAATCTATGCAGAAGATGTGGAAAGATTGTGAGAGTGAGAGGCAGAAAGTGACTCACAGGAAACATGAACTCAGAGACTGGGACAGCATGAAGAAGGCCTGCACAGGTTCAAACCAAACAAACTCCCAGCATCGAGAAGGGGAAGTGGACAAAAAGTCTCACCCCTGACCAAAAAAGCTCTTTCAACTGATACCTGTGGAGAAAGGAAAAACTAGTTTTCTCAAATGGATTGTCACTGTATATTTCAAGCATACTCCAGCCAAGCCCCATGCCCAGGAGTAGCTTGGCCACCCAAAATAAAACAGGTTGTAGTCTTTGTGGGCTCTCATAGCTATACTATGCATGTGAGTATAGCAGAATAGTGTTAGGAATCATTTCGTTGATTCTTGATTTTTTTTTTCAGAGCAGTTGTATTTGGTCAAGGTTTCTAGACACTTTAATCTCTGGTTCATGGTGACCCAAGCAGTATTGAATATGATTTCCTTCTCATAGAGTGGGCCTTAGGTCAGAACAGACATTGGTTGGCTACTCTCATAATTTACGTGACACCATACCATAGCATATAGTGTAGGCAGGACAGATTGTAGGTTAAAGGTTTTTGGCTGGGTTGGTGTCCATGTGTCTCTTTTGGTAGTATGCAAAGTAACTCCCTGCACCAAAGAGAATGGAACAAGAGTGTGAGGGCTCCATTTAGGCACCAGATCAACTTCTCAATGTTCGGTGAGTGGTGTGGTTGTTGTCTTCAGCAATGGGGCCCTGCAGTCAGTTTGTGGAGAGCAAACTTTTGTCTTAGCAACAGAACAGGTTGTTTGGGGGATATCCATGGTATTCCTTTGACCAATAACTCAATTGAATATAATCCAGTCCTACCACTGAAAGTCTCAATTGGCTACAAGAGATAGCCAGTTGAAACTCCTGGGCCCCCATTACTAAGAGTCTTCATTAGAATAGCCTTCATAGATTCCAGGAAGTTTCCATTGTACTAGGTTCCACATACCCACCAAATGACCACCAACTTCAGCCTGTTCTATCACATCTCTTCAATACCTGTAGTCCCCTGTAAAATCAATTTTATTTCTCCCTTTTCTCTCTCTGCAGCCCCCTGGCAAGGAGATCCCTGTGTCCCCTCTAGAACACTAGAACTCTCCTCCTTAACCTCTCTGGGTCTGTGGATTGTAGCTTGGTTATTATTAACTTAAGGGCTGATATCCACTTATAAGGGAATACATACACTATACCTTTCTGGGTCTGAGTTACCTTACTCAGGATGATCTTTTCTAGTTCCATCCAGTTGCTTGAAAATTTCATGATGCCATTATTTTTAACAGCTGAATAATACTTCACTGTGTGAATGTACCACATTTTCTTTATTTATTCTTTAATTGAGGAACACTTAGATTGTTTCCAGTTTTTGCCTATTATGAATAAAGCTGCAATGAACACAGCTGAGCAAGTGCCCTTGTGGTCTGATTGAGCATTCTTTGGGTATATGCCCAAGAATAGTGTAACTGGATCTTGAGGTAGACTGATTCTCAACTTTCTAAGAAACCCCCTATTAATTTTCACAGTGGCTGTACAAATTTGCACTCCCAGCAGCAATGGAGGAGTGTTTTCCTTACTCCACATCATCACCAGCATGAACTGTCACTTATCTGACAAGTGTAAGGTAAAATCTCGAAGTTTTGATTTTCAATTTCCTGATGGAATATTGAATATTTCTTTAAAGTGTTTCTCAGCCATTTGAGATTCCTCTTTTGAGAATTCTCTGTTTATTTTTTTGTTACCTAGTATCTTGAGTTACTGTGTGATGAGGCACTAATGCTTTTGAAACTGTAAATTTTCTTTAGGGGTGTTAATGACATATTAAATGCTTAACTAAAAGTTTTTGAAATTCTACATTTAATAACCATTACCTATTGAATGATAAGTGCTTACTTTACAATGATTTGTAACAAGTCAACAACCACAGTGAATATATTAAATGACTAATCTCTAAATTATTGCATATTTACAATGTACAGATCAAAGGAAATGAATAAAATAAACTGAAGAAGTCATATAATTCATGGCTTAAACATAAGAAATAAAGTGACTTGACTTGAATAATCTTTATATAAATCAAATGATCTTTATATTCAGTAACAAGAATATATGAAATATACTTTACTTTTCAAAATTACATTTATTCATGTGTGCATAGATGTTGGCATGCATATGTCATGATGTGTGTGGAAGTCAGAGGGCAACTTCCTGAAGCTACTTCTTTCTATCCATGATGTGGATCTTGACAGTGAACTCAAGTCATCATTTACCTACAAAGCCATGTCACAAACCCTGCTTTACCATTATTTAAATAAAAAGAATCCATGTTTATAATTTCCTAGTAAGATAAATAAATTTGGCAATCATATCACTATGTGGAAAAAATTTGCATGATGTTAGGGAATTACAATCTCTAACATCATTTCTTCTACTACTTAAATAAAATTAAACATCATCAATCCTGTAATCACTTAAAATTTGGTGTTGTCTTCAGCCAGATACATTGCTGACTGTTGATGTGAAGCAGTGAATTGTGATATTGCATAACATCTTCAAATAGAATGTAATAGAACTTCATAGAATCAGTTTACATAGCTGTCTTTAAGAAAGGATTTATGATAAGTAGATCATAAAAATGATATTTCTTATTGATCTTCATAAAAATGTTCACATATTGCTATATTTCTAAGTGTTTTTATATACTCTAAATTTTCTATGAAAAATAGAATTTAAGAGATAATCAAGTTTTAAATCATTTCATGTTTGTTTAGGCTATTTCATGTCTATATTTAATCATAAGTAGAACTGTCATGAATTTTAATTCTCTTAAAAACACTTGGTAATTCACGTTTCAAAGGTAATATAATTAGAGTTAATGCCAAGAAGATGAATTGATGTGAAAATCTTGACAAAGCAGTCATTCCATACTACAGAAAATAAAGACAAGTACAGTGGACCGATAACTAGACAGGGTAATGTGAAAGCATAGCAAAATAAACTGCTCTAAAAGGTTTATATGTATTAAAAACTGGAGGAGCACCACACCCAAGCCCAGAAGAACTCATAAACAGCATAAGAACTCCATTTCATGTAACTAAAACTTCAAAATAATATGACGTTATCAGTATGCTCTGGGCACAAACTATCTGAAATATGAAGCACAAAGGAAGCAGTGACAACAGAAAGGGAGCCAGGCCACAGGTGGCTTTATAGACATTATATATATCACCTTTACAAATATTCTTATAGCATGGTGCCCTGAGAGTAGAAGTGACTTACCTCTAACAATGGCAGATTCCTCAGGAAGACGTAGTTCACTATAGTAGAACAACCTAGCAAAGGTTTATAATTCTTGGTACATTCTACAAATAATCATAAGCTGATTGGTTTGTCTATAATAAAAAATTACATCAGGCAGAAATAAATATCTTTGTGACATCTTCACTCTAAACTTATAAACCAAGATAGTAGGAATAATAATCATCAGATAATCCTCTTGAAGTGAGCTAACACAGTATTATCAAGAATATAAAGAGCTGCACAGTAGAATTATGACTATTGAATTAAAATTAATTTGAGATTTCCCATGGGCCTAACACAATATTAAACACTTAACCATTCACCACAACCATTTTATTGGTGAGCAAATGAAGCCTCACAGTTTGAGGGCCATTTGCTCAAGTACTTAGGAAGCCATGAGGCTCGGGCGCAGTGCAGGTGTGATGCTGTAGAAGCCTAGGCTCACAGACTTTGTTTACACGACTCGGATAGAAAAACTGCTATCAGAATGACATACTGACCTCAAAGGCTAATGATTTTCTTTCTTAAGTTTCCTTAACCCATCTATTTTTGGAAAAAAGGATATGCTATAAACCATCTTTTAATGTATTAGTTAATAAATTTTCTGTCATTAGACAATGGAATTTTTACAACTAATTACAATATTGATAGGACTTTTTTTTACAGTGATAGAAAATCAAGCGATACAGAAATATTGACAATTTTTGTTATGTATTAGTGTAGCAAAATTGAGTTGTAGTTACTTTCTACAACTGAAGCACTGCAATCTTCATGGATGTGAGCTTTCACAAGCATTAATTTAGCTTCATAGTAAACTATGGCAGCTCCATCTCCATCTCATTACTTGCTACAAAAGCACTTTTCATTAAAGTGTGAGAAATTTTACAGAGGGCTGGAAAGATGGCTCAGCTGTTAAGAGCACTGACTCCTCTTCCAGAGGTCCTGATTTCAATTTCCAGCAACTACAGTGACTCACAACCATTTGTAATGGGATCTGATTCCCCTTTCTGGTGTGCATGAAAACAGGTCACTTATGTACATAAAATAAATAAACATTGAAAAATAAATTTTACAGAAACATTATGCTTTGAATATAAAAACTAAAAACCTCAAAGATAGGCTATGTCAGCTGCCTTAAGTCACTGGATATAGGAATTGTGTAGCTATGCCACAGACAGTTCTGACATATGAGCCTGCTAATCAAAGGTTTGCTGACAGACATACTGAAGATAATCCTTGTTTGGAATTTACTGATAATTACACAGAAGGGCAGAAAATAGATGGTAAACATGCCAGGTTCTACTCTCTTCAAGTGTTTGACTCATGCGCTCCCATCGCTTATGTCAACTGTAACGTCACGTGTTTTTGAAAAGTATTTAAGCTGTTATTATGGGAATAGAATAAAAAGTAAATAATTATAGATAAGCCACATTTTGTCATGCAATCATTAATAACTATCAATACAACTTTGAATGGTGATAAACTTTAAATGTAAAAGAGTTACATTATACTAATATTTTCTGAAAAGACCATTAGGAAATACATTATCTTGTATCTGTCTTAACCTACACATAGTACATATAGTACACACACACACACACACACACACACACATACACACACAAACACATATCATGCACACACTCACGCACAAACAAACACAAGCATACACACACATATATTAAAGTTATGCCACACATATATTAAAGTCATATCACTCAGGCTGACAGTACTCTCCAAAAGAGCCACAGACTTGTCAACAAAACCCTAGAACCAAGTATAAGAAATCCCCTTTCAAGTTGTTGGTCAGGTGAGCCCAAGACAATAAGGTTAACAATAAGGTTGCTGCTGTTGCTCTTGGTTGCCTCCCTATTGCTGAAGGCACAGTGAACTTCAGAGGGAACAAGACTCAGAGGATCTAACATGAAAGCCTTGTCCCTGAAGACAAACAAACAAAAGAACCATAAAACATGGAAAATACTAGCTATCTTTCACTGAGAGTAACCAGAATCTATTTCAACTCACCCTCTTACTCTACCTAACATTAAGAGATAAAAGAGTCAAAATTTAAATATGAATTTTTGCAGTAAATTCACCACAGATTGTGATGCACAAGGTTTTGAGACAGGATCCACCCTCTACAGCCAGTCAGATCCTAAACATCATTCTTCAGAGTCCAGCTTAACGATTCTGCCTGAACCTCCCCTCCATGAACTCTCACCCCACCCCAGATCTAGCCCAGACCCTACACCCAGAGGACCTGCCTAGTCTGGGAACCTTTGCCTCTATGATAAGCAAACTTTAGGATAATACCAGGACCCACTGTGTCTGCCCCTCCACAAGTCTTTCCCATGCAACATTCCATATCTCAACCCAGCCAGGTGTACCTCCACATACAAGGCTAGATCAAGGATGCACATCCTGCACACCAGCCCAGGAATCTCTGTCTACAGAGATTTAATTCCATCTAAGTGATTTCTAACGTCTTACCCAAACTCACCCACACATATTTTCTTCTGCCCAAACCAACTTGGTCCATATCAGACACAGAAGTAACAAAAGAAGTCCACATATTTAGATCTCATCACAAAAATACACACACTAAGAAAGATAAAGCAAGCATAAGGCCAACCAGCCCTATAGAAATGTTTACCAGTGACAGCTACTTAGATGAACCCTAGGAAACAGAGTTTAAAGGAACAATAATAAACTTCCTTAAAGAATTGAAGGAACTTAAACAAGCACAAAGAAACACTTGCACGAAATTAAAGAAGAAGAACGTATGGAGAGTAAATGCCTGAGGGATTACCCCCACAAAAAAACCTATAATGCCAGTGAAAATGAGGAAGACAATTCAAGACATAAAAATGGAATTCAATAAAGAGATAGAAACATTAAATAGTACTTAATTTTAAATGAAGATAGAATTGAAAGCAATCCTAATATCCCAACTAGAAAACTGAGATAAAATGAATCAACCAGAGACAGGAATATCAAGACTCAAAGATAGAGGATCTAAACCAAATAATGAAAGGACATGAAATTAAAACACACACACACACACACACACACACACACACACACACACACAGAGAGAGAGAGAGAGAGAGAGAGAGAGAGAGAGAGAGAGAGACAGAAGACAGAGACAGAGAAAGACAGAGAGAGACAGAGAGAAACACAGAGAAAAGAACCCCAAATCAACTGAGTAGCCCAGATCTTCAACAAGAAAACTTCTGCAAACTAAGGAAATACATGCTCTCACAGATACAAAAAAATATACAGAACACCACATAGACAAGACCAGAAAAGAATATTGTAGTTAAAATACCAAGTATGCAGAACAAAGAAATTTTACTAAAACATGCAATTTTACTTAATTTAGTAAAAGAAATTTTACTAAAATATATCAAAGTCATATATAAAGGAAAACCCATCAGAATAACAGGTGATTTCTCAGTGGAAACTTTGAAAGTCAGAAAAGCCTGGAGCAATGTGTTCCAAGTCCTCAAAAACCATGATGGCAAACTTAGACGAAAACACACACAGCAAAACTATCTGCTACAGTTGGAGAAAGAAAAATTTTCCACAATACAAATATTCTTAAAAGTTATATTCCAAAACAAATCTAAAGGAACATAGGAAGTAATATTTAGTTTGAAGAGAAGAATGAGCACAACCAAGAGATTATGGTAAGGAAATATTAAGCAATAACCCTAAAACACAAAGTACCACAGAGAACACAAACAACATCATCAAAAATTAACAACACAATGATCACAATTAACACACACAAGTCCATAAAAGTGTAAATGTTAATGTTCTCAATTTTTTAATAAAAAGGCATATAATGACTAAATATATAAAGAAAAAAATCCATCTATCTGCTGTCTGCAAGAAACACATACTAACTTTAAATGTATGTACTAACTTAGACTAAAAAGATGGATAAATGTACATGGGACCAGGAATGAAGCAAACATTTCCATCCTACTCTATGGCATAATATACTACCAACTAAAAATAATCAGAAAAGCCAAAAAGAGACACTTCATTCTAATCTAGAACAGTTAACCAAAAATATATTTTGAGAGAATTCTGGGAAGTGGAAGGCAGAGGAGGGAGACACTGCCAGCCACCGCCATTACATGCAGCATGTGAAGATGCCAATAAGCCATGAGCCATGTGGCAAGGTATAGATTTATGGAAATGGATTCATTTAAGCTATAAGAACAGTTAGCAAGAAGCCTGCCATGACCATAAGTCTCTGTGTTTACTTGGTTGGGCCTGAGCGGCTGTGGGACTGGTGGGTGACAGAGATTTGTCCTGACTGTGGGCAAGTCAGGAAAACTCTAGTTACATATCACTATCCTAAACAGTTGCACCATAGTCAGGCTCACCCATTTTTATAAAAATACATAGTACTGGATTTAGTGACAGAAATTAACATCAGCACATTAATAGTAGATGTTTTCAGTAGACTTTCTTTCTCAATAGACAAGTCATTTGAAAAAAAAAAAGATAACCCTAAGAATTAAATGGCATCACACAGCAGACTTAACAGATATGTGTAGATGTAACCAACCATCTTATTAAATAAGAAACACAGAACCAATGTAAAAGAGAAAGCTGAGAGGTCAGAGCTCAGAGCTAAAATCTTACTCTTCCTCCTGTGGTGTTCCTAGCTTCCCAAAAGAGAGCTACTTCCTGTGTGTCTGTCTTTTCATAGTCTTTTTGTTCTGCCTTCTCATTGCTTGTAAACCCAAACACGTGACTGCCTCATCACTGCCTGTATGTACAGCCCCCCAGGGCTTAAAGGCATATGTCTCCAATGCTGGCTGTATCCCTGAACACACAGAGATCTACCTAGCTCTTCTACCAAGTGCTGGGATTAAAGGCATGCACCACCACCACCACCACGCTCTTGCTATGGCTCTAATAGCTCTGACCCCCGGGGCAACTTTATTTATTAACATACAATCAAAATCACATTTCAGTACAATTAGAATACCACCACAGATATGTATCGAATATTCAACCCAAACACAAAAGAATACACACCGTACTGTGTGAAACACAGATGCTTCTCTAAAATAGACCACATTCTGGGACAAAAACAAACTTACAAATGAAAAGGATTGTAATAATTCCTGATATCCTATCTGACTAGAGTACATGGAATATACAGTTGATAACAAACAAATTTCAAGTAAATACAGAAACTGATATAGATTTAAAAGCTCATTACTGAATGATGAATGAGTCAAAGAAGAAATAATAAAGGGAAAATATTCCTGGTAATAAAGGAAAATGAAAGCAAACACAATAAAACTCTGGGGCACATAGAAAACATTTTAATATTAGAGAAATTTATAGTTCTAAGCACCTACATTAATGAACTAGAAAGATCGCAAGTCAATGGCTTAATGATGTGACTCAATTTTTTGGGGGAAAAAAAGGAACAAATCAAACCCAATCCCAACTGATGGAAAGGAATAACAAATAGTAGTTACTGAAATAGAAAGAAGGAGAACAATACAAATAATGAATGAATATCTAAGATATTTCTGTGAAAAGATAAAGAAAATTGTACCAAGTAACCCACACCTCCCCCCAAAAAGAAAAAGAGAGCATCAAAACAACAGAATTAAAAATAAGTGTGCAAACATCATATAAGACACCAAAGAAATTTAGAATATGTTAAGAGGATATTTTAAAATCCTGAACTCCATCAATTTAGAAAATTTAAAAGAAATGAATAAATCTTTAGATTTAGACAAACCAAAAAAATTAAGTCAAGAAACAATCACCAAACTAAACAGACCCATAAAAGATGAAGAGATTGAAATAAGAATAAAAGACCTGTGGTTCAAAAAGCCCAGAGTACCTAGATATGGGAAGCCTGTGGCCAACAATCTGAATTGTTGGCCACAGGCTTCCCATAGGACACTTCACAACCCAGGCCATTGCCATGACTATCAGTTGCTCTCTGCAAACTGACAGGCCTATTGCTGAAGAAAACACCTACCCAATTCATTAACCCGGGAAACATCAAGCATACAGCCTTCACCCCTGTGTGCTAGTGTTTTTGGTACAGGAAGGCACTCTGCATGCTAACAAAGGGGAAATATAAACGCCAACCCAGCCACAAATCCTTTGATCTACAATGATGTTCTACATACAAGATATTCTAATGCAATTGTAGCACAAAGCTTGTGGGAGTAATTGACCAATATCTGGCTTGACTTAAGTTTCACTCTATGGGATTACAAGATGAAACCCTGTCCGGCCTGCAGACAGTCAGCTGGATAGCTGGGTATAGGCATGCAGACTGAAGAGACAATGAAGAAGACAGAAAAGAGTCGAGAGGACTGCCAGTCAATGCCGGACAGCCCGGAGTTTATTTCACAGCCAGCTTATATACAGTCTTGAAGGACAGAGGTAGAACAATGCACAGCATAGGCATTCAGCCACTATCTATCCTGCCTTGTGTCAAGGAGCAGGCAGTTTCATTTTCTATCTCAATATACCTCTGGCTGGCATCAGCAGCCTGCATCTAGCTAGATAGTGTGTTCCTTCTTGTGGGCTAATCAGGACTTTCTCACAGACCTTCAAGGAAACTCTGCGGTCTAATCAGAAACTTCTCAGAGCTTTGGAGCAAACAAGCCTGAACTCTATTGACTCAGAATAAACTTCAGATTCAAACTGAGAAACTGAGTCAGTTTTAGGCTCCCAGAAAACCCCTAGCCAACACTGCTTGGGTGACATGAAGAGAAGGCCATGTGCGTAGTGTTTTAGTCTCTGTGATTTACATGATCCTTACTTAGTTGATTCAGAGGGCCTTGTTTCCTTGGTGTCCCCCATCCCCACTCGCTCTTATACTCTTTCTGACTCCTTTTCCAGAGTTCCGTGAGCTATGAGGGGACGGGTTTGATGAAGATATCCAGTGTAGGGTAGAGTGTCTCAAGGTTTCCCACTCTCTATGTGATGTCTGGCTGTGGAGCTGTCTGATTATGGATGAACAAGAAAATGATCATAAACTAATTTTAAGGGTAGGTTGCATGCCCAGCAGTAGATGACTAAGAGGAAACTCAATGGAGTAGTTGGAGGGTCTTTGTGTCAATGTCATGTTGGGACTTTTAAAATTTTTTATCAATTTTAAATTTAATTTAATTTTTATTTATATAGATATTTTTCACTCTTTTTATCCGAAGGTCCTTCTTTACATATATAATATGGCTTCAAGGTTAGTGTTTTTATAGGATTCTTGAGTGTGTGAATTATTGGGTCTGTACATCAATATCTGTTTCTTGTGTCTTTTCTTGGGCTCTTTTCCTTGTGTTTGTTTTGCTTTATTCTGATATTTGAGTTTTGTTTTATCTTTTTTATATTATATTATTATCTTTTAGAGGCTTGTTTTCTAATGAAAGTGAGAAAAGGAGTAGATTAAGATGGGAGGGAATGTAGGGAGGAACTGAGAGGAATAGAGGGAGGGAAAAATATAATCCAGATACATTATGTGAGAAAAAAAAAGCTATTTTCAATAAAAGCGGAAAAATGTAAAAGTCCAAGCCAAATGTACTCTCAACAGAATTCTACCAGTCCTTCAAAGAACCAGAGTCAATCATTCTTAAACTATTCAAAAAGGGAAAAAGAAGAGGAAGAAGGATGTAGGGAGAGTGAGACAAACAGAGAAAGAGAGAGACTCCATAATACCTTCTATAGAACCAATGTCCCTCCAATACCAAAACTAGATAAAGACATAAGAACAACAAAATCACAGACCAATATCCCTGATAAACATAGACTAAAAAACACTCAATAAATCACTTTGAAACAGTATACAGCCATACATAGAAAGATTATATATAGTGACCAATTTGACTTTATTTATGAAATATAGGGAGGTTTTAACATATACAAGTCAGTAAACATAACAGACCAAATAAATGGATTTTAGAAAAAAAATCTCAATAGATGCCCCAAAGGTCTTTGAAAAATTCCAACATGCCTTCAAGAAAAGGTTCTATAGAATGCAGGACTAGAGGGAACACACTTCAGCATGATAAAAGTTATATGTTAAAACCCACAGGTTATATCATAGAAAATATAGAAAAATCTGAAGCAATACCACTCAAGTCAGAAATGAGACAAATTTTTGTGTGTGTGTGTGATCCCCATTCCTTTTCAATACTGTGCTTGAAACACAAGCAGGAACACTGGGAAAGAGAGAGAAATTAAGGGATACAAATAGGAAAATAGGCAAACTCTCCCTATTTGCAGATGACATGATATTATATATGAGAGACACTAAATATTCTTTCAGGAAACTAAAATAATTAACATATTAAGCAATGTGGCAGATTACAGAATCAAATTGTACATAGGAACAGAATTTTGATAAAGCTATAACAAACGTACAGAGAAAGAGATAATGGACACACTCCCATTCACAGTAGCCTCAAAGAAAATAAAGAATGTACCTAACCAAGGAAGTAAAAGAGATTTATAGTGAAAATTTTAGGCTGCTGGAGAAAGAAATAGAGAAATAGATAAGAAAATGGAAAGAAGTACCGTACTTGTGAAATGGTAGAATTAACATTGTGAAATGACATTTAATCAAAAGCTATTTATAGATTTAATGCAATCCCAATTAATATCTCCATGTCATTCTTCACAGAAACAGAAAAAACGCTATACTAAAATTCACATAGAACAAAATAAAATAAAAAATCCTAAATAGACAAAACAATCCTAAGGGAAAAAAATTCTGCCTCTCTAAATATATTACAGAGCCATAATAATAGAAACAATATAGTCCTGGCACCAAAGTGTAGACCAAATGAATAACATTGAATTGAAACATGAGGACACATAACTTCAGGCATTTGTTATTTGAAAAGGCGCCAAAAATATGCACTAAAGGAGAAAACCATCTTCAACAAATAGTGCTGGGAAAACTGAATATCCACCCACAGAAGAATTAAATGAGACCTTCATCTATCAACTTGCAGAAAAACTTACTCCAAATGGATCATAAATCTAAACATTAACATTAAACACAGAAATTCCTAGAAGAAAACAATGCAGTACCCCACCTGATATAGATTGTAGGGAACCAGCTCCTATCTTTGACAGGGTTCCTATGAGGAGGAGAGAGGGATAAGGAATATTTGGTAGAAGGATAGGCCTAACCGAGAAGAAAGACAGAAACACAGGATATACTTTGAGAGGACCTGGATCAATAGCCACTGACAGCTCAGAACTTTATTCAAAAGAGCTTTTTATAACAATACCATGAGGCAAGGCAAGGGATCTCCGCCTTGCTAGGTACAAGAACTGTAGACCCTTCCCAAACCTGGTTACAAGACCTGTGGTCCAATCATCCTCTGATGCAGTTCTGCTGGGTAAAGCAAGCTCAGATCTCAGTAGGAAACCTCTATGGGCTCCCACAATAGGTGTAGGAAAGGACTTTCTGAACAGGACTCCACCTGCCCAAGAATATAGGCCAATAATTGACAAGTGGGACATCGTAAAATTCAAAAGCTTCTTCACAGTTATAGTAACAATCAAACAGGTAGAGAGGAAACCCACAGAATGGGTGAAAAGTGTCATCTGTGCATCTGACAAAGGATTAATGTCCAGAATTTATAGAAAACTTTTTTTTTTTAAAAAAAAGATGAGAAAACAACAAAAACACACACAAAAAAAAATTCAAAAATGGGCCTGGGACCTGAACAAAGAGTTCTGAAAAGAAGGGGGAAAAGTTGGCTAGGAAATATTTAAAAAAGAAAAAAAAAGTTCATTATTCCCAGAGAGTAGAGAAATGCAAATCTAAACAACTTTAAGATTTCCTCTTATCTCAGTCAAAATAGCAAAGATCAACAGAACAATTGACAACCCAAAGCTGAAGGGGCTGTGGGGAAACAGCAACCCTCATTCACTGCTGATAGTGCAAATTACTCAGACCATTCTCACGATCAGTGAGGATACCCTCAGACAGCTAAACATGAATCTACTGTATGACCCAGCCATTACAGTCCTTGTAATATGCCCAATGGACTGGAACTCCTACTGCACAAAAGCTTGTTCAGCTCTTGCTGCTCTACTCACAATATATCAGAAATATAAATAATTAAATCTTCTACTGATGAATGGATAAGAAATTTGTGGTACATACACACTGTGGGATACTATTCCACTGTGAGGAAAAGTGAAACCATGAAACTTTCTGGTTAGTGGATGGAAGAATAAAAGTTCACAGTGAGTAACTCGAAAGACAAACACTGTATGTTCTCCCTCATCAGAGGCTCGTAGCTCAAAATCTTCAGAGGTGAGTACCTACCTTGCAGTAAATGCAGAAACCAAGAAGGGAAAATGGAACCACTGCTACGATTGAGGTGTGTGAAGGAGTAACACTGAGGGCAATAATGGTACATGTGATATGAGGGGAAATGGGAAATGAGAAGTCCTAATTAGGGATTGGGGAGATAAAGGAGGGAGGATTATAAAAAAAAAAAACAGTAAGGATTATATATCATACTATTAACTCTAACTAAAATACCTTTAATGCATGTAATTTAGCTTATAATTAAACTTATATAGCTTAAAATAAAGCTTATATATATATATAAATAAAACAGGATATTGAGGTAGTTGGGATACTTCACTCAATATTATCTTTTCTACTTCACCCATTCCTATATTCATCCATTTAATTGGTATAGTTGAGTCACATTTTAGAATTGTTTGGAGAGAGCGAGAGAGAATGTGTGTGTGTGTGTGTGTGTGTGTGTGTGTGTGTGTGTGTGTGTGTGTGTATGCGCGCGCGAATGCGCGCAATGAATTTTCCTATTTTGTCCAAGAATGACCACTGTAAGAGCCAAAGATCATCCTACGATAATCTCAATACCAGGTGTGAGAAGCTGCTTTTGAGTTGTTGTTCAGGGTTTTCCAAGACTCCCATAACATATAGGCTGTTACTATTGCATTTGGTTATTCCCCAAGTGTGAAAATTGAGTCCCTATTATGGAAAAGGTTGCTGATCTGAAAGATTCCTTCCAGTGGACTAGCTTCCATGGTATGAGTTGATATCATGCAAGCTTACAAATGAGGGAAGGTATCAACAGCCCCATCCTGATGCCTATGATTCACCACAACAACCAGAAGCACATGATATTAACCCTAAGGGTTCAGTTGTAGCACACCTATCTTGGCAGTTACTGAAAACTCTCTCACTTGATATAAGACTACCTCAAAAGAGTGAGATAATACCTGGTACTGGGAACCCAGCCAACTGCCTAAGGCTAGCAAAAACCTGGATCTTGAAAGAGAACCTACAATTGCCATTTCACTAAACCAACATGAACCATAATTAACTTATACTTTTTTGCACTAATATCCACAGATAAGTATAGTTCTCACTCCACAACAAGGAAACTTCTCTTTACAACAGATGGAGACCACTATAGAAAACCTTAACCAGTAAAACTCCAGAATTCAAAGCCTAATCCCAACGGACACAACTTCAATACACTTCTGAGACCTAAGGCTCAGGCAATGTTGCTGGAAAGAGACATAATCGCAAGGAAGCAGAGGCAGTGGAGAGATGCTGAGTGTTGGAGAATAGTCTCTCCCAAGGAAGATCACTCCACACACCAGCGTTTATCTAACACCAAGTGGTCAATCCTGAAAACATAAAATGCAAGTAAGACTATGTAAACTGAGAAGGTTGTGTTTAGGAATATGTATAGATGTGTGTGTGTGTATGTGTGTGTGTGTGCGTGTGTGTGTAATAACAGTTGATTTAAAAAAGAAGAGGCCATGAATTTGAAAAATAACAAAGTAGATGACATGTTTTGGAGGAAGGAAAGGAAAGGAGAAATCCATAATTATATTAAAATCATGAAAAATAAAATAATTTAAAAATTGATGTCGTATCTTGGAAGTCTGAAAGAAAATTATGAGTTTAATGAAAATTGAGTAAGAACACATATAATACCCAATTAGTAATTGTAAATTATTTTCATTTCCTTCCTTATGCTCTTTTGAGGTATACAAGGGAAAATATAGACATATTTGGAAATTAAAGAAATAATTTATATGACGAAAATGAGGAGACTCACAATAATTCTCTTTAAAATATTAAGTATAGGCAAATGTCAAATTAAGTCAAAAGAGGTTAAATCCCTTGGCCAAATATATTTCACTGAAGACTGATGCTGTAGGTTCATAGATATATAAGTAAGTAAGTTACAGAAGTAACCAGAAGGGCCATATTCAACATCAGCATCGTTGCTGATCAAGGGTCAGTAACATTTTTGAACTCTTAAATTCCAAAATGAAATTCTTCCATTGGATGAGTGGGCAGTGATAAAAAGACTGAGTACTCATTATCTACCCTCATGAGCCTAAGAATGACCTTGTCTGAAATTGCCTCTCTTGAGTAATGTTTGACTTTCTGCATGGCAGGCTCCTTCAACATCTTACTGCTGATGCTTTCAGTATTGGGGATGAATTTATGATACTATTTCTGAAGCCAATAAGAAATAACAGATTATGTTTGATGTTGATGTTCATATGAACAGATTATTGTGCCAGGGGAATTTATCCAATAGATTAGTAGAGAAAAAAATGTCAAGAATCCTTGTGTACAGTGCATTTTTTCCTGAAGTTTTTAGGCATGAAAATAATAACAACAACATAGACAATAATAATAATAACAATAATAATAATGAGAAAAATAGGAAGTTATATACTAATTCTGAGGAAGCTAAGGAACAATAAGTTAACATTAATGATGGAAGCATTTTGTCTCCATAGTTTTAAGTTGTATCATCAATATTATCTTGAAGTTACTCAAACTGTTTGTGCTATTGCTACCTACAGTCAATGAACTGTTACTGTCATTCTTGGCCAAGTTACTATGTAGAATAAATATTCATTGAAAATACTAACACAAATATTCATTTAGATTGTCAAATAAAAATGTACTCTGAAATTCGTACATTAGGTAAGGAGACTGTTAGCATTTAAAAAGTACTGGAAGGGTCAAATCACAAATATATCAGCAAAATGCAATTGTGTAAGTAGAGACACTCATTCCTGAGTTTTTAAGATCAGATTCAGGGTGCCTTTCTTCTATACACTTTTCCAAGATGCCATATCATTCTCATATGCCTAAAGTAAGCAATCATCTGTCATGTTTAGTATTCAATTTTACTACTAGGTAATTGCTTTAAGTCAAAGTCAATGTCATTAAAATCTGAATATCTTTCTTTGATCTTTGTTCTGACCTTAGAATATTCCGTATTTATGATCTGGATCTTTCAGCATTTGTATTATTGTATGTACAAAATATTATAAATGAAAAACAAAATTATTTAATAAAAAAGAACAAATGAGTTCTTCTCTTATTTGATATTGAATTGAGGAGGTGACAATATGTTTCAAGGTATAAAAGCACTTGCCTCCAAACCCAGTAATATGAGTTCAACTGCCAGAAGGAGAAAACCAGCTTCCACAAGTTGTCCTCTATGTATGTGACACACACACACACACACACACACACACACACACACACAATAAATAATAAACAGCTTTAAAATATATATATATGTGAACTGTGGACTGATTTAAACTTGTGAAATATTTGTATGTATGAAAAAGCTTTGGTTTTGTTAGTTGATAAGCAGTGCATAGCAAGTGGGTATATTAGGGAGAGTGTGGACATGGGGTTAAGTGTCTTCCTTTCTATCCTGTTAGGTTGCATGGGCTGGAATGTACCATATCTGTTCTAAGTCTTACAACATAATTGATACTAAATAAATGTTGATAAAACATGTAATACTGTAAGTTGTGAAATTCTGTTAAACATTCTTCTACATAGTAATAAAAAGGCATTTTGAAACATTAAGGTTATATGAAATATATTTCTTAGAATTTAACATGGAAAAAAGTTTATTATTTGTTATATCATCGAATAAAATATACTTAAAAACTTTCTTTTAATAGATTCCCTTTAATTTTGAAACCTTGTAAAGCTAAATATCTGGTCCACACTCCTCATTTTAACACACATTGAATTCATCCTAGAAGTTTTATGTCTTTAATGGGTTTTAATATGTGGAATGCTTGATACTTAAGAGTTCAGTATATTTCTGCATAACATAAACATTAACAGGTGTAATTGAGGATGCAAGATGAGAGCTCCTTTCCTGCAGCAGAGAAGAGGGAATCTGCTCCCACTGGTCATGTTTCAATCAAACCCTGTGGAAAAAGAGGGAGAGAGCAAAGGTGCCCCAGACTCCTCATGCCCAGGAGTCCTCCTCTGTAGGTGGGGCTACAGGAAGTCGTTCAAAAGAATACCTATAATATTGCTAACTATTTTCATTTGATTTGTAGCAGTAAATTGATTGTGAAAAACATAATCTGTCAATATTTAAGCTTCTTATATTCAATATTTTATATACATTTTGCTCTTTTACATCCATATTAAATAAGAGCAGTAAATAAAAACATCACAAAATTTTATGTTAAAACTGGCATTTACCTTAAGTAAATGAAACCAGTAATTCTTTAAATTGCCTTATGTATATCTAAGTTCTATTTTTGTGAAAATAATCAAGGTATATGAGTGAAAAATTTTGCAGCCAAATGATGTGTATAATTTAGGTTTTGCTACAAGCACGGGGACATGGATAGGAGACAACGTGGAGTTTACATGAGTGTGTCTTCATGACCTGCAGATCTCTGTGGAAGTGTCAGTGTCCCAACAGACGCCCAGAGCCTGCTCAGGGAAGGAATCCTCCCTCCATAGAGAAGCGCAACTCTGGCTTCATCTTGAATGTTAGAAGCCTTCAGATGGAACTCTTCACTAAATATGTTATATGCCTTTGTTGTTTGAGTCTCCAAAGCTGCTGAGGAAACTGCTGTAAACTTCACTGTTTCCTTAAGAACAAATCTGTAAGTGAGCATCCAGATTCTTCCTAAATACACTGAAATACTTGCTCAAATACATGTACACACACACACACACACACACACACACACACACACACACACAAAATCCCATACACACTATAAATCAATGTGCTTTTATTATTTTTTTTTGTAAGCCATCAACTACAAATGTGACTAAAATTCAGAGTCTAAAAAAAAACACCAAAATCATTTGTGGACTCATTGTTTAGACATACTGTACAGATTTAAACGAATGCTTATACAGAATGTAGTACAATACGTCATTATCAAAAAACAAATATGTTATGTGCTCTATATACAATATAATATCTAAATTTTAAGACATAAAATATGCAGACCATCAGGAGTTAATACCTCTAGGCCAGTTCCAAGTTTCATTATATTCATACATCTTAGCTTTTTCTTTTTCCAAAATCAATATCTGCAAATAATAAATGAGATCCCAGAGGATCAAGTTAAGCTCCAACTTCCGCTAAGCAACAATGCAATTGTTCATTGACTCAATAATGCAGGTGAGTGTCACACTGTGGAACATCTTTAGCACTCTATAATAGAAAATTAATAGCTTTCAAATAAGCACCATGGTTACCCTAAAGATTACAGAATAGTTTGAGTTAGAACAGTCTCCCAAATCCAAAAGGAATAAGATATCACAGAAACTGCAAACTGAACAAAGCTTCCAGCATCATGTTTAATTTGTGTACACTATGGGAATCTAGTAAAAAACCTTTTGTGATTAAAAGCATCATACTGACATCAGAGTATTAATAAGCCACAATGCAGCGATATCAATGGTGTCTGAATCAATATTGTGAATCTCAGTACAGTCACACACATATTAAAATCAGATGCCTTTACTGATACTTAATTTTCTTAAAATTAGTAATAAGCAAAAGATTCTACACAGGACTTCATGCCACCATAACACTCATTGAAGAATAGGGTTCCTCTATAGGAAATATATTCTTTGTTTATTACCTCTGTCACGTGACTGTCTTTTGTCAGTCGAGTCCAAAGTGATAACCTGACTATAGATTCTTAAACTAAACTTAACAGACAATAAACAAGGTAACTAAATTGCACATACATAGCTTACAGACCTGAGAACCAGTGGGACCAAAGATAAACACTAAGTCAAAGAGACCCTACCCAGCATCCTCCTGTAAGGTCAGGGTGCTGGAGAACTGCCCACTGAATAATTTCTCTCTACAAAGATGCACTAGCAGATGACAGAATATCAATTATCTGTTTTCCCATTTTTCAATTCTAGATAAATCTGTGGATAGAGAACATGTCAAGGACAAGCTAAGAGAAACAAATATTTCTAAGTTTTATAAAGTTTTCCCAAATCCTCCATTCCCTGAGAATTTCAAGTGTATATAAACTCATTTAAATACTCACCTCAGAAATATCCACAAATAAGTTGATAAATAATTAATATCTTCAAATATTGCTTTTGTGATAAAATGTGTGAGCTTAAAAATATTCAAGGTGCTAGATATCAAATCAAATTAATGCTACTCATTTCTCATACTCACAATTTAAACAATTAGCCTGAAACAAAAAAAAAAACCCTGAAAGTATAAGACATACTATTTAGAAATCACATATACTAGAGAATAGTTAAGACTTACCCACAGCTGCCAACATCCAGGCATTTGACAAAATGAAGACTGTGTGCCACGTTCCTGCAGGCTACTTGTCTCTTACAAAGGCGTTTCACTACCTAATTTAACACTGTCTGCAAAGATTAGAAATAGAAAATGGGATCTTCCTTCCTGCCTTACTTTTATTTAGGGGCATTTTCCTTCTAGTTCTTCTCTTAGTGGCTTATGCCATGCACACAAAATGGCACCGTTCTCTCTCCACAGAGGCAGCATTTATATACCAAGCTGGTGTGCGAGAGTGGGACCCCAAACACTTCCTTATCATGCGCTTGTTAGCTTGTCCAATCTATGGCGATCACTTCAGTCCCAGGGGTTGGAAGACACAAGATGCAGGAAAAGGGGAAGCAAAGGCTGAAGAAAGATCAATACTGTACTGCAAAACAAGAAGTGGAGGCTATTTACTTCTCATTGATCCGATGGTGCAGAAGAAACACCTCAAACTGGCATCAAATTGAAGGAATACATCTTGTGTGTGTGTGTGTGTGTGTGTGTGTGTGTGTGTGTGTGTGTGTGTGTGTGTATGTGTGTGTGTGTGTGTTAACTTCAAGGTCAGAAACGATCATAAAAAGAAAATAAAACAAACAGAAACTAATCTCAGCAGTACAGTAAAACTATTAACCCACATTACAAGTGCAGAGGGTAACATCATTAATTTTCAAGATGAATGAGATCCAAAACAGAGCTGATACCACACAGGTTATACTATGTTTTGTTTTAAAGTCTCTTTACCGTTGTACCTAGAACTGCCACAAAACACTGGTATGTGAGAACTGAAATAAACCTAATCGTATTGTCTGTCTAGTGACCCAGTGTTATTCTTCAATGAACAAGACAAATATCCAGAATACATATTAATTAGAAAGTGGTACTATTCTAGTCATAGAGGTAACCACTGAACTTTAATTGCTAAGGCGTGTGGTAAAGACACCCCAAATAGATTAAGAATGGTTTTGCAAACACCAGATCATGAAATTCTGAGTCATTTTGAAAACTCAGTCTGGGGCTGAGGAGGTGCCACAGGGGTTAGAGTGCTCACTGCCCCAGCAGCAAGGACACAGTTCAGACACCCCTAACCCACAGAAGGACGGAGTGGGCATCCCAGTTAACTGGCAGTTCCAGTCTCTGAAGGGGGAACTTTCAATCCCAAAGTCAATTAGTTAGTGATATCAGCCATACAATTTCTGAGTTTGATTGAGAATCCCTGTCTCATATATAAGGTGGAAACCCACTGAGGAACACACTGGACTTCATCCTTAGAGCTCCACAAACATAGGCACACATGATTGTGTGCACACACACACATGTGAACACATATATATGCACACAAACACACCACACAAACATGAACAGTAGAAAAACAAGTAAATAAACAAATAAATAAAATTCTCGTAATTGCTGGGGGATATCTTTCTGTATGCTGTGACTATGTGCTGTTCCCATTGGTTAATAAATAAGCTGCTTTGGCCTATGGCAAGGCAGCTTAGAGGCAGGCAGGAAATCCAAGGAGAGAGACAGGAAAGAGAAAGGCAGAGTAAGGAAAATGGGAGACTGCCATCCTAGAAATAATGTGTAATAGGATGCAGGTAAAGCCACAGAACATGTGGCGACAAATAGATTAATAGTTATGGGTTGAGTTAAACTATAAGAACTAGTTAGCAAGAGATCTGCCATGGGCCATACAGTTCATAATTAATATTAAGCCTCTGAATGATTATTTTATAAGTGGCTGCGGACCAGAGGGCTGGGTGGGACCGCGGGGCCGGTGGGGACTGGAGAAACCTTCTGGCTACAGGTAATAAGCTCTAACACGGCCATGGAGGCACAGAGGAGTTGTGAAGTACATGCTATCATGTATCAGCGCTATACACAGTCCTTGAAAATGAAATGGTCCAGTACATTTAGGCAGAAACTACTTAAATACATGAAAGTAATTTTAAACCCATCAAATTGACATTTTATGCTTTAATAAATCTTACTAAATTTAGAATATATTTACCCCATTTATATCAATGGTATAAGATAATTTATATTTACTTATTTATCTCTTCACTCATTCATGTAGGTTTTATGGCAATCAACCCCTTCACATCTATGTATTAAGATATATAATTTTTGTGTGACCTTCAGATATATACTGATTTTGTCTGTGTGAGAATTTCAGCAAGAAACAATAACTGAAATAAATTTAGTTTGTCACTATAATAATTTAAAGAAAATACATGTTTGCTGTGTGCTAAATTTCTATTTCTGAATATTATGTAAAATAATTACTTTTTCTATTTACAAATCTTTCTTTGATTTTGCTAATAAAAATCCTGACCATTTTAGAAGTGAATGTGAATAACACAGGACTAACCATGAAAACTAGAAAACTCTCCCAATGTGAACAGGAGTTGATTTTTCTATTCTATGGTGACATTTATTGCTCTGTGGCCATCACATTTCCACTAAACTCAAATAAAAGGGCCAAACATCTCAAACTTTTTTTTTTTTTTTTTTTTTGGTTTTTTTCAAGACAGAATTTCTCTGTGTAACTTTGTGCCTTTCCTGGAACTCACTTTGGAGACCAGGCTGGCCTCGAACTCACAGAGATCTGCCTGGCTCTGCCTCCTGGGAGCTAGGATTAAAGGCGTGCGCTACCACCGCCAGCTACAATCTTATAATTATTTATTTTCCTTTGATTTATAATAAAAATAACCATCTTAATGTTATTAAGCAGAACTAAATGAAAACCTGAATAACTGGTTTTTTTCCTAGCATAAAACAAGTTTCATTTAAAATGATGGAAACAATTTTGTCTTCTAAATGGGTGTATCTATTATTATTTTCATCTATTATTCATTCTAGGATTTTTTTTGAAACATCTGGATAGATTTGAAGTATTTTAAAAAGTCTGTGTGATGTTTGTAAATTCTATTTGCTACAAACCTTTTTAAAAGTTGCAATAACTGATTTTTAATTTTAAAAGTAATTGACAAGGTGCAGGCTTAGCGAGATGATTCAGTGACTAAATGGGTGTGCTGCTCTTCAACAGGGTGAGTGAGGTTGCCAGCTCCCCCTGCAGGCTGGTTACAGCCTCCTGTGACTGCAGGTCCAGGCAAGCCAATGCTCTGTTCTGTGTGAACATCTGTACTCACACGCCCACACCAGGACACACACATAACACACATAATTAATATATTTTTTAAAGTCAGGTAGTGGTGGTACATACCTTTAACCCCAGCACTTGGGAAGCAGAAGCAAGCGGATCTCTGTGAGTGCAACGGCAGCCTGATCCCCATAGCAAGTTCCAGGACAGCCGTGGCTACACGGAGAAACCCTGTCGTTCCAGGCTTTTTCTTTTAGGCTACCAACCAGCTCCCAAATCATGACACAGGGTCTTCTTATTAGTTATGAATGCTCAGCCTAGCTTAGGTTCATTTATGGCTAGCTCTTTTAATTCAAATTAACCTATTTCTCTTTATCTAGCTTTCACCTCAGGACTTTTCGCTTTTCTTTCTTCTGCAGATCTTCCTTTCAGTGCTTCTCATGTCTGGCTGTCTGGCAGCAGCCTGACTTCTGGCCTGGGCATGTCTTTCCGCTTCTCCCTCTTCTCTCTCCTTTTTCTCTTCCTGTTTATTCTCTCCGATGCAGCCCCACCTTTCCTTTCTCTGCCTAGCTATTGGCTGTTCGGCTCTCTATCAGACCAATCAGATGCCTTAGGCAGGCAAGGTGAAATAAATGTAACATGTCTTTACATGATTAAGCACACATCCTTACATCATTAAACAAATGCAGCATAAATAAATGTAACACACTTTTGCACCGTTAAAGTAATAGTCTGCAGCACAAACAGATGTCATACATCTTTGCAAGCCACCAAGCAGAGTAATGGGCACAGGAATGACACTCTTGCTGGGCCTGGATCACTCTTCCAAGTCCCAGGGGCCTTGCTCATTGTCTTTAGTGCCCAAGAGTCTCCTGTAAAGTGAGAACAAAGATGCACGTTTTGATAATTTAGCATTTTCAAGGTATTTTCTAGTTAAAATTTGACATATCCTTTTGAGGAATCCATCTTGACATGCCTGTCAGTTTGCCATATCTGTTTTTAATAAGGTGAACAATAGGTGATAAAGGCTGACTATGAATGAACCTGAGATGGTTTTGTTGCAATTGGCTTCCTTTCAACTATAAGCACGCAATCCACTTTTGCCATTATGAAAAGAATGTGTTTCCATTTTAGAATTTTTAATTGAATACATTTTAGAATCTATTACCTTGAATATAGTATAAAATTAACTGGAAGTAAAATGGTCTTCCTTTTCAAAATAAATACATATTAAAATTATGAAACCACTTGATTAAACAATTCTTAATTATCCATTATGAAACCGACTTTCCAATTAAAGTAAAAAGTCATTTAAACCATTCTGACACAACAAATCCAGCATTTACGAATGTTGAAGTTTCTTCATAGTACATAATTTTAAAATTTATCAGAATTTACTTTTAATTCTTAGATATGAATCAATAAGATACTAAGCATTCATTACTAAGTATTTATATTTTTATTTAGCATAATTTAAAGTGGATCAATAAAATCAATTCCTTCTGCTACAAGTTTCTGCCTCATGATTTAATTGAAACACTGTTACTTATGGAGGTCATGTCCATGTAATGTCTTCATTTGTAACTAAGTCTATGATGGCAATCAAGTTGCTGAGAACAGCTCCAGAAGAAATCTGTCCTATCCTCATGTATTAATTACTTTTTCATTGCTATAACCAAATATATGACAGAAATTATAGGAAAAACAATCTCAACCAATGATACAAGGGAATACTGTCCATATGCAGGGAGAAGAATAGCAGAGGAGTTTGAAATGTTTGGTCGCACATCATATCCACAATTAAGATGCAAAGAGAAGACAGGTGATGGATTATAAAAAACTTAACATGTTCCTCCTTAACCATACTTCCTTCTCCAACAAATTTCCACCTTCTAAAATTTCCACCTCTTATCAAAACAGAATCACTAGATGTTGAGTGAGTGTCTTAAATATGAGCCAATTGCAGATATTTCTCCCTTACGCAACAAGGGAGTCAAGCTGGGCTATAAAGTCCACAGGCCTGCTCCTAGTGTCTCCTTTACTCTAGACAGCAGTCTACTATAAAGAGAAAGTTAAAGCCTATACATGGAAGTTTCTCTGTCTTACCTAGCCCCATGGACTGGACAAATCTCTCCCACCCAAGCTCTCACAGCCACTTATAAAATAATCACTCAAGAGGTTTATATTAGTTATAAACTGTATGGCCTATGGCTCAGGGTTCTTGCTAGCTAGCTCATTCACCTTTCTTTTTTTTGTCTTTTTTTTTTTTTTTTCAGAGCTGAGGACCGAACCCAGGGCCTTGTGCTTGCTAGGCAAGCACTCTACCACTGAGCTAAATCCCCAACCCCACTCATTCATCTTAAATTAACCCATTTCTATTAATCTATACGTGGCCACATGGCTGTGACATTACTGTTCTGCTGGCATCTTATTCCTCTTTGGGCTGCTGGAAGATCTCCAACTTCAGTTTGAATACACTGCCTACCTTATTCTGCCTTGCCATTAGACAAACAGCTTTATTTACCAACCAATGAGAGCAACACATATTCACAGAGTACAGAACAACATCCCTCAGCACTTCCACTTTTCTGTCTAATCAAAAAGGAAGGTTTAATTTTAACATAGTAAAATTACATATAACAAAACAGTTATCGGCCGGGCAGTGGTGGCGCATGCTTTTAATCCCAGCACTCGGGAGGCAGAGGCAGGCGAATCTCTGTGAGTTCGAGGCCAGCCTGGGCTACCAAGTGAGTTGCAGGAATGGTGCAAAGCTACACAAGAGAAACCCTGTCTCAAAAAAACAAAAAAACAAAACAAAAAAAAAAAAAAAACCAAAAAAAACCAACAGTTATCAAGCAAGAATTACAGTTACAATATCTAGTCTATTTGTATTTTGTAAAATTTAAAAAATATTCTATCATCTATCTAATATTTGTGAGTCTAAAGTTTCATATTTAATTTTCATTTTATCATAAATAATGAAAATTATAACTAGCTAGTCTTCAACTCCATCAAAGATCCCAGAAAAATAAATTATCTAAGTAAACAGGAGGCACATTGTAAGCAAGCAACTTCCAAAATTATAGAAATGACAGAATGTTGAGACATCTCTGAATCACAGCTTGCATGAGAGACACAAGTAGGAAGCTGTTTTTAGCTCCATTCTAGTATCTCTTATCAAGTTCTCTTAGGTTTTAGGTGGAAATTCTTGCCCCACATTGGACATCATATGTAAATAGTTACAGTTATATTCATCTGGCATCTTAGCTAAGAACATATTAGGTACTAGTGTTAGATGCTTCAGGATTGGACAGTTAATTGGAGTAATCCTAGGAACTTGCCACTTACCTATGAGCTGAACATTTCTGGACACTTAGCATGTGTTTCTTGTTTGATGTTATTCTTGGTTGTAGTTCCATTTTTGTTTATGTTATTAATATTTGTTTCTCCTAGACAATACTTGATAATCATTCTTATGGTACATAGTTTGCATTAGGTTTAGAACCTTCTTATTTAGACAAAAAGGGGAAATGTATTGGTATTTGCTCCACCCATGTCCTTGGGCTACACGGCCCAAAGGAGATGGTGTTTCTTGCTGTCCTATGTGGCCACTTAAAAGGAAAGAGAAAGGAGTCACAAGGCCCTTTCTTCCTGCTTCCTGGACTGCCAGGTGGATTCACTCATGGTCAGAACAGAGGACCGCTTCAGCTATTTACTCGGTTCTGTATTCGTGAGTGTATTTCCTCAATTTACATTTTAATAAATCCCTATTACCCATTAAATAGACTCATGTGGATTGATCATAACAAGAGCCAACGAGTATGAGGCAGCTGGTCACACATACTGAGCCCACAGTCAGGATGCAAAAAAGGGTAAGAAGGGCCAGTTTATAAGACTTCCTTTTGGCCTCAGTAACTCTCTTACTCCAGTGCTGTGTAACAATATTCTCTGAACACAAATGTTCCATTCTGGAATGAGGCTCCTTATGACATGGAAAATATACAAAATTTACCAGAGTCAATAAGAATCTAAATAAATTCTGCTGGGAATGTCTTTCTGTATGCTATGAATGTATTGCTCTGATTGATTGATAAATAAAATGCTGCCAGTAGCCAGGCAGGAAGTATATTATATGTGAGTTAAGCAGAGAGGAAAATTCTGGGAAGTGGAAGGCTGAGTCAGGAGATGCTGCCAGCTGTCACCATGAGGAGCAGGATGTAAAGTACCAGTAAGCCACAAGCCATGTGGTAACTTATATATTAATAAAAATGAGTTAATTTATGATATAAGAACTAGACAGCAAAAAGCCTGCCACAGTCATATACTTTATAAGTAATATAAGTCTCTGTGTTTTTACCTGGGTCTGAGTGGTTGCGGGCCTGAGCAGGACTGGAGAAAACTCCAACTACAACATTCCTAAAGCTTTAAAAATTTACAAGACACCTTTCTAAGTGTCTTGGAAGAAAGTCCTGGTAGGAGAGGAAATTCTCTGACTTGTTAATTTGCCTGCAAGTCATGAAAGGTCTATGGAGATACATTTTTGTTAGTTGTTACCCATGGTGGAGTAGACTTTTCAGTGACATAGTTGCCTTGGAGTTTTTTAGGCTCCTGTAAGTAATTAAATAAACATTCCTGGGATCCAAAACCTTGGAACCTATGAATAGAGTCAAATAGTAAGAAAGAAGAAAACATGATGGAAGTGATGGATACTCATCATTTATGACCTATAATAGAGAAGGGGGAAAAAGCTATGATTCAGCATACAGAAGGGATGCTTAGTAGTGACACAATACAAGAAAAAAACTATTATATTCGGGGAAAACTCAGTGCCCAAATTGCTTAATTTTGGAAAGACTTAAGCGAGCCATGAAAGAATCTGCCACATCAATAGACATAGAAATTTGGGATCAGTGTGAGTGACTTAGAAGCCATTTGTCAATGAATATAACAATTCCCAGTCTCTCCTGGAGAAATTATGAACAAAGTTATTCTTGATGGTCTGGCTCATACAAGTAAGTAGGTAACTTGTTTATCACAAGTTGAGATCCACATGAATCTTGGGGACTGGCAGACAGTAGAGGAAAGACAGGTATTATTTAAGGAATCACTGTGAAAGAATAGGAGAGAAAGGACAGGTTTACCATGAAAATTGAACATGAAGGAATCACTGCTTGGGTTTGAGTTCAGAAGGCTGCATAAAGGAGAGCTAAGAAAGAGCTTGAGTCCTGATCTTCATGCCCAATCCCAGCCAGGAGATAAATTAATGAGATTTGTTTTTCTGTTTTTGTGTGTCTGTTCAGTCTCTAATTCTGCCATCTTCCATGTCAAGGCAACCCCTGAGGGGTGGATCAGAGAAGTGAGCCTTCTTGAACCTCCACCAACAATTTCAAAACACCCCTAAAACACCTGCAACAACCAGTTACCACTGAAATATAATCAGCCCAGGCTGTCCAACAATTAACACTAAGGACATGAAGGACTATTCTGTACACCCCTCCTACATGATCTGAAACCAACCAAGTTTTGTCAAAAGCAAAAAGAGAATCAAACTTCAATTCAGCATAGGCAGGCCAATCTCATAGCTATCACACAACCAGTGAAATAAATCTACTTTTTCATGTCTTACCACAAAAAGCACAAATAACATGAAAGTCTGAATTAATATGTGCCTGTCTGAAGACTTCCCCATAGACTGACATTAGGACACAGAATCTAAAAGATTCTAAATCTAAAAGTAAATAATAAATAAATACCTAAATAATTTAAAGGGGGCATGAATTCACAGAGTAAGTTTAATTGAGAAGACAAGTAAACTGAAGTCCACAAAAATGCATATAAGTAGCTGAATAAAATTGTGAAGACCATTCAGAATTTGAAAACTAAACACACTAAAGAAATAGAAATACTGAACAAAACTCAAGCAGAATTCAAGGTGGAGAAAACTCAGGAGAAAGCCTTAACTGTAGAATGGATCAGGCAGCAGACATAATATTAGGAGTTGAGGATAAAGTAAAGGAATTGAACCACTCAATGAAAGAAATGAAAATTTAAAAGATCACATGAAGGGAAGAGAATGCAGAAACTTTGTGACTTTGAAACTGGTATGAAGTATAGTGGATCAACTGAAAGTCATGGAGGGATGTGGTCTTTATGAAGACTGAGAAGAGGGCAATGCAGATAAGGGCTTTGTCTCAGACAATCTAGGCAAATAAAACAAGATTTGTGTCAATCTGGACTTCTTAGGGATGGAAAAAAAATTACAAAGTTGTGCTACTAAGCTTCTGAGAGGCTCTAAAGCCTAAGCTATATAGTTAATGGAAGAATAGATTAATCTGTTCTAGATTTGGACAATTACCTTCCCAGAATTATAATGTAAAGAATACTGTGGATAGAGATTGTTCTTCGAGTTCGTGGCATTTTTCAGCATCCACATGTGGTTGATGGGAAGACGAGAGGCGCAGCAGCAGCAGGCACATCTCTCAAGTTAGATGTAGGTCAAGTAAACCAGTCATTTCTCCAGAAGCTGTTACACTAGTTGGGAAAAGAACTGGCTAGTTTTCAGACTGAAATAAAAGTCTATGTATGTTTCAAACAATTCTGGAATTTGAAAACTTGGGGAAAACTAGCTGTCCTCAGATCAAAGATACTAAGAGGAAAAAAAAAACAAGAATATTAAGTAGCAAAGGTAATTTAAACCAATAAAGGGAATAAACATGGAGCTTTTACTGTTTTCTTTTTTTTTTTTTTAGATTTATTCATTTTCATTATATGTTCACGAATATTTTGCTTTAATGTTCAAATGTATACCACATGTCTGCCTGGTGTCCTCAGACATCAGAAGAAGGCATCAGAGGCCCTGGAACTGGAGTTACAGATGGTTGTGAGCCTCTGTATGGGTGTTGGGAGTGGACCTGAGTTCTTATGCAAGAACAAGTGCTCTTAACTGCTGAGCCACCTGTCTAGCCTTTTTCTAAAATTTTAAAGTAACTCAAAGCTTACATATTACTGTACACACATAAAATGATTTCCCATTAGCAGCTGTTATTTTATTAAATGGCAATCCTATTTAAGGTTTTGAAAAGATAAAAGCTGAGCAAATTGGGTAAGTGAACTAAAATTGTAAATATTAAAAGCATAAATCATTCCATAGTTGCCTGTGTGTGAGAATGAAGCCTCCTGGGCGTTCTCGCATCGTGTGTGTGTGTGTGTGTGTGTGTGTGTGTGTGTGTGTGTGTGTGTGTGTATAACAACAATTAATTTAAAAAGAGGCAATAAATTGAGAGCAAGAAGGTATATGTGGGAGAGTTTGAAGATAGGAAAGATGGAGGAAAAATTATGTTATTATGTTATAATCTAGAAAATAAAGATGTTTTAGAGTATACATTAATTCTGAAGTAAGGACAGGAACAATTTAAGAGAGCTGCCTGGTAGCCATGGAGCCTACACGGGCCTGCTGTAGTTGTCTAGTTTGAGGATCTTGTGGGACTCGTTAACAGTGAAAACACAGGTGTCTCTGACTCTTTGCCTCCTCTTGGGATCCTTTTGCTCCTCCTGGGTTGCCTCCTCCAGCCTTGCTATGAGGGATTGTCCAACAGCACCTTGTGTTGGTTCACCTGATGTCCCTGGGAGGACTGCCTTTGTCTGAAGGGAAATGGAGGAACAGTGGATCCAGGAAAGAGGTGGGAAGGGGACTGGGAGGAGTGGAGGGAACAGGGCTGCAATTGGGATGCATTGAATGAGAGAAGAGTAAATAAAAAGAAAAACAAAGGCTGCATGGTCACAAAGGGTACATTTCTTTCACCTTCCACTTAAGGTACAGACACGAAGGGAAATGGAGAAAATCCCCCAGAAAGAGACAACAAAGGACACGTGGGCAGAAGACCAGGGAGTCCCAGAAAGAGGGATGCAATTGTTTGGGAGACACCAGACCTCTCTGCCTTTGGCTTGCATGCTTACCCTGCAGGACACAGGAAACATGTTCTGCCTGAATCTTAATGAACAATAGGGTTGTCAGAAATGAGGGCACCTAGGAAGGTAACAAAAATGTTATGAATTTTTAAATTTATTTTTCAAAGAATTGGGAGAAAATAGAAAAATATTTCTAAGACCTGAACTTCAAAACTAAAACTTACCTAAAACAGATACCATGGGAAGATTTATCTTGAGCAGAGTAAAACCGAAGAAAAAACTCTGGAATCCCGGCCCCTTGTTACCAAGTGTTCAAATATGTGATCAGAATGAAAAAATAGCTGTTCCCTGGTATCTTCCTCTACACTTGTTAGAAGTTTTTGGTTTGATACAAGGGAAATTTTTATAATTCATCATACAGCTTGTTTTCTGAGTTACAGGAAAAACACTTGGGTTCTAATTACAGAGAAGGAAGAGAAGAAAGCCATTTGAGGTGATATGGAAATTTTAAGAAAGAATAAATAAAAACTAAAGCTGCTAATTTGAATGGATGATTTACATCTTCGGGGTATTTTTGGTATTAGCAAGGGTATGGGATGACAGAAAATGGCTGCTGTCACTGTCCTCTCCTCATGCTCTGTCAAGAAGCACAGACCTCACAGCCTTGCTCCAGAGTTTGAGAAACTGCAGATTTATTTCCTCATTTGTTATTCCAACTTTCGACTCTTAAGTATCCACTTTGACTAAAGCTCCTTTAAGTTGCTGTTTCCTTTACTAAGCCTTCCCAAGATTCACATTAGCTAGTTTAAGATGCAAAAAATATTCTGTAAAAAAAAGTAGGATTAAGAAATACATTTAAAATAATATCTCATTTACATGTACAAAGGTTTGGCTCTTGCTTTACATTTTGGAATGGTCAAATTTTGATTTCAAAAAATCTTGATTTAATTTATTCTAATGTGTTCCATCTTTAAAATTGCATGGCTTCCACAAGAAATAATTCTTATCTAAATAGAACTTATATGCACTGTAAATTCTCTTTGCTCATCTCTGTTTTTTCCCTCAAATTGAAAAATAAGGACTAATTTGGTTTCTTCTAGGTTTAAGTTAGCACTTGGCAAATTAAAGTCTTTTTGCTTCTTAAATAATAATGCTCTAAATTCAAAAATATGATCTCTGCCATCTCATTTTGGCGTAACTCTGGATTACATCTTTGTTCAGCCATCTTGTTTATCACATGTAATAACAACCACCAGAAAAGAGAAATAAATCAATTTAAAAAATTTTCAAAAGAAAAGATAATTACCAATGATTTACTGAATATACACATACTGTTATATATATGCAACTATTCTAATAATGATTGCTCTGGTATTAAAATACACACCTTGATATTAGAAACTTGCTTTATGAACCTTGGTTAGTAAACTTATGAACACAAAAATTTACCTTTTCTCAAAACAACTTTACACTATGGTTTGTGTTCAATACTAGAAAAGGACCAGTATCAAATCAATGCAAAATTTAAGACTTGTGTGTCATTTTAAAAAAATTAAAAATCCAAACTGAGTTACATTAAAAAAAATCAAAGGACCACAATAGTGCTTATGAAGTGCAGGAGTAAACCAGACCCTATTCCAATACCCACAAGATCACTTTCCCACTCACATACCAGGCTTTAGTGGCTGCAACTGCTCTTCACTACTAATTTAGTATGCAGATGTAAAAGAAATATTAGCATGAATGTTCTTTAGTAAGTTAATAAAATAGAACAAAATGGAATAGTTATGAAAACACTGCCATGCTCAAGTTAAGAATAATTTTGTGAATAATATCTGAACCTATCCACTAATCATTTAGGGAAATATAGGTGGTCTGTAATTAAAATTTTAGTTTTCTTTTTGTTAACTGGGCAGTTATAAAACAAAGAAGAGTAAGTCACAAGTCCTAACTTTGAGTTTAGGCTTATGGCCAGAAATAATATCTGTAGACACTTATCAACTCAATTTAAGTATGATACCAACATGAACTTAATTATCTCTATATAGCCCTAGAAAAAAATTAAGTTAGAAGACTTGCAGAAGATAAAATGAGTTAAAAAGCAAGATCCAAATCTTTAAAATACTTCTATGGCAGGCTTAAAGAACATATACAATAGCACATACTTTGCCTGTCTAATGTACTTTTTAATGTATCTTTGTAATTAGGCCATTATTTTGATGAGTTTTTCTATGGCTAGTAAAATGAAGATGATATTTGCTTTTTTCAGATTCTGCTTAACTCTTAGTATCCATGTGATATATTTCTAATTTTTTTAATTGAAAGCAGATTCTTCTCACATACAACACATACTGAACAGTTTCCCCTCCATCCTAGTTCCTCTCCCCAGTACCTCTCCTCTTCCCTGGTTCCAGTCCCCCCTCCATTTCCCATGCCTCCAAAAGATAACCAAATATGACAAAACGAGATACATTAAGCCAAGGCAAAAGCCCTCATATCAAGGCTGAACAAGGCAACCTAACAGAAGAAAAAGAGTCCCAAGAGCAGAGTACGCTATAGAGCTGAAGGCTCCATGCAGTAGCCAGCTTGACCTCCCTGTAGTCAGTGAGCTCCATGGATGTTGTCCTCCACAATGGGGCCCTGCTGTCAGCTTTTAGAGAATGACAATCTGTCCTAGAATCAGCCTGGGTAGTTTAAGGATCTCCACGAGATCCCCTAGGCCAACAACTCAACAAAATGCATCCCCGTCCCACCACTGGAAGCCTTGCCTGGCTACAAAGAATGACCAGTTCAGACTCCGTATTCGCTAATATTCAGGGTCCTCTCTAAGGTCATTCTCGTGGATTTCAGAAAGTTTCTACTGCACTAGATTTCCACACTGTCCTCTAAGTGCTTCCCAGTTCTGGGTGTATCTACCTGCACTCTCTCTTTCTAATCCACTTCCCAGAATTACCTCTGCTTGTCTCACTTTACATTGGATTTCTTCAGGGAGTATAGCCTCAGGTGATAAACATTATTAGCCACCAGATACACACACACATTTTCAGTTTATTTTTAATGTAAATGTCTTTATAGTTTCCTTTTATTACAATTTTTAGGTATATATTCTGATTATGGTTTTCCCTCCCCCAAGATCCTCCTCTCCTATCAGTATCCGCATCCTTTCTGTCTCTTGTTAGAAAACAAATAATCATATAAGGAATAATAAATAAAATAAAACAATAGCAAACAAACTACAATGTGACAAACAGAATAAAAAGAGACATAGAAAAAGCATGAGACATACATGTTTGTGTGCACTGGAATCCCATAAAAACATCAAACCAGAAAAACCTGTAAGTTTAAAGAAAAAAAATAAAAAGCCCAGAGTGAGCATTATGAGACAAGAAGCTCCAAAGATGCCATTGAGTTTGTTTTGTGTTGGCCATCTTTTGCTGGACATGGGCCCTGCCCTGAAGACTGGTTTGTGTCCACAGTGAGACTCTATTTGAGAGAACTGAGTTTTCATTT
Organism: Peromyscus leucopus; assembly: GCF_004664715.2. Taxonomy (NCBI): domain Eukaryota; kingdom Metazoa; phylum Chordata; class Mammalia; order Rodentia; family Cricetidae; genus Peromyscus; species Peromyscus leucopus. Next base: position 67,489,958 of record NC_051072.1, on the reverse strand, counting down.
GTGAGTGGATCAATGAATAGAGCGATGGCATCTTGTGTGCATGTCTCTTCTCAGTGCTGGGATCCTGTGTGGCATAGACCCAGGCTGTCATGTTCTCTGAGTTCATATGTGTGTCCATCCTACTATGTTTCCTTAGTCTTCTACATCTCCTTTGGCTCTTTCAATCTCTGCTTCCTCTTCTATAGGGTTCTCTGAGACATGAGTGGTGGTGTTCAATAGAGACATCCCATTTAGGACTGAGAATTCCAAGGTCTCTCACTCTGAAACAATATCTAGTTGTAGGTCTTTGTATTTATTCTCATCTACTGTAGGATGAAGATTCTCTCATGATAGACGAGCAAGGCATTGATCTATGAGTGTGGTAGCATGTTACTAGGAGTCATTTTATAGCCACATTCCTTTAGCAGAACAGCAGTATTGGGTTTCCAGCAAGGTCACTGGGTTTATATGGTCTCAGGTTTTTGTCCACCTGAGGAGTGTTGGGAATCGGTTCCATCAAGATCAGATATTGGCTTTATGCCGCTGTTGCACTAGAACATCTTACAGGCTGGTGATCATTGTATACTGAAGATTTTACACCTGGGTAGGTGTTTACCTTTCTCCTTTGATACCATACAGAGTACCTTCAAGTACCGTGAACACTAGTCCATAAGGGTGGAGGCTCTAGGTAGGTACCAGCTCAACTTCTCTGTCTTCACTGAGCAGTGTAGATGTTGTCTTCAGCAACAGAGCCCTACTATCAGATTGTGCAAAGCAACAAATAGTCTTGGCAGCAACCTGAGTTGTTTGGGCTTCCCATGGGGCCTCTTTGCCCAACAACTCAATTAAATGTAACCCATTCCTGACATTGGAAGCTTCATTTGGTGATAAGAGATATCTGTAGGTCTTAATATTGTTTTAACAGCAAGCTTTGAGTCTTTCAGTAAAACCACCAGATACTGTGAAACAAAACATAGCCCTTAACCTTCACCATCCTTGATTTTATGTTTATTATGAAACATTAATGTTCTGCACTTAACTTTTGGAATAACTTCTTATGTATCTAAAACAATTAGAGTAACAAGAGACTACATATGAAAATTATGTAAACAAAATAAAGGAAAGCTAGAAGAAATCAATAAACATATCCCAGATGTTTAAAATACCATTGCAGAACATGTTCGTGAATAATAGAACTTTTCCTGTTCTTCAAATTAAGATTAAACTTTACCTAGGAGTTATTTTTAAATGAGTATTTTCTTTTTAGATAGTAGCCTATGACTGTCCTATACAAAGTCTAGACAAATAAATTTGAATGTATATCAAATTAGATAATTTTAAATAGATTTTTTTCTTTTTTAAATCATTTTTTTTTATTTTTTGAGATTATAATGTAATTACATAATTTCTCCTTCCCTTCTTGCCTCTAAACTTCTATTTTTCTTTAAATTTAATGGCTTCTTTTTTCTTTGTTGCTGCAAAGCAGAAAATTCTTTACTCCTTAAGCAAATAGAAGCTTGTTAACAGTAACAATGGCTTAACAAGAATTTATATGAAACTGTATTTAAATAAATATCCCATGAAAAATTCAGAAAAGATAAAGACAAAAATATTAGATAAAGTCAGGAGCTGGGGAAGTGGCAGAATGTTGATGGATGTTTATTTTCCACCAGCCACTCCCAAGTAACCATACTCAGGCTTATATTAATTGTAAATGCTCAACCAACAGCTCAGGCTTGTTACTAGCTAACTTTTACATTTTAATTAACCTATATTTCTTATCTATGCTTTACCCCATGGCTCAGTACCTTTTCTCAACAAGGCATGCCCATCTCCCTCTCTCTGCATCTGCTGGTGATTCCAGACTCTCCCTTCTCCCAGCATTCTCAGTTGGCTCTCCTGCCTAACCTTATTCTGTTCAGCTATTGGCCAGTCAGCTTCTTTATTAAAGTAATCACAATGTAAAGGAAATTTTCTCCTTTTTGTTTAAATAAAAAAGGATTTTTTTTAACTTTAACATAGGAAATTATATACAACAAACAGTTATCAAGTAAGATACAATATCCAGTCCACTTGTATTTGGCAAAATCAGAGAAAATATGCCACTATCTATCTTATCTTTGTGGAGTCTAAAGTTTCATATCTAATTTACCTTCTTATCATAACTAAGGAAAACTTTAATTATTTAGTCTTTAACTCGATAAAAGACCCGAGAAGGGTGCAATGTTACCTAATGACAGGGACATCTGGCTGCCTGGACAGTCACACTAGGTTCCTTGGTAATGTTGTGGCATCTAACTGTGGTCCACAGGCCTGATGTATTTGATAGACATTTCTGAGAATCAAGGACTTTTGAAGGACTGTCTTGGCAAAGTCTGGTTGTCACTTTTGCATCCTGCTGGTCCAGTTTGGATAGTATACTGTCAGTAATTGAGGCAAGGGCAGTTTCTTTGTCTGAATGGCTAACTTTTGTCATAAAGAAAGCAAGATCCATATGAGGTTCTCTGTCCAACATGTTCTGCTGTCCAACATCTTCTCTTAAGTAGATTGGTGCTGTCAAACATGTTTCACTGTCATGAAAAGCCTTAGGTTATTAAATATATTAAATGCCACATTCTGTAGGTCTTTGGAGTGTTTGAAGACCATCTATCTATCTAGATATATCTGTGAATGACCTTGAAAACTTACCTAATATGACTATAAATTTGATTATTATAGATGACTATAATCTGTATTTCTTAATTATACATTACATTTTTAATGAGCTACATAAACATAATACCCTAACAAGAGTACAAATATACATACAGTATAATAAAATTAACTTTAAATTTGTATCAACATATCAAAACCCATATCAATGTAAAATATTTAAGACTAGTAGTTCCTTTTATTAGTTTAAAAGTAAATACAATATTCTAATCTTTTATCCTATCATTTTTATATGCCTCCGTTTGCTTTTCAGAAAGAGATTAACGAATTTAATCTCCTTTGTTCAGCTCTTTTCCTGACATTACTAGTAACAAATTGTAACCAACCTTCTTAAATGATAATAAATATCCATAACTCATCCTTTAGGAATGTGGGCATCATTCTCTAGACTACCTCCTGTTGTTTAGGAGTGTTGTTAATCTTTGGGGGAACCTTGAGAAAATCAGGTTAATTGTTAGGTCATGGCTGGAATAGTTTGTGAGGCTGGATCATCTCAGCCAGCAGCCTTGAAAATGTTTTGGATGTTGGATCATTTGGGCCATATGTTTTCATTGGTGTCTGGGCCCCTTGCTCTGAAAATACATAAAAATTTAAAGGTAACATACATATCTGCATTAACACAAGTATAGACTGTCTAATAAACACAAGTCATCCAAAGATGATTTTTTTTCTTTTATGGTTAAGCAGGTATAAATATACATCATCTGTTTTGTAGTTTCTCTAGGTTCATTTCTTTATGTCTGCAGTCAGGATTTTAGGTGGCCTTCTCTGATCAAACCTGAGCATCTTTAACTTTGAAAGAATTGATAGTCTCTCATTTTCCATGGAAATAAAAGCATAACTTTTCCCTTTGTAACATGTCTTTTGACTTCCATTCTGAAGTCAAGACTTTTTAAATATGTAGATTGGTTTAGTTTGGCAGCTTTAATGCATTGTCTCTTAGCGACCAAAAAAATTGAAGACAACACCAGGCTCTCTGTGTATTGTCCATATTTACATGGATTTTTTTTTGTTACTTCATGTTCTTCTTGAGGACTTTATTATTTTTAAACTACATATATATTTTTATGAGTGTCTATACCTTTTCTTTTCTCTCCTAAGCTTATGTATATTTTTAAACACACTGTAACCTGTTCAGAGTTTTTTTTTTTCCATCTGAATCACCCTTTATTACATGTCTGTGACCATATGAGACTTTAAACTAGTAAGCAGTGTGGCTCAAATCTCTGCTTTGGCAGATGGCTCTGGCCAGATTGACTCCCTGGAGCATAACTTCATGGCAGAAATACCAGTACCAGAGCCACATTTATTGCCCATACCCAAACTCTGGGGAGTTTTGGGGTCCATGAAGTCACCAAGTAGTGCACCATCTGCTGCTCATAAACACCATATAAGTGTTTGGTAGCAGGGCCTCCTAAAAGAGTAGCACACTTTTTGCTGCTAACACTGAGTCAGGAAGCTGAGTCTGTTTGCTAGTGCCTCTACTTGCTGCTAGCAAATAGAGCCTACTGAGAAAAGGCCGTTACCAAGCAGCTGCACTTGACTCCATTTTTGTGTATTTAGAATCCTTTTTTAAGCTTTGTCAGATCTTACGTGGAAATTCTGGCCCCAGATAGGAATGCCATATTCAGAAGATATGTTTCTCCTGCCACCCATTTCCAAGTAACTATACTGAGGCTTATATTAATTATAAATGTTCAGCCAATAGTTCAGGCTTGTTAATAGCTCTTACAATTTAGTTAATCCATATTTCTTATATGGATTTTTTTGCCACATGGCTTGGTACGTTTTCTCAGTAAGACATGCCCATTTTGCTTCTCTCTGCATCTGCTGGTGACGCTAGACTCCCCCCTCTTGCTCCCAGCATTCACAGTTTGGTTTTCCTGCCTAACCTTATCTTGTTCAGCTATTGGCCAGTCAGCTTCTTTATTAAACCAATCACAGCAACATATCTTCACACACTGTAAAGGAATATTCCACAGCAGCAGAAATCTTTAAGCCAGTGTGTTCTGGTGGAAGGTCCACCTTAACTCCCCTCCCCCATCTCTTTCCCCAAACCTGCCCCCTCAAAGCCTGCCAAACAAAGTTCCTCCCCCAGAGATGCTCCAGACCACTCCCACAGGGTATTTAAACTGCATCTCAGAAATCAGACACATGGTTTTCTGGTCTCTCATCCCCATCTCCTCTCTGGGGTCCTGGAGAATCACCCAGGAACATTTTACTCATTAAACTGGGGCTTTTTCTAATTGGGTCTAATTTGGTTTGATTTAGATTGCTGCATCAGTAGAGAGGCTTATCAGGGCACAAAAATCTTTCATCTGGAGGTCCCACCAAGGGGGATTAATTTTCCCCCACTGGCCCAGGGCTGCATGGTGAGTAAACACCCTCTCCCCAGACTAAGATCGATCGGCTTTTGGCTGGGTAAGTTGTCCTTTCCAAGTCACGGCCTTAGAGGCCCAGGGTCTCCTTTGATTTTCAGGGTGTTCTGCCAAAACATTGCTGAACCAGACCCCCAATTCTGTGTGGAGCAAAGGGCTGCCTTTGTTCCATGGGACCCCTTCTCCAGAAAACATTCTGTTGAAGAGAATTTCCCACACACCCCGTTTGTGACCCACATCCTACCACAGTGGATGCATTGTGCTAGGTTTCAGGTCCCTAGCATAGACTTGTGAAACAGGTACCTGCCGTTCAAAGCCTGATTCCAAAATGCCTCTGGGGTGTCTTTTACAAAAGCTATTCACACTGGGGCTATCTGATACCATCTGTCCTAATCACTTGAATTCTCTGAGCACTAAGGCTGGGTCACAGTACGCCCTTGATAACAAGTCAAGATGGCCTCCCCAGGGAATCTTACAATTTTTCATCCTCCACAATCTTGAAAATTTTTGTCAGCATGGAGATAATTGAACAGAACTTCCCTATGTCCGTGTTGTTTAGGTTCTACATTCTCCCTACAGCAGCCAGTATCTCAAGCACTGGTCTTGTTGGCTAGGGTCATGGCACCTCCAGATTCCCACCAATCTGGGAACTGGGACGCTGGAAATTCTGCCCTGACTCTGGTGCCAGACACAGTGGTCCCTCCCCTACTCTCCCAACCCTCTCTACACACCCCACTTCCTAGATGCCACATGTTCCATTCCTTGGCCAACATTCCACACATTCCCTCTTCTATCCACCCCTACCCCTTATTTCCCCTCTGGGACAAAGGTTGAAGACCAAATTTCCCTTCCTGACTTGCCTTCCTGTCCTCCCCTTTCCCCAATGCTTCCCTCTATCTCCCAATGCCTCAACCTACATCCTGGTTCCCTTCTACACACTGGCCTAATGCCCCTGAATCTTTCCCAACTTTTTCTCATTTTTCTCATACTCAGTCTCAATGGACTCCTGTCTTCCTGTGGCCTCTCTGAGAGGCAGCTGGAGCTGATGAAATTGTTCGAATCCCCAGAGAAAAGACATCATGGTTTCTTGCCTCCTCAAAGGCATGGAAATGGTCTTGGACAAAGTTGTTAATTTTGATAAGCTCTGAGAGATTACACAGCTAGCTGATGAAAACCTGGCCATTTTTCTAAACTGATTATAAGAGACCATGGTTCAATATACTTGCCTTGATCCAGCCTCCCCAGTGGAAGCCAAAGTCCTGGATGCCCATTTCATTTCTTAGTCAATGCCAGATATTAGAAAGAAATTAATAAGGGTGAGGAGGGTCCCCAAACTCCCCTACAGGAATTGGTGAAAATGGCTTTTAAAGTTTTTAATGCTTAAGAAGAGATAGCTGAGTCAAATCAATAGACAAGGCTACAACAGAAGGCGATGCTCCAAGTCCAAGCATTAGAAGCTGCCCTGAGGCCACCAAGGCCCCCACAAGGGGGACAAGGAAAGTCAACCACGAGGCTCCATCCTGCAGGAACTCAGCCTAAGTCAACTCCACCAGAACCCTGCTTCAAATGCAGCAAGCAGGGCCCCTGGTCACAGTATTTCCCTGACCCCCAGCCACCCAGGAGGCCACATCCTGTCTGCTGACAGCCTGGGCACTGAAAATCAGAATGCCCCAATGTGGGCTCATCCTCTATGCCATGCCAAGAAGGTCCAGCCTCACCAACATTACCAATTGAGACTCTTCTGGTCTTTCAACTCCTAAGCCTAGCAGCGGAATGATATGGCCTAGACTTGGTGACTCCTGTTGCCCTCTCTGAGCCTAGGGTGATGCTGCAGGTTGCAGGTAAATCCACTGATTTTCTTTTGGACACAGGAGCTACCTATTCTGTTTTGACATCTCATGTAGGTTCTACAGTTCCCTTACCAATTTTTGCCACATGGGTGGACAGGATCCCTTCCTTCCCACTGAAGACCCTGATACTTCCCTGCCTTCTAGCAGGGAGATTTTTCTCATACTCTTTTCTGGTCATTCCTCCTTGCCCTACACCTCTGCTTTGTTATGATATTCTCAGTCGCTTTGGGGCCACACTCACCTCCTGAGTATTTCACAGGTCCACTCACAGGGGGCCCTCCAGATATGACAGCCTCTGCACCAGCTTTCAGGACACCAACCCAGTGAGGACTGTCAGTGTCATGGAGCTCCTATTGGAAGGTCTCCACATCTCCTGGAAACTCTGCATACCCTATCATCCACAATCCCCAGGAAAGGTTGAAAAGGCCAATGGACTCATCAAACAACAGCTTACCAAGTTCTCCATTGAACTCAGAAACTTCCCTTCTCTGCTTCCTCAAGAAACAGTTGGCTGAGGTCTCCGGAATGGCAATTAACTGGATGTTCCTTCACTCACATCTGCTAAATATGAGCCCACGAACTCCTGACTTTCCTCTTCCCCACATTGCCCCATGCCTGAAAGAAGTAGAGTCTAACAAAGTCTGAATCTGTGGAACTCACTCAGAGTACTCTCATATACCCAAAGAGTCTGGAATGTTCTGGTGGAAGGTCCACCTCAACTCCTCTCCCCCATCTCTTTCCCCAAACTGAACCCCTTAAAGCCTGCCAAACTTGGCTACTCCCCCAAGAGATACTCAAGACCACTCCTATAGGGTATTTAAACTGCATCCCAGAAAACAGACACATGGTTTTTTCGGTCTCTCAGACCTGTCTCCTTTCTGAGGGACCAGAGAATCACCTGGGAATGCTTTACCCATTAAACTGGGGCTTTTTCTAATTCAGTCTGATTTGGTCTGATTTGGATTGCTGCTGTATTTTTGATAGACCTGCCATGTGTGTAGGTGAAAAGGGATCCGTATAGAAAAGGGGACAGTATAAGCTAGGAATCTCAATTTAAATGAAGAAATTGAAAATAGGGGGCAAATTTATTTTTCTTATTCTTAAGCAAACATATAAATGTTAAAATAGTAGCAATAAAACATTATATTGTCTGTTAATTAATGTAACTTTTACTGTTATGTAACAGTGAAGTGATAATAGAAAAACTACTAGTTTGGGAGAGGCGTCAATACTGTTTTCTTGTTTCTAGGTACTGTAACCGATTATGCAATGATATATCTAAAATGAGATTTCTTGTAAATAAAGTGTAAATTCTATTGTCCCACCAAGTAAGAGAAAATAGGGCACTATGATTAACATGATAAGAAAGAGGAGAAAACTATCACATAAAATACTCAAAACTATAATAGGTCTGGGTGTGGTGGAGTATACCTAGAATCACAGCTCTCGATGTTTGTGTCCAGCATTGGCTGCATAGCAAGAGTCGACCTGTAAGTGACTGACTGACTGACTGAATGAATGAATGAATGAATGAAGAGCAAATTAATTTAACCTTAGAAAAGTGTAGTATAGAACACAAATTAGACCCAAACAACAGGAGACACAAGTTTCAATAAAAATATATACATTAATACAGTTGTATTAACTAGCACTTTAAATGTCAGTGAGTAAATGGCAATTAAAACACAGATATACTAAGTTAATAGTGTCAGATAAGATTAAAAGACACCAAGACCCAACTATATATACCATCTATAAGGAATCTGTAAGTATAAAGACACATAGTAAATGAATATAAAGTTTTGGAGAAAAAAAATGCCATCTTAAAAAATCAAAATTAATTGGGAGTGTTTATATTAATTTTAGATAGAAGACCTTTTGTTATAAAGAAAGTTGTTGAAGAGAAGGCATTACATAAAAAAAAAAAGTTGTCATTATTCCAAGGGCATGTAACTATGCTTAGGGTATATCTGCCTGGCAATAGACTCACGTGTAGAAAAACTGATACAATTACAGAGAAGTCAGAGATTCCTCTATGGAGTTGGAGATCCATCACTCTTCTGAAAGCACAAGAGCAATCCAGCAGGCAGAAAATCAAGAAGACTATAATGAAGTCTTCCACACCATGGAAGTTTAGATGGTATAGCACAGCCTCACTCAATGTCAACCCTCTTTTCAGAAATGATATCTAAAGATGATGTTTAATCTCCAAACCGAATATGACATTATTTTAAGTCTCACATGGAGCATTCCCCAAGATAGGACATAATCTTAGTCATAACATGCAACGTAATAGACATAACACTATAAATCATATCATCACTGCTTTCGGACTAGGAAGAATTAAACTAGAAATAAATAACAGAAAGAGAACTACAAAGTCCCCCCAATACTGGGAGATCAAATAATATACTTCTGAAGAACAAATGAGCTAATGAAGAAATTAAAAAATTATCATTAACAAGGCAAAACAAACAGCAGCTCATGAAACATTGTGGTGCAGAGTGAAACAATGCTTAGAGAGTTGAATGTATGCTAGAAAAGTAGAAATACCAAAACAGGCAACTAAGTGAAAATAGAATAAATATTCAACAGAAGGAAACAAAAATAAAAAAATGAAGCAAAAATAAATTAAGTATAGAAAATGAACCCAAAAAACAACATAATAAAAAAGAAATATATTAATAAAACCCTATCTAGAAACAGACATTTGGGTAAAGACATGAAGATATCTTTAGTAACATCAAAAGAGAAATCTGAGAAAAATGACAAATTAGAAATCATTAAAATTTTAACTTGTTTTCAAAATACAATGTAAGAAAAAGAAAATCATCTACTGTCAGAAAATATTTGTAGAATCCATCTGACAAAAGACAGTCTATGTCATATAAAAATACTCTTAAACCTCATAAGGAATTATCAATGTGATTTTAAAATTGGCCCAAAGTTTAAAGACACTTAGTCAAAATTCTATGATAATGGAAAATAAGCATTAAAAATATGGTCAAGCATAATCAGGCAATTAAAAATTGAAGCAAAAATGTGATACCACTACATACGTGGTAAAATGGCTAAAATTCACAATGCAAAAATTGACAAGACTGTATATCAACAAAATCAGGGCTTCCTTTCTGGTGGGAATACAATGTACTACAATCACCTGGGAAAACAGGTAGTTTCTTTTCTGTACACAACTAAACACACCCTTGCTATATCCTGTAGTCAGACAGGCCTATAGGGTTGAGGAAACTGCTCAGACCAGTTGCCAAGGCATGCATATAACATACTCCTTATGAGCCAACCTGGAGTCTGCCCAAGGACCTGGCAACAGGTGCTGTCAGAGTTCCTGATTGTGCCTAGCCAATGAGGGATGATCACCTGATTGCATCACAGACTGGGTGCTGGAAGAAGGCTATATAAGCTCTCGTTACTATAATTGTATGTCTTCACTGACTTTGTCTGTGCTGTGCATGCACGCTTTCATCCTCCCCGAGAGTGTTAGAATCAGCAAAATATCAACTGTGCTACTTATATTTCTCAACTGCTTTGACATAAACAAGACTTCCTGAAAAAGGCAGTTTCCAATCTAAGGTCCTGAGTTCTGATCAAACACAGGACAAGCCTCAATCACACTCAGGGCTTCCTTTGACAAGGAAAGCTCACTAGTTTTCCCCTTTAGCCTTAGATGTCTCCAATTTTATTTAAATATTCCTACTTTAAACATCACAATACCATTGACTTCATGGGCAGCATTTATATAACATATTTAACAAAACTGTCAATCAAATTTATATCAAAATTCACCGAACAACATGTTCCTGTTATGTATCAAGCTCCAAGTTAAGTCCTTCAACTGTAAGAAATGACATAGATTTAGAGCCAACCCGTACTTACCTCCTCACTGTAAGAATTTACCCTTTTCTTTTTTCTCATCACTTTGTTTCAGAGAAAGGCAGCCATTCTGTAATCTGTGTGTCCTCCTCAGGTATCTATCTATAGCAGGCAATTGAGTTGACTAAAGACCAATTGTAAGAAGATAGTTTATTCCAGATAATTTCAATGAAAATAATATATTTTACTTCTGTGTATTAGGAGTGTGTTAGTCAGATGTCATGAATTTCAAAGCAAGTTATAATAAATATCTCCAGAGTGTTATGTTCATCTTTAAGCCTCAACGTGTATTTTAATAATAGTTTAATGTAGGAATTGTAATTGAGGGGTTTTATAAGAGTTAAAGAAATGTACTGTAGGTCTAAGAATGATTCTGGACTACTGCTCAACTGATACACCTCTGTATTTGCACTATTATTCTGGAGATGTGCAGCAGTATAACATCTATCATAGCTAAAACCAGTGTAAAATATTCTTCATACCCAGAAACTTGGGTGCTTACCAGCCATGTTTCAAGAATCAATCAATTCCAAGAGTCTCTTCTGCTGTTGCTGCCATGTTGTGTGCTTCCCCACCTCAGAGGCAGGAACACAGGTTCAAGATCCCTGCTGCAGAGCAAGCTCACATCCACGATTATTGAAGATTTACTATTTTATGTGTGGATGAATTTATAAGCACCTAAATGTGTATAAACACAGACATAATATTCATACACACACACACACACACACACACACACACACACACACGTATATATTTTCAATCTAAAAGGGATCATGTGTGTGTGAGTTATCTGTTATCTGAGGATTCCCATGCATTTTTTCCTTTTATTTTATTTTACAATACCATTCAGTTCTACATATCAGCCACAGATTCCCTTGTTCTCCTCCTCCTGCCCCCCTCCTGCTCCCCTCCCCTTCCCTCCAGCCCCCCCCCCCCATTTCCACCTCCTCCAGGGCAAAGCCTCCCCCAAGGACTGAGATCAACCTGGTAGACTCAGTCCAGGCAGGTCCAGTCCCCTCCTCCCAGACTGAGCCAAGCGTCCCTGCATAAGCCCCAGGTTTCAAACAGCCAACTCATGCAATGAGCACAGGACCTGGTACCACTGCCTAATTGCCTCCCAAACAGATCAAGCCAATCAACTGTCTCACCTATTCAGAGGGCTTGATCCAGCTGGGGGCTCCTCAGCCATTGGTTCATAGTTCATGTGTTTCCATGAATGGAAACCCATGCATATTTTCCGTTAGTTTTCAGACTGGTCTTCGGTAAAGACGTTCCTCTGTTGATTTTTCATGTGGTTTTGAAAGCAGTTTGCCAGTTTGATTTTAGATTTTGGTGTAGACGTTGATCTTCAGCCCGGCGGGGAGTTTAAGCAACACTTCACCCCTTTTCTTCTGAGTTCACTCACCTCTGTGAAAAGACTTCCTTCTTGTCCTCTGTGTGAGCTTGGCCTGTCCTTGTTCTTGAGGAGGTCAATGTTGCGTTTCCTGGGCTCCTTCCCTGTAAGGACAGTGGGAGTACGTGTCCCTAGCAGTCTTGATTTCTCAGAGCAGGACGACATCTCGGAAAACCGCTGCTGTCCTGTGAGCCCTGCCACGTTGTCCTGTGAGCCCTGCCACGTTGCTTCACTTCAACAGCTGCTGTTTTGAGCATTCTCTTCAAATGCACTAGACTGCTGTTTTGTTTTCTTTGGGGAAAAGACATCATTTCTACAGGCTTTTTTATGTTTAATTTAGTAAGACTATGACATCATCTCCAGCACGAACTTTCATCATTGTCTTTGGTTATTTTTTATCAACGTGTTAACAATTATTTAGAAGTTCCATGGCAGATGAGTAGTAACTGCGCAGTTTGATGAGTGGAGGCTGGAAATAGAAGTTTTTCCATGCACTTCATACGGGACCCGCAATGACAGGCAGTAAGGATGGGAATTGTTTTAAGGAAGGAAAACAAAGGCAAAAACGCTTTATGTATCTTGAGAGCTGGACAAGGGTTGTGGATATCGGTCAGCTCTTCAAATGCAGACCTACCATGAAAAAGTATAGAACACTTTTAAACATTGCAAGGATTTGGTTGTTTTTAAGAAAAGAAAGGATGAAAGGAATGAAGGAGGGAATGAAAGGATAGGGAGGAAGAGAGAGAAAAGGAGAAACATTTATGAACATTATTGGCTGATAGAAAATTAAGACAGTTTTAAAACACACTGAAGTTTCAGTTTGAAAGTGATACTGTGTAGGATAGCATCACGATCACTGACTGACCCAGGGAAGTGTGTGTAGTGATTCAGCAGTAATCCTAAGTGAAGAAAAGGCAGTGCCCCTTGATGGGTTCTGCCCAATAACTCTGGAAACATTCTTGTACAAAATATACGTGATGATCTGCATTCTGGACCAAAATAACCTCGCAAGAAGGATAGAACATATGAAAAAATTCCAAACACGGTGCACAGCTCCATCTCCAACATGCACTGGCTTCTCTCCCTCTTGTACCTAAGTAGAACTATGTTAATCCAAAGTTATGCTCAGAAGCAGAGAACTGAAAAGGCGAGGGGCAGCACCGGGGAGAAGAGAAGGAATTAGATAGTATACTGCTTTTTATGTACAAAGAATTCTAACAGTAAGTGAATGCTGGAACGGGAGAAGCGTAGCCTTGAAGCAGCAGATGATCCGAGTTTAGTTTATAGAACTACTCTAGGAATTGCAAATCAAGCTTACACTTGTGCTCCGGGCTGAGATTTAAGAGGATCACCTACCACCTACCACTCGAATAAATAGTAACTGGAGCTAAGAGACACAGCATCTACCCTGAGGGCAGACATTCTGCCCATTCAAGGCAAATAAAATGCATCTATGAATTACTGCTGCAATATAAAGAAAAAGGAAATTATGCCTAATAGTCATGGGAAAATATATCCTTGAAAATAACCTTCATAAGAAAAATAGACTTTTTTTTTCAAGCAAGTAGCAGCTTGTTGTCCTCAAAATAATTCAAAAGGAAATGAGTTATATGAAACAGAAGCAAGAAGCCTTAAGGAAAAAAACTGAGTTAAGATGTAAGGGGTGCTGGGGCTGGCAACATAAGACTGTCATAATAAAAATCTACATTGGATGTAATCCCGATTGGATTTGATTACAGAAAATCAAGTTAGTAGTATGAAGGATACATTTGAAAAACATACCCAGAATACAGAGAAAAACAGATTATTAAAAACTAAGGAGGAAAAATATGAAAAGATAAAGACCAACAATCCAATCTAATTATGAAAACTGTTAATTTTCTTTTTTTTTAATATATATATATTTTTATTTTACAATACTATTCAGTTCTACATAATAGCCACAGATTCCCTTGTTCTCTCCCTTCCTGCCCCCTCCCCTTCCCCCAAGCCCACCCCCCATTCCCACCTCCTCTAGATCAAGGTCTCCCCTGAGGACTGAGATCGACCTGATAGACTCAGTCCAGGCAGGTCCAGTCCCCTCCTCCCAGATTGAGCCAAGCGTCCCTGCATAAGTCCCAGGTTTCAAACAGCTAACTCATGCAACGAGCCCAGGACCTGGTAACACTGCCTAGATGCCTCCCAAACAGATCAAGCCAATCAACTGTCTCACCTATTCAGAGGGCCTGATCCAGTTGGGGGCCCCTCAGCCTTTGGTTCATAGTTCATGTGTTTCCATTCATTTGGTTATTTGTCCCTGTGCTTTATCCAACATTGGTTTCAACAATTCTCGCTCATATAAACCCTCCTCTTTCTCAATAATTAGACTCCCAGCGCTCCACCCGGGGCCTAACCATGGATGTCTGCACCCAGATTCCTCAGTCCTTGGATGGGTTTCTGGCACAACTATTAGGGTGTTTGGCCATCCCATCACCAGAGTAGGTCAGTCCCAACTGTCTCTCGACCATTGCCAGCAGTCTTTTGTGGGGGTAACTTTGTGGATTTCTGTGGGCCTCTTTAGCACTTTGTTTCTTGGGGTCCCGTTTTCCAGGTAGCCTCACTGGTGATGTGAGTAGCAGTCTAGTTATCCTTGTTCCACATCTAGCATCCTCCTATGAGTGAGTACATACCATATTTGGCTTTCTGAGTCTGGGTTACCTCACTCAGGATGATTTTTTCTAGATCCATCCATTTGCCTGCAAACCTCATGATGTCATTGTTTTTTTCTGCTGAGTAGTATTCCATTGTGTATATGTGCCACAATTTATTTATCCATTCTTCAGTTGAAGGGCATCTAGGTTTTTTCCAAGTTTAGGCTATTACAAATAATGCTGATATGAACATAGCTGAGCAAGTGCTCTTGTGGTATGATTGAGCATTTCTTGGGTATATGCCCAGGAGTGGTATAGCTGGATCTTGGGGGAGATTGATTCCCAATTTTCTAAGAAAACACCATATTGATTTCCAAAGTGGTTGTACAAGCTTGCATTCCCACCAGCAGTGGAGGAGAGTTCCCCGAGTTCCACGACCTCTCCAGCACAAGCTTTCCCTATTTGCAGATGACATGATAGTATACTTGAGTGACCCCAAAGATCCCACCCAGGAACTGATAAAGCTTATAAACACCTTCAGCAACATAGCAGGATACAAGATCAAGTCAAAAAAATCAGTAGCCCTCCTATATACAATGGACAAAGAATCTGAGAAGGCAATTAGAGATACATCACCCTTTACAATAGCCACAAATGACATAAAATACCTTGGGGTAACACTAACCAAGCAAGTGAAGGACCTATATGACAAGAACTTTAAGTTCCTGAAAAAAGAAATTGAAGAAGATGTCAGAAAATGGAAAGATCTCCCATGTTCATGGATAGGCAGGGTTAACATAGTAAAAATGGCAGTCTTACCAAAAGCAATCTACAGATTCAATGCAATCCCCATCGAAATACCAACACAATTCTTCACAGACCTGGAAAGAATAATACTCAACTTCATATGGAAAAACAAAAAACCCAGGATAGCCAAAAGAGTCCTGTACAATAAAACAACCTCTGGAGGCATCACAATCCCTGACTTCAAGCTCTACATCGTCTCAAGAGAAAACATTAGGAAACAAATACCTATTACACAAAATCTTTGTTATTCCAGAGGTAAGCACACATCTAAAAGTATCCAGGGGGCAAGCAGAACAAACTTGAACAAGTAAATGTTCAAAACTGATTTAAGTTACTAAGGAAACAACCACCAGGAGCCACCAGTATTAGCAACACTTCTGACCGCTGGTGTGCTAGACAGGAATGTACACGGAGATATAGTATTTGACACGTGGATTAAAAAGTCAACATCAAACAACCCCATGTCCCTATGACAAGATGATTTTTACAACGTCTGCATGAAAAGTGGGGCATATGTAAAAGATAAAAGCAAAACCGTAGGAAAAATTCCACTCGAGACATGGAACTCAATGCTTTGGGATGAAAATGTTTACATCTGGGTGTGTACTGTACGTGGACACAGAGAAGAGTGGAGCCCAGAAGAAGGCTGTGCTGCACAGCATCCCACCTTGAACTCACAGCAT
This sequence comes from Peromyscus leucopus, assembly GCF_004664715.2. NCBI lineage: Eukaryota > Metazoa > Chordata > Mammalia > Rodentia > Cricetidae > Peromyscus > Peromyscus leucopus. The sequence continues at coordinate 67,473,632 of NC_051072.1, read as the reverse complement.
AGAGGTGCTTACGTTCCGCGGGCTGCCTGCATCTGCCTAGCACAGGGCTGCAGCCATGTGAAGCCATGGAGAACGCTGGAGCTTTACATGGCTGTTTGGGGACCCAACTCAAGTCCTCATGAGTGTACAGCAAGGGAACTTACCCACTGAGCCATCCATCTCCCTAGCCCTTATCTTTTAGTAATGTAATTACATAAAATCATAAGATTGTACAAACATTAATTAAAATAAAAATATTCTTCTGTTAATGTTAAGTAAATATGTGTCATGAGCATATATATATATATATATATATATATATATATATATATATATATATATATATATATATAAACTGGAATGTTTTTAGCCAAACTGGCAGCAGGAGACAAGTTTGTAATACTTATGAATGAATTTAGAAGAATGAAACTAAAAACTAAATAAATAAACTACTATATTCTAAAGAAGAGGAAGACATTTGTTGAACAGAAAAGGGAACATTTTTAAAGTAAAAAAAAATGAGTAATCAAAGTAATAAGCGAAATAAAAAATTAATTAATGCAGCTTTAGTTTTGGAACTAAATCAAACCAAGAAAAATAAAAAAGCACAAATAAGGACAGTTAAAATGAAACTAATAATCAACACAATGCATCTGATCCAAAAACAGTTAAATGAAAAAAATTTACATGAAGCATATACTTACAATGTCACATAATAAATTAGCTCTCTGCCTGAATATTTCAAAGAAAGCATAAAACCACAAATTATCACAATGGATGCAGAATTTCTTACAAATTACACCTCAGTACTGATTGTTAGTCATTATTTAAAATTGGTAAATTGAATCTGTCAAAAATTTACCTGTTATCTTGTATTCCAAAGCCCCCTTGTTTCTCTCTCTCTCTCTCTCTCTCTTCTCTCTCTCTCTCTTTTCATTAGTCTTTTGTATTTTCAGTTCCTCATTGATTTCTACTCTAACCTTCATTATTCCTTTCCTTCACAAATACGGCTGTGAGATTTTTCTGCTTTTTTATGGAAAGGTTAATGGCTAGAGGTCTTTTTTGTTTCCATAGCTCAGATGCTACTGTGCTACTTTGTACCGCCATTATCTCAATGGTGGCAATATTTTAAGAATTTCTTAAAAATTTCCTACAACATTTCTTCATTACACCATATGATTCTGAAAGGTACACTGTTTAATTCCCACAACTGCCCCCTGAAAACATACATACAAATAATACTATACAGACTGGGAGGGTATATATATACCCATATGTTCATGCAATAACAATTAGTGAAAAAAAAAAAAAAAAAGAGACCATGAATTTGTAGTACAGCAGGGTATGTTATATTGGAGGGTTTGGAAGGAGGAGTGGAAGCAGAAATGCTATAATTACATTATAATCTCAACAATTTTAAAAGTAGAAAAAAGCAAATCATAATTCAACTAGATGATTAATCTGTTGTTAGGCCAAAGCCACAGAATACAATCAGTTTTCCAAATACCTCTACTACCTATAGAATGGGCCTTGAATGCAGTAGCCTTTAGTGGGGACTCCTTAGACATGAACTGAACATAAGATGCCAAAGAAAGCTGACAAATGGTGACTCACTAGATATACGCGGCGTGAATGTCAATCCCCCCTCACATCACATACAAAGCTGACTCAGCACTTGACCTCAGCTATGCATCTAAGAAGCAACTCACACATGGCTCAAAAAATTTAGACCTAAAGAGAAACCTAAACTGTTAAATATTCTAGAGAAATATGGGGGAAATTTTGTAGCCTTGGAAGACAAAGCTTTCTTCTTTTTTTCCTTTAAAATTTTGTTTTGAATTTGAATTCATATGATGAGATTTAATGAAAGCTGAAAGGAGTTAGAAACAATGTCCACATGAAACTCAAAAGACATTGTTAAATGTATAGAAATGTGCAAAACCAGAATATTATAGCACTTCCATGACGTTCAGCAAGAAGACAGGGAACGGGATCCGTAAGTGAACAAGAACAAAACGTTCTAACAGTAAATTTATCCTAATCCTTTAGATGCGAGTCCAAAATCAGCCATGGCTTTTCAGGTTTTAGATACAGCATAGATATCGTTTAGTGCAATTTACTTAAAAGGTCTGTTGTTGGGAGCCCTGTGGCCTCGTTTCAGACTGGTATATGAGCACTCCTCGAACGGGGCTCCAGATGAGGCAAAAGCCCATGGGGACAGTCGCATTCGGCAAGGACCAGTGAACCCAGGGACAGTGCAGAATGCTGCTGGTACCGCGCAGCCTGCACACTCTCTTTTCTCCCATAATATTGGTGAATCTCTTGGTGGTTTTAGTCTTGTTTTGTCAATCATGCATGTGACAGATGTGATCATTCCTAGAAACTCCATTTTTCTCTTGAATATCTTCCCCCAAAATTCTTTAGGAATCGATGATTCTCAGGCTTCTTGTCTGAGGATGCCAACTGTCACTTAAGACTCTGGGAGCTGTTCTAATTCAGTGTTGTTGGGGTCGGAGACAGATCACCTCTCTTTATGTAAATATGTTTTGAAAGATACTGTTTTGGGGAATGTGTGCCTATGTTTATCACCTTATGTTTGTAAAGACAGGTTGTACCTGGCTTGGTATTTGGCCAAGCTAACAAAATGATAACTGTTTTGGGTTTAAAGATGTTTTGATGTAAAAGTTGGGAAAAACCTACTTGACATATTTGGTTTTGCCGGAGGTTAACATTGGAGGATGGGAAAAACCTGTTAGTATGGGAAAATATGCTTGTTTTTGATGTATAAATAAAGATGGCTGAAGCTATTCAGGCCAGACACTTGTGTGAAACCCATCTGGTGGTCAGACAATTCATTTCTTTGCGCCAATGTTCCTTCCCCATCTCAGGACCTGAAAGCAGGCTGCGGCTGGACCATGGCAGTCTGTTTTTGGAAGATAAAATTTCCCCTCTCATGGGCCGCTTGTTAGTTTATTGGCGTCTACTCTTACTCTCATGGAAATACACATAAATAAAGAAGTGAAAGTTAGGGTCTATATGAGGAAGAACATGTATTATTTGTGGTTTTGATCTCAGATTGCCTAACAATATTTTGCAGTCTGACCATTTTTCTGCAAATTGCATGATTGTATTGTCTTCATTGCTGTTACTGTTAGTGCTGTGTGGTGTTAGTATGCCAGAGTGCACATGGAGGCCAAGAGAGAATTGTGAAGTCAGTCCTCTCTTTTCTCAGTGACCTCTTCCAGCAGTCAGACTCAGGTCCTTGGTGCAGAAGTGATTTACCTGTTGAGCCATTTGGCTTGCCCTATGGTATCATTTTTTCCTTATGGAGGAATACATTACATGTATATACATTGTATAGACATACACATTATATTTTCATTACCCATTTATGTGCTGATTGACATCTAACGTGATTCTATGTGCTATTGTGAGTACAGTGGCCATGAACATGGATGTCTAAGTATCTCTGTGGGAAGATATATTTGGGTAGATTCCTAGGAATTATGTAGTTAGATTATGTGGCAGCTTCATTTTTTAAACTATGAATCACTTGTTTTCACTGGCTTGACTTGGTAAGACAATTATTTTAACTCTATTTTGCTTTGACTATGCCATACTCATTGTGTGATTTTCATAAATTGATTAGTATCTGTAGTTTTAACATTTTTCTGCATCCTTATTTTATTTTTAAGGCTACAACATAATTACATAATTTTCACCCTTACCTTTCCTCCCTGCCTAGCCTCCCATATAATTCTCCTTGTTCTTTCTCAAGCTCATCACTTTTTTCAATCATTGTTGTGAAGTGTCCATATGTGTGTGTGTATACATTCCAAAATACATAAATATAATCCTGTCATATATACATACACACATAAACACATACACACACATATACACATACATACATGTGCATAAATTCCTAAATATTTAAATACAATAATGTCAGCCTGTATAATATGACTTGTATTTATGTTTTAGGACTGACTGTTTGGTGCTTGGTAACCATCTGGTGTGTTCTTCCCTGAAGACAACCCCTGTTGTTCTCAATATTCTTTATTTGCCTGTAGTGCTCTGTGTAAGGTTGAGGTTTTTGTAGGCTTTACCCTCATCCACTTTTGTCACTGCTCTAGACGTGGTGGGACCTGAAAGAACAGTCAATAAATGAGGCAGACTAAAGTCTCAAGCAATAGCCAACTTTATTCAGAGCCTCAGATAACTTCTGCTTTAAGGTGGTTGTTCTCAATCTTTGGGCCATGAACCCATGAAGGGTCCCATACCAGATATCTTACATATCAGATATTTATATTACAATCTTAACAGCAGCAGAATAACAGTTATGAGGTAGCAAAGAAATAATTTTATGGTTGAGGGCCACCACAACATGAGGAATTGTTTAAAGTGTAGTAGTATTAGGAAGGTTGAGAATCATTGCTCTAAGGGTTAAGGATGGTCAACAGTAAAGTTCTCATGAGTTAAAGCTGTATACATTCATAAGGACAAGCTACATATGGCAAAAACATGGTTTTTTCCATAAATCATATAAAGAATAGTTTAAACATTTAATTGAATCACAGCAACATGCACTGATGAGTACACTGAAGTAAACTCTATCCTATACACTGTCCCTGGGAGGACCATGAAACCACATTCCAAGAAATTCGTGTTTTGAAAAAAACTGAGGCCACAATGCTCTTGTCTTATTTCCTTGGAGTGTTCTCACAAGCGCTCGGAATTCTCCTCACAGGACTCCATTCCTGGACCTTGTTCCAACACATCTTTACATGTCTATTGTTTTCTGTGTTCAGATCATGTTTAGATAGTCATGTTGATGAGACTTTATGTGTTTAGCTTCTAACATTCCTAAGAGACACAATCTCACAACAAACTCCCTAATCCTCTGGTTCTTACAGTCTTTCTGCTCCCTTTTCAATAGTTTCATTTTTTAACTTATTGTTAAACCTTCACATCAGTACCCACAATGACTGCTCCGGTTTACCCACTCTGGCCAGCGGTAAATAATTAACTTTTCTTTCCCCACATTCTATCCTATGTATATTGTCATTTGTGCACCTGATAAGAGCCAATCTGATTGTTGTGAGATGGAATTTAGGCTAGTTTGAATATGCATGTCCATGATATCTATAGGTGCTGAATATATTTTTAAATGTTATCAACTAGTTGTGGTTGTTGTATTTCTTATTTGAGAACTCTCTGTTCAGCCCGTCAGCCCATTAATTTTTTAAAAATGAGATGCTTTTGTTTTTGTCTTGTTAGGTTTATTTATTGTTATTATTTGTATATGTTAGATATTTATCATCTGTCAGATGTATACCTGACAAAGATTCTCTCATATTCTGTGGGATCTCTTCACTAAATAAAGATTCCTTTGATATACAGAAGCATCTTAATTTCATAAAATCTCATTATTTCATAATTGGTCATATTTCCTGAGTGGCTAGAATCCTTTTCAGAAAGTCTTTACCTCCTTTTATGATATGCAATTTCGCCACTTCCCTGAAGCATTTTCATAGCCTTGGGTCTTATGTTAAGGTCTTAGATACATTTAAAGTAGATTTTCATGCCTGGTGAGATATTAGGACCTAGTTTTATTTTTCTAAATATCCAGTTGTCCCAGAACATTTTTGAAGAGTTTATCTTTTTTGTCTAAATACTTTTTGCTTTTATGTCAGAAGTCAGTTGCCTGTAGCTATTCAAGTTTATTTCTGGCTTTTCTACTCTGCCCCAGTTGATCTACAGGTCTGTTTTTGCACCATGCTGATGTATTAAAACTCTCTGTAGTATAACTGGAAATCAGTATGGTGGTATCTGCAATACTGTTCTTTTTGTTGTAATTCATTATGGAGTTCATGTCCACCCATGGAGACAGCTGTGAGGAGCACTATTGTTTCCCATGCTTTTTACCGTTTCTGAAGTTTTTGCTATAGGTTTCTAGCTTTGTTGCATTGTGTGTAGAGGATACAGTTCATAAGATTTCAGTTTTCTAACAGAACTTGCAAAAAATATTGTATGAATTTGTGGAATACACCAACATAAAAATTCAATACAATTTAAGCAATCTGTAGTCAAGTGATTATCATCAAATGCACTAAGAATGAATATTTTTAAAATGACATCACCTCCAATAAAATTGCTGGATAAATTATATACAAATTCATAGAAGAATGAAGTTAGAATTCCATCTTGCTACACAAAGAAACATTGACTCAATGTGGCTTGATACTCAAACAAAAGACTCGTAACTATGAAACCTTTAGGATAAAAAACATATAGCAGAAATCTTCAGAACACTGGGCTGGCCAAGTGTTTTTCTTTTTAAGTTTGAACTCAAAACACAGGCAAAAAGGGAAGAAACTATTTGATAAAATTAAGACATATTAAAATAAAACATATTAAAACAACCACAATTGACCAAAATGCCCAGAATAACTATTTCGTTGTGTCCAGCCACAATTAATATACCTATAATAGAATACCTACACTTAAGGCTCAGGGGTAACCTCAGAAGAAGGGAGGAAGGGTTGGAAGAGCCAGAGAAACAAAGAGTTTGCTGTGAGACTGCACTGTCCAGTCTTCCTGTGATATTGTTTTCTTTTGTCATGTTTGGTTGTTATCTCTTGGAAGCCTGTTCTTTCTAATGAGAGTGAGAAAGTAAGTGGATATAGAGGGGAGGAGAGGCGGGGAGGAGCAGGGAAGAATAGAGAGAGGGGAAACTGTGTATATGTATGATATGTATATATATGAATTACAGGGGCAAAATAGAATAGGAAGGTAAAACGGGTTTAAGAGAAGAGGGTAGATAAATGGGAATGAATTGGAGAGGTGGTGGGGAGGGTAGTGAGTATGCACAGTGCATGAGGGACCCAAAATAGAAAGCTAGAACAAATGATTGTACTATTATATATGTAGAAAATGGCTCTGTTGGCTTCAAAATTTTTGCTCCTATCAAGGATTAGATTCTTATAATTAATTTTTATGAAGACAATTAATATTTTCTTAAAGTTTTACTCCATATCACATCAAAGTATTTGAATCACTCAAGCTAATTTCAAGTATTTCTTAAAAAGACTTTACAACCATATGAAATATAAGGGGCTAGAAAATATTTTCTTAAATAAAAAAATTCCCAAATCATGAAAGTTTCCCACATCAATATTTGAATATTGATATGCATTGGCATAACTGGAGCCCTGCTTTGATAAACCTGGAGTATTTGAATACTTTTCTCTAGGTTCACACTTTGGATTCATCCACACAAACACATGATTTAAAGCACAGCTCAATATTAGATTTAAGATCAGATGGCTATCACGTAGGTGCCATCATGTCTACACATAATCAGGGTGCCCTATTTCCCTAGGCATTAATTTGGCTTCTTAGGCTGAGTAAACTAATCTTTTTTCTTAGAAAGAGAACCCCGCCAATTATCCTTTTATTGTATTTCATAATAACAAATATTGCCTCGTGCAAGATTCTCCATTAATGTTTTGTATTTAAGTGCAGACAGTCTGTTTAATCCTTCAAAATTATCATACTTCACTGATTAATCTAGTTTAAATACCATAAAAGTCTATAGCTATTGCTTCTATAACGTACTTTTGCTTATTAAAGGAGCTCCCTTGCCACTGTCAAAAACAAGCTATAAAATTATGCACAAATATGAAAACAAACATTCTGCAGTTTGATAAATAGATTGTATCTTGTGCCTATGAATGTCTTCAATTTAATCCAAATTCATGCAATGAAACACCTAAAATGAATATAATATGTAATATTAAAATGTGTCTCTGGATAAATTGTACTGATGTGTCTTCACCATATAGTCGTTGGCATTATTTTTAATAGAAAGAAGTCTGTTTTTGGAGCAGAAGTTCATCTCAATATTAAAATACTTGGCTATCATGCACAAGGCCCTGCCTTGAAAGGTAATAAAGAAGAATGAGGAGGTTGTATTTGTTGTTGTTGTTGTTACATTCAACCTTCTTTTATTTAAAAGATTGTACTTTTAAATTAACTCACAGAGTAATAAGTGGCCATAATGCTTCTTCATAAATCTTTAGTTTTAATTGACCATCTCTCCCTCACCTCCTATCCAGCTACCTATTCCACTCTGCTGAAACCTCTCACCACAGTTATCCCTCTCCTCTTCTTTAATATCACATTGGTATCAGTCTTAATCCCTAAACCTATTCATTAAAAACACTGAAGTCTTCATGTCTAAAACACCTTATTCAGGGGTAGCAAGAGGAGCCAACGGGTGAAAGCACTGGATGCAAAACCCACTGACAGAAGTTCAGTGCCCAGGCCGCATCTGGTGGAGGGATGCATGATCTTCCTGAGCAGGCTGTTCTTACTAAAATGTCTTCAAGGGTTTCATTGCAAGGAGATGATTTCCAATTCAAAGGAGACTGGGAAAGTAAAACTTCAACTTGTTTAGTATATAAGTAATCACAACAACGAATTACACACACACACACACACACACACACACACACACACACACACACACACACATATATATATAATGGGAAGGTGGGAAATGAAGATGGGAAAATGAATATTTGAAACTTGGCTCTGGGGCCAGCACCCTGGTGCTGTGGGATGTCTTTCTTTATGCTATGAATATGTGTTGCTCTGACTGATTGATAAATAAAGCTGCATTAGACTATGGCAGGGCAGGATGGAGCCAGGTGAGAAAATCCAAGGGAGATAATGAAAGGAGAAAGGAATGGCAGGGAGACGCCATCCCGCTGTCCAGGGAGCAGCAGGTAAAGCCACAGAACACGTGGCAACATATAGATTAATAGAAATGGGCTGAATTTAGCTTTGAGAAATAATTAGCAAGAAAATTGAGCCATAGGCCATCCAGTTCATAATTGATATAAACAGTTGTGTGTTTACTTGAGTCTGAGTTGCTGTGGACAGGGCAGGACACAGAAAAACTTCTGACTACACACAGGTGTTAACTGATTGTAATTCCCAAAACTGTTACCAAAATCCTGACTGATAACAACTCTGCCTATTCTGAAAACACAGCACCAGATGCATAAAAAGTTTGAATATACACTTTGGAAAAGGCACATACATGAAAAGTTAGGCGACATCTCCTCAAAGTCTACTCATTAGTTTAGGTAAGGACTTACCTGTCACCATAATGAAAAATTGCTTTTAAATTTGGCCAGCACTGGATTGAGATAAGTGTTTTGGCTTTTTACTGGGAGCAAATGTGTGTGTGTGTGTGTGTGTGTGTGTGTGTGTGTGTGCGCGCGCGCGTGCACATGTGCGTACACATGGGGTGGGGGGGGTGACTGTTCCTTTCCTGGTTTATCACTACATACATTTCACATCCATAAAGGAGATTAGAGTTCTTTGGGAAATGGGAATGGTTAATGCACAGCCATCAACAGAGAGCAGAATGAGCTGAGAGAAACATAAGGAACACGTTTAATTTTTCATCAGATTCCGAGAGAAAAATGATCTATTTTTCATTCAATCAATGAAGAGCTAAAAATACTCCAGACCTACTATTCCTTCTTGTGTCTAAACACAATTCATAAGTCTTAATTCATTAGACTAATGTGTTTATAAGGCAGTTGAAATGTCAAAGCTCTGCTGGATTTAGTATAAACTTAAATTCCATTACCTGGCAGGCATTAATTGCTTATGGAGCATAGGGATTCTTCCCAAGGGCCTTATATGTTTCCTTTTGTCATTTTGCTAACTATTCTGTCTAGACGAACTTAAAGCCCTTAATCCACCATAGGGATCAATAAACTGCACAATAATTCAGTCCTAATAATTAGCTTTCACTTAAACACAAATGGTCATTTCATTGTGAACTGCAGTACAAAATGATAATGAAATAATTAAAAAGACAGATGAAAGAGTGACTTAATAGGAAAGAGGCCTTACTGTTCAATTAGAGGCATTACCATTCAACCTTTTTATTACTGCCACAACCTTTCAATTTTTTAAAAAAATAATACTTCAAGCCTGCTCATTTAACCCATGGCTGTACCATCTGATATGTGTGGTGAATGCTGGCCTGATGCTGCAAACTTCTGGACCAATTGTTTCCCTGAAATTATTAAATGGTGAATGTTTGATGGAAAGGTATATAGATTACATATAGATCACACTGTGATTTTTTACATAAAGAATTTTGTGAGGTTTTCCAATTCCTTTTGAAGAAGGATTAGCTCCACGTGGTTCTTGTAAACAGCTTCACAACCATGTGCAGTACTTTTGAGAACTCTATGTTTGGAAACAAACTGTAAAGACATCTCATTTTTGTGATGAGAATTTCACTGGACAATCTTCAGTACTAAAATTCTTCAACTTGCTAACCTGGCAATTTAGCTATAAGTCCAAAAAGGTATAAAATTTCATTAACCTTTATAATACACTCTCGCAGATGGATATGTTTGAATCTTTATGATCAAAGTAAAAGCCTAATAGAAAATCTTTCACCTTTCTTTGTTGTATCAGGCTTTGCTGTTAATTCTGACTTTCTCCTTGAATGGATATGCAAAGAATATAATTCAGCTTTGCCAAGGGCTAGAAATATTCATAGTCAATTTCTGCAAAAATTACAGCTAATCTTGCTGTTGGAAGTGGAGACAGGGTTATTTCTCGGTCTCCCAAGTCTCCCTAGAAATCCTCACCTCATTATTCCTGATTAATCATAGATCGATAAACCACATTAAAGATGGACATTCCATGTGACACCTATCTGTGGTTTTTAAATAATAAGGAAACTTTCATTCAGAATAAAAATATGAAGTAATTAGCAAGTGGAGAAATACATCAGTAGATATTGTTTTTGCCTTAGACACTTAAGTACTTCAGTTCAGTTCTCCAGAAAGTACAGAAAGCAGTATGAATTAGGAATCATCTGTAATCCCAGTATATATGTGGCAAGATTGGAGGCAGAGATGGTACAGTATCCAGAAGTTCATGGGTCAGCTGTATGGGCATATACTGCAGTGAACAGGTAATCTACCTCACCCAAGGTGAAAGATGAGGACTGACAGCAAAGACTCTCCTCTGATCACCACGTGTACACATTGGCACACATGCACACTTGCACATATACATCATCACTCTCAAACATATACACATAAACACATATATATTATAACACTCTACTTATGTTATACAAAAACATAATTTAGATTATTTTTAAAATATTCAAACTATTTTTGAAAGAATAAAATATGGCTATAGAGAATAATAACACATACCAATGTGGAGCTATGGAGTTAATAAATTTTGATGGATACATACACAAAAAATGTTCAGGACTTCAAAGAATGCATTTTACACCTCTTATCCCTTGTGTTCCTGGTATAATTCTTGTTATCTCTCATTATTATCTCATCAGTTTACATAAAAGAACCTTGAATTCTTCCCCAGCACCCACCCCAAGTTTGATTCAGATTTATCCAGCAAACGGTTTTGAGCCAATAGCAATGGTGAATGTGTACATACATAATGTTTTGTACAGTTATTCTGTACATCACTCCCACTGCACTCAGTATGTAACATAATATGTGCTATGTATTTCATACTTCCTTTTAATTATCAAAAGCATTAAGAAATATGAAATACATTCAGTGGTATGTGACTAGAATTGTATTTTCATTATAATATACAATTAATAAAGATTGTTACACACATTCCTTATTAATTGTATATTATAATGAAACAGCCTATACTTACTGACAAGCTGTACAAAATCTGCCTTTGACACATATACACAATGGAATACTACTCAGCAGAGAAAAACAATGACATCATGAGATTTGCAGGCAAATGGATGGATCTAGAAAAAAATCATCCTAAGTAAGGTAACCCAGACTCAGAAAGACAAAAATGGTATGTACTCACTCATAGGAGGATACTAGATGTGGAACAAGGATGACTGGACTGCTACTCACATCACCAGTGAGGCTACCTGTAAAACAGGACCCCAAGAAAGACACGGGGATCACCCAATGACAGAGAAATGGATGAGATCTACATGAACAACCTGGACATGAGTGGGAGGAATGAACGGCGAGGGTCAAGGGAAAGAGAGTGGGAGATCCCACCTGGATCAAGAACAGAGAGGGAGAACAAGGAATAGGAGACCATGGTAAATGAAGACCACATGAGAAAAGGAAGAAACAAAGTGCTAAAGAGGCCCACAGAAATCCACAAATATACCCCCACAAAATACTGCTGGCAATGGTCGAGAGACAGTCGGGACTGACCTACTCTGGTGATGGGATGGCCAAACACCCTAATAGTTGTGCCAGAAACCCCATCCAAGGACTGAGGAATCTGGATGCAGAGATCCACAGGTAGGCCCCCAAGTGGAGCCCTGGGAGTCTAATTAGCGAGAAAGAGGAGGGTTTATATGAGCGAGAATTGTTGAAACCAAGGTTGGATAAAGCACAGGGACAAATAACCAAATGAATGGAAACACATGAACTATGAACCAAAGGCTGAGGGGCCCCCAACTGGATCAGGCCCTCTGAATAGGTGAGACAGTTGATTGGCTTGATCTGTTTGGGAGGCATCTAGGCAGTGGTACCAGGTCCTGGGCTCGTTGCATGAGTTAGCTGTTTGAAACCTGGGACTTATACAGAGACGCTTGGCTCAGTCTGGGCGGAGGGGACTGGACCTGCCTGGACTGAGTCTATCAGGTGGATCTCAGTCTTCGGGGGTGGCCTTGATCTGGAGGTGGTGGGAATGGGGAGTGGGCTGGGGGGAAGGGAAGGGAGGCAGGAAGGGAGAGAACAAGGGAATCTGTGGTTGTTATGTAGAACTGAATAGTATTGTAAAATAAAATAAAATATATCAAAAAATAATAATAGTAAAAAAAAAAACAAAATCTGCCTTTGAAATAAAAGTGATCAATATACACTCAACACAAATGAAAACAATATCTGCAAAATCACTGTTTAGTGGAGTTCATGTACTTGAGGGTGTTACAGAAACCATGGTGCTTCTCATTTCTATAAATTAAAAATCTTATTGGTTAGATTCTTTTTCTTTTTTTTTTTTTTTGTGGTCACAGACTTGCCTTGAAAGCTTTGTCTTCATACCTCATCCTTTTGAATGTTAAGACTACAGATGCATCAACTTAAGTGATACTTATTTCAAAAAGAAACTATAAATAAAATAAAATTTAATAATAATATATTAATTCTTTGAGAATTTCGTATCATATATTTCAATCATATTCTCCAACACTCAACTCCTTCCCCCACCTTCCAACTCAACAAAATTTGTGTTCTATGACTTTAAGACCTGTTGAGTCCAGTATTTCTTACAAATACTGTGGGGTCCACAGAGACCCCAGCTTGTGGCTTGTTTTCATCTTGACTCAAGGTCAGAGAGTTCAAGCTTGTTTTCCCCTGCAAGCCTGCATAATAGGATGTTTTGGCCAAAGGTGTGATTACCAGTTGTCTTACACTTCAAGGCCTAGTTACAGGATAATTTGCCTTAAGGCGTGGTCACCAGATGCCCTAAGTACAAAGAGGTGTTTACACTTGATTGTACTTTGTACCTTGAACCAGGCAGGTCATTTGACTTCCTTGCTTTGCATATACAAAGGCTGTGAGTAATAAAGTTCAGGCATCTGTGGTATTGACCCAGACACCTCCTGAAACTTTCCTATGCCTGTCTTTTTCTTCATCTACATCTCTATTTCACAGCTATCATTTCCTAATTCCACACTCTGCCTATCAGAACCATTCAACAGTTTGAGCAAGACTCAACAAAATACTCTTGAGTGAGGCCTGCCCTGAAGCATGGTTAACTTACCAGAAATTATACCATTATGACAACTGACTAGGAAGCCTTGCCACCTCCATCTCTCCATGTCAGAGTTTTGTGGGTCTTGAGTTTGCACGGGTCTTGTACATGCTGCCACAATTGTTGTGTGTCTCCAAGTGGTTGTGTCTAAAAGGCATTGTTTCACTGTAATCATCCATCACATATAGCTCTTACTATTTTTTCTGGTTCTTCTCCAGTGATACCTATGCCTCATAAGGAATGATGTGGTAACATGAGCAGTTTAATGATAGCACCCCACAATCTCTTATTTACCACAAATTGACAGGTTTGTGGGCCTTGGGGTTAATTGTCATCTACTTGAGAAGAAGCTTCTCTGACGAGGGTTGATAGATGCACTCATTTATGGGTAGAGTAATAAGGTATTAGAAGTGTTTTTTTTCTTTCTTTCTTTTTGGATATATATAATTACATCATTTCTCCCTTCCTGTTCCTGCCTCCAAATTATTCCATATACTCCAACTTGCTCTCTTTCAAAGGTATGACCTCTTTTGTCATTGTTTTTACAATCACACACATATGTATATATGCCATTTGATTTTGGATAACAAATTGGTGTGCTCATCCATGGAGAAGAATATCTTATTTTTGGCAATCCTTAGCTTCTTGTCATTCTTATGTAGGGTTGAGGCATTTTGTTCTTTCCCACATCTACTTTGCCATGTGTATTGTTGATGTCCTTTTTCAACTCATGTTTAGACCATTGTGTTAGTGAGAATTTATGGGTATAGCTTCTGACATTAGTAGGATACATAATCTCACAACAAACTCCTTGATCCTTTGGCTATTAAAATATTTCCATCTCCTCTTCTTCAGTGTTCCCTGAGTCTTAGGTGCAGAAGTTGTTTTGTAGACATATCCATTATACTAATTTCTTTAGCAGTAGCCAGTAGCTAGTTCTCCCTAGATAGGGCTTATGATTTATTGACCACACATTTTTAGTTCTGAGAGTAATGTCTGGTATGAGTTTTGTCTTCAGATAGAGGCTTAAAGCCAATGAGAAAGTTTTCGGTTACTCTTTCACAAATAGTCAGATGAGACCCGTCTAGTCATTATTTTAACCGAGATGTTCAACAGCTATTTAAGACTGGTGGTCACTTTTCCCCTTTGTCAATTGCATATCAACTTCTAGCACTTCACATATATTCATCATCCAGCCCCAAAAGTCAAAATTATTCATGGACCATGTAGTCCAAATTGGAATTAAGTAGTCAGAGCTGCTTTGTCACGACTATGTTTATAGAACTTACCATGTAATTTGAAAAACAAAACATGAAACTTTCACCCCTCATCTCTTGTCTGGTAATTCTAATTCACTGTGTCTGAAGTCTGGGAAACCTGGTCACAGTGGATATGTGTAAAATTATATTTTGAACTAGAAGTAATGTCTGTCCAGTCCACCTGGTTTCTCAACAATTCACAGTCTCACCTTTTCATCTTAACTTGGTCCTAGACTAGTAATCCTTTGTGTGGTTTTTGAGACTCAAACAAAATAAGCATATAAATGGCAACTACTGTGTGAATGAATAATGGATTTTGTGGTCTATAATTTAGTGTTTTATGGATTTAACTGTTCACAATCCAACTAAATCATGTTTTGAGAAGTTAGTAACAAGTTCAAATAAGTTTCAGAAATGTTAAATTGGAACTATGACTCAAAATTTTAGTAAACTCATTAAAACATTGCTGACATGTACATTTTCTTCCAAATTAGACAAATGATCTTCTCATCTTCAAATGTATTACAACAATATTTTCCTTTGTTAAATTTTAATCTATATCTTAGCCTGAGCTGTGAATTACACATAATAATTACTAGAGTGACACAGACTCTGTTTATACCAACTACATCAGACATAAAAATGTTCCACAAAATCATGAATGTTCATTTCAATTGGGACCCAGCTTTAACTGCCAACACTAATTTCTATGTGTGACTGCTTTGACAATACTAAATTTAATAAATTCACTCACAATAAAAATTAATATCAATATCCAAAGATTTATATTCAAAGTTATATGTTGAGGTATATTCACAATCATATATAATTGTGTATAAAAATATAAATAAAGCATAAACTTACACAAATAAAGTATATTTATAGCCAAATGAATAATATTTCATCATAATTGTTTTTCATGTTAAGAAGTTATTTGGTGAGCTAACTTCATTTTTACCAGGAATTTAATATTAATGGATATGATCAGTTACTAAGAAATGTCTATACCTGATGTGGAAAATAAAGGTTAGAATTCTTAGAATTTAAATATGCTTGAGTATTGTCTTTATTTTGATTATTATATCACCACTATAGTCACAACTATTTTAAAATTCTTAACACACTAAAATTTTAATGCATAGTTAATATTTTAATGCATAGTTAATAATTTTAATGCATAGTTAAACATTTCTAATATCAAGACTAACATAATCCAATATCCAATATTCATTCACTTAATGATGTTGTCTTATCTCCAAAGCTTTATTTATCTCCACACTCTGAATTTAACAGAACCTCTTCATGTGTCTCCACTGGGATTTCTGTTTTTCCAGTCCTTTACAAAGCCAGAAACCTCAGAACTACACTTTCTGTCCTGGCCCTTACTCTTCACATTCCAGTTTGTCTTCCTTTGCCAATTCTGCCTTCTACGGACCCTCTGATTTGCCCTATAAACACTGACATTTCTCTGTCCTTGCTTACCTTGATATCTGTGCTTTTGTTGTCAGTCCAAGCAATACTCTGAAAAATCCATTTCTGTTAGTTAGAGAGTCAAAGACTTAGTGAAGTATGCAGGGCATTCAGTCCAGCAGCAACTGCAAACTTGTGCCTCTTCCTATTCACGTGATGCTTTTAAAGCCTATAAGCAAAGCACACCAAACTCCATCATTTCCAGATCTCCCTGATAGTAATTTTATTCTTTGCACATGCATATATGCACTTTTTTGTCATCAAATTGTGACTCTGCTTGTGATAGACTGATCCTCTACTCCTGAGCTACACTCCTATACCAATAACTTAGTTACCTGCATCCTGTCCATAGAAACACAGAGTACCTTTAAATTGCCATGTAGATCTACTGACTTGTGGAAGAATACACAATATAATGATCATAGATGATCTGAGTGTGGGCATGAACTTAATTTGCTTAAGAGTATGTAGGAAATAGCTGATACAACTGTACAGAATCTGTAAGCAAGACTGCAAAGTTTAGCTCAGTTTTTGGTCTTCGTGTGTGTGTGTGTGTGTGTGTGTGTGTGTGTGTGTGTGTGTGTGTGTTACACATGCTTGTGCATACAAATGTTCGTGCTTGAGTTTATGAGTTTGTGCTGGTGTGTTTGTTTTCAGGCACACATGGAAATGTGTATGTATAGATACCAGAAGTCAATCAACTGTCCTTCTGAGTCAGTGTCTCTCATTGGGACCCAAAGCTGACTCAATAGACTAGACTGATTGGTCAGTGAGCTTGAGGAATACGTCAGTTTCTACTTTCCCAGTGCTGTGGTTCAAACATGTCTCAAAATGTGAGGGTCAAACTCATTTCCTCAATTTCATTTCTGGCTAGGCTGTTTGCTCACTCCTGCTTTTCTTTTCTGTGAAGTTTTCTATGTCACACAAAAGACTATTCCATCCTTGCCTCTGAAGGTTAAAGTACAGAGTAAAGCTACAGAGGAGCATGTGCACCACCTTTTCTGTGCGCACAGGGAGAAGTCTTTCTCTCTCCTAGAAACTCTTCCAGTTACACTTCAAGAACTACTGAAATCTCCTTTTCTAGATGTTCCATCCAGTGGAAATATGTGATTGCTTCAGTGCTGTCCCACACTTCCAGCCACACAGAAGGCTCTTCATCTAACATCAGAACATGGATGCTTAAGGGCAGAGACTGTGCCTCCTGTCTAACAACCTGCATATTCCATGACGTATTTAATCATGACGTAATATTTTTAAAATTGCGTTTCGTGTTTGTGTGTGTGTTTGTGTGTATGTGTATGTACCAGGATTTTTCAATTTGGGCTCTCAAATCATGACATGGACACTTCTTAGTTATGAATGCTAGGCCTAGCTGAGGCTCATTTCTGGCTAGTTCTTTTCACTTAAACTAACCTGTATATCTTTATCTACCTCTTGCCTCAGGACTTTTTACTTTTCTTCTGTATGTCTTACTTTCACTTCTTTTTGCATCTGGTGGGGCTGCCTCTTCTTCCTCCTTCCTCTTCTCCTTCTCATTCTTCTTTCTTTCTAGATTTCTCCTCCTATCTATTCTCTCTGCATGCCAGCCCCACCTATCCTTCTCCTGCCTACCTATTGGCTGTTGAGCTTTTTATTAGACCAATCAGGTACCTTAGGTAGGCAAGATGAAACAAATGTGAACACATACAGCATAAACAAATATAACACACCTTCACACAGTTAAAAGTAATATTCCATAGTAAAAACAAATATAACACATCTTTACATAGCTAAAATAATATTCTACATGTGTGTATGTGTGCAGTTTCATGTTCCTGTGTGTGTGTGTGGGGGGGGGGTGACAGTATGCATGTGGAAGTCAGAGGATCAGAGGACTAAATGTAGGAGTCAGTTTTCTCTTGACACCATGTGCATCCCAGGGCTAGAACTCAGGTTGTTTGACTTTGTGGGAAGATCTGGACTTTCTTGCAGGCCCCATCACATGTATGTGCATTAACAAGGTAACAACTTCAATCAGAATAGATATTTGCCTCTAGTTTTGTTATCAGCTGTCAGTTCTTCAAAGGTGTGATATATATGCTATAAGTATATTACGACAGCTACATAATTTATTAGTCACCATTGAATTTTGAATTAATTCATCTTAATTGCCACAACAAGCTTATGAAACTGACATAATTATTATTTTCTTCTCAGGTTAAGTAAGAAGAAGTGGAGAATGTAAATAGTATGACCAAGTATTCATTGCTGGAGCTAGAACTTAGGTTTTCACAAGGTCAAAGCACATGGTTTAGTAATAAATGTATTGATATCAATAAGTTATTATGGTCTCAATTCCCCCCACCTTTAAGAGAAAGCATAAAATCAGATGTTGCCTACATAAAAAGTATGTGATACTTAAAATATCTTCAGAATTTAGCACTCCAAAGCTAAACATGTTACTGTTTTATATTTTGAGCCTGTGATGATTAATTTGAGACACATGTTGTTTTTCATGGTTCTATGTATTTTAGAAGTTAGATTGCATCTCCTCATCTCAAAGATTAAGTCAGTTCAATTTGTAAACTTAGATTCACACTACTTCCAAAATTAAGAAACACCTTCCAGAAACAATTCTGTCATTCTTATGGATGAAAATTTCACCTAACTAGTTAATGAATATGAATAATGGTATCTGACTTCTTTATGAATAGCAAAGGTTAAATGGAACAGGACAAATCTAAGAGCACATGTGCTCTATTAAATAACTTATTCATAAACAACTTCATCACTTATGGGTACAAACATCTCTAGAGTCCTAAAGTACATAAGATGCACTCTTTAATTTTTCATATTTTCAAGAAAAGCATAAAACACTTGCAATTGCATCCATTAAAGAAAATATCAATCTATGAACCTGAGAGTAGTATTGATGTATCATATGAAATTAGAAATATACTAGAGGAAAATGGAGAAAGGTTAATGTTAAGTCTTGAATGGGAAATCATAATCTGATTTATCTAAATAAGTGTAGTGTAGACCATGATTTTGCTCAATGTGCATACATGCATTTTAATCTCTGAATTGTGTGTATTAAAAAGGGAGTAAAGAGCCAGGAGGTGGTGGTGCACGCCTTTAATTCCAGCACTTGGGAGGCAGAGCCAGGTGCATCTCTGTGAGTTTGAGGTGAGCCTGGTCTACAGAGCGACATCCAGGACAGGCACAAAAACTACACAGAGAAACCCTCTCTCAAAAAAAAAAAAATTCCAAAAAACAAAAAAGCTGGGGGGGGGGAATCTAAATTGTTTAAAGATCCAATGCCTTGTCCTTATGCCATGTCAAATCTCTCAAAGTCAAATGGTTGATAGGTTAATTAACAAGGCCTCAGGTCTCCAACATGATAGAAAATGAGTTATTGATACATTTAAAGAGAAATATCACATGACTTACTTTACTACCTCCCAGAATATAAACCAGGTGTTAGAGAGTTATCACTTGAAAAGTTTCTTAAGACTTTGTATCCTTTGTGCAAAGGAAAGACTGACGAGGAGTCATACAGACATAGGTATGTGGCAGGTGCTGGAAACTGGTATCATCTATTCACAATACAATTCATATACAAATTTATATTAATGCTAGACTTTCTATTTTTAGTCGTTGATTATTAACAAAAGCTATGTGAAGAAGAGGTAAACAGTTTTAAATGATAAATCTATGACATGCTGAGTTTGTTTAATTTGTTCCTATGTTGATAATCTCTTCTGTATTATTTCCACAAATGATTGCTAATTACAAAGAGAGGAAGTAGTATTAATTCAAACATAATTAACAATGAAAAGAATGGGGTACTCTGGGAAACTATCTATGAAGGTCATTACTCTCATTGGAATTTTTCTGCATTTTCTGTCCAAGGACCATTGAAAGAAGGATTTTTGTATTTCCCTGTCAGCTCATGTTTGACTTTTGCCATTTATACAAACATAATATAAAAAGTCATAGAAGAGGTAATGGGTGCTTCCAGCCTCCCTGCTAACATAAGAAAGATGACGGGCTCTAATATTCTTAGTCATTGACATTTACAACTATGAGTTTGTTTTTAATACAGGGCAGTGAGCAATGTACTTAAGGCTTCAGAGAATGCTTTATGGCATCCACTAAAGGTGAATCACTTTTTTACTAGATTTATTAGCTAGAGGAATTGTAATCTCAAGAGAAAATTTAGTCAGTTTTAACCCAAGGAGTGCTCCTTACACTTATTTTCTCTCAAATTCTCAGCAGGACTCAACTACTCTAAATGTCCTCTTCCAGGATCCCGATTTCCTCCCCCAGCTGGTTTCTGCCACCTTGGGTACTGACAGAGTACTCATTAACAAACCTAATTGATTTTTATTAATTATCTGTGGTCTAATCTTTTCATTGTTTCCCCCCCTAGTATCTAAGCTTATTAACTCTAAACACACATACACACACACACACACACACACACACACACACACACACACACCACTATAATTAGTAATAAAGAAACTTTGTAATAATGAATTTAAATGTACAGATTGATTGCATAAATAAAAATGTATTTTTTAATTTTCTAGATCCGTAAAATTATAAATATTTGATAAATAGAATTAAGGAGGAAAATCCTGCAAAGTGGCTTTTAAAAGGCAATTCACATATTAGTTAAGATGAACTGCATAGTTTTGTATTTAAACTGTAATTGCAAGATAAAACGGTTTAAATGAAAATGCCTGAGAACAAGCTCAGAGCAAAGAAGGCCTGGTGTCCTGGGCATGGTCTTTGTTCTGGCTGTAATTAATCTAATTTCATAATGCAGGTCAACATGAAATGCGTCATTAAAATTGTATTAAGACCATGAATATAACTGAAAGTAAATATAGATACATTACTTTAATAGTCAAAAATAAGAGTAATCTGAAAATGTGGAGATTAGGATAAGGTAGGTATTCAGACAGAAGTACCTAATCCATGTTTCTCAACTCTAGAAAACGTTATCTCTCTCTAGCCCAGATTATTTATTTGTTATATGTGATAGTAAAAATATATCCTTTACAATGTTGTGCAACTAAAGGATTTAGTGTTGAGTAAAGGGATACACTATGAAGTGTTGAGTAGTGACATGTGATGATTATCACACTCCTTTATGTCACTCATTCTTGCATTTACATGTTCAGCTGTGTATCAAATACAAATTATTCTATTCTCTTATATGATTTTTCATAGTAAACTGCTCCCAGGGTTTAGTCCAGTCTACAGAAGCCATGTCTTGATCATCCAGGATGTCACAGCAGCGTGATTAACTCCTATTGGCGTCACCTTGAGTGTGTTTCCTGCTCATGCCCCACATCTAGCGTCTACTACTACAAACAGTTATTTTTCTGTAATATTTGAAGCAATGTGTTTTGTCTTAACTATCTTGGTTTTGCTGAAACTGATCTTCCTATGGTGAAGTTTTAAACAAAAATATTTCCTCCATCATTTTGTGTATGCTACTTTCTTTAAAATACGTTTGTGGAGTAGTAGAAGAGAAAAAAAAATTTCCTCAGAATCCAATCAGTGACCAGTTATCTTCACCAATGATATACTCATGGCATTTCTCCATATCACTAAAAATTCTAATTATACTTTTAAATTAAGCTGTACCTTGTATGTATGGCTTCATTATGCTACTTCTTTAATTCTATTACATCATTCTACAATTTACAGCAAGTAACTTTTATGTACCAGTGATTAAGATATGCTATTCCTTTGTCAGAGAAACAGAGGCAAATATTGTTATAATATTAGAGCTATAAAAATCTCAATTACACAACACATGAGCTTTTCAAAGTACAACTTTTCAAAATCACCCAAAAAATACTATGAAAAAAATGTATGACCACTGATAAACAGGCCTAGGGCTGTTCTTGGTGCTAGTCTGATCTCTATGATCATGCTATGATGATTGCCGATGTCATCTGCCCTGGAAAAGCATGCCGATGTCATCTGATCTGTAGAAGCATGCTATGATGATTGCCGATGTCATCTGATCTGGAAAAGCATGCCGATGTCATCTGATCTGTAGAAGCATGCTATGACGACTGCCGATGTCATCTGCTCTGGTAAAGCATGCTATGGTAATTGCCGATGTCATCTGATCTGTAGAGGCATGCTATGGTGATTGCGAGTTTTATGGTGATCATCAATGTCATGTGGTCTGTAGAAATATGTTATTGTGATCATCAGTGCCATGCCATGTTTTATGACAGGAATCTACAAATACATGATCATGACAATGAACTGTTTAAGAAAAGTGAAAAGTTTGAGTTCCCTGGGAAGAAATTATTCTCTAGCAGGAAAGAAGGGACCCTAGAGAAATAAGATGTATAAAGTTTACAACTCCACCAATATGGAATAACAGGATTTTCTTTGTTTCCTTTCTGTGTATTTGTGTCATTCCTTTTTGAAATTTTAGTTATTCCTTTTAAACATTTTTAAAAGCATGGCACCACACGACAATAGTGCACTGAATTGTTATTAGGTGAATGAAAAGGAAATTCAGAGACTATTGTCAGTCTTCATGCAGCCTTCACTATGGGTAAAGAAAGGGTCTGTCAATAGTGGAAATTTGATGGGAAGCAGAGCCAAGAGATTTCAGGTTATGAATTTATCCTTTTACTTCCTTCGTCCTTTTTAAAGGAGCTGCTGGTAGCTTGGATGAAAGAAAAGAAGCCTGAATATGTATATGAGATTAAAGCCAGAAAGAAGGGAAGAAAAGCAAAGTAAGGGAAGCCATCATGACATTAGGAATTAAGAAAGGGGGCAAACCTATTGCCTGTATGTATTCTTCAGTATCTATGATGACTTTTGTGTTTGTATTCATTTTTCTTGGCCTACACAAAACATTATTTACTATGAAACCACATAGTAATTTCTTTTTTTCCATGTCTCTAAATGTTTATCTGAAACAAGGACAAGCCTCTTCCAAGACAGAAGTAGATAAAATTTTGCTGTTGGGTTGTTGCATGTTGTCTGACTCTTCCCTTTAAACTATGAGTGTGATCCTCCAACCACAGCTCAGTGCAGTCTAGAGGCTGTCAAATCTGTCCTCAGAATGTGAAAATTTCCCTTTTGCCACTTTCTTAAAAGTGCAATTTCCTGTGCTCTGATTTCTTCATATTTTCAAGGAGAAAAATAATCCACTGAATAAATTAACTTTTAACAACAGAACATGGATTGATAATTATTTAATGGAACACCTGCAGGGATCAGTGTTTTAACTTAGAAAGCAATTCTTTCCAGGCAGACTTGCAGGCAGTGTGAGATAAGGAAAATAGCACACACACACAGTCCTAGTATTTCACAGTGAGAGGGAAGTCTAGCCTACTTTTGCAAAAATTCAAACTTTAATGAAGTACAGTTAAATCTTGAACATGTTTGATTTTGGTATTGTTATAACTTCATGTGAAAGGTGGAAAATAAGTTAACCAATTAGTAACATGTGACCAATTTTTGTAAGGTATGTAATATATTTGAAATTATTAAAATATTATAAATAAATAAAATCTAAGAGCAAATGAAAGATTTTTACTACTGATAAAAAAGTTTTAAAAATACTTTTGCATAATGCAAGATTTGCTTTGATTAAAATTCAAAGTATTTAATTATTATAACAAATGTCATTCATCTATACTACATACTCCACAAAATATACATGACATTTTTTGAAATGAAGGTATTTCTCTGAATGACAGTTAAGGTCCCTGACATATCCACAGCATCTATCTATGCCAAACAAAATAATCTAATTTCTTTTCTATCTATTTTATCTGCAATTTGCCTATTTCACAGTACACTTAGCCAAGCTACTCTGTGCTGAGATGCTCTTGTTATATAAAAGGAACATTTCTTCCGTTAGTTATCATTATGGTAGAAATATCATGTGATCTGACAAAAAACATATTTAAAGTGAATATACAGTATTAATGATCAGCCCAACACTGCACAACATCCCTTTGAAGGCTTCCTTCCTTCTCGCGTCTGGAAACTTTGTGTCATTGAATTCCACATTGTTTCATTTCCCTCAGTCCCTGGCAAGGAGCATCCTATTCTGTATTTATAACTAGCTTTTTGTGGGTGGGGTATTTTTCTTTCTATCATATTCTCCAGACTCACCCATTTTGTCACATGGAGTAAGATTTCATTTCATCAGTGAACAACATTCTGTTTAAAAAATATGCTACCTTTTTTCTCCACCTGTTGGTGACCATGAGGTTAGTTTTATATCTGGGCTATTTTGGTGCATGCTATGATGAGTCTGAGAACGCAAACCGATGTCTGGCTTCTTGCTTTTCCTTCTTTGGATAACCAGGAAGTATGTGTTCGGGGTGATACGGTAGCTGTATTTGTAATTTCCAAAGGAATCTACAGAGGAGTTCGCAAATGCCTGTGCTAGTTAACGCTCTCACTGGTGTTGCACGGAGCTCCAGTTTCCCTCACTTCGTTAAGCAGCACTGCTTTTGTGTCTGAGCAGAAGCTGTCCTCCCAAGTGTGCGGAGATTGTGCCGTGGACTTGCCCTTGCCTAGCGATTGGTGAAGTCGAGCATCTTTATGTGCTTGCTGCCCTTTCCTATTCCTTTTTTTTTTCTTTTTTGAAGACATATGTGTTCAAGTCTTCTGTCCATTTTAACAAATTTGTTTTTATTGAGTTTTTTTAGACTTCACGCATTTTGGAAATTAGCCCTTCACTAGACAAAATTGTCCATGTTGTCCTCGATCGTGTGGCTTGCCTGTCACCTCTGATGGCTTCTTCCAACCGGGGAAACTCTTTAGTTTGACATAACCTTACATGTCCCTTCCTGCATTTTCTGTCACCTATGCTTTCAATGTCACAGTAATGGAAATGAAGATTAACTTAAGGGAGAGTTTCCACTTATGTGCTTTATCCTGGAAATGCGCTCTTCAGATTTTATATTTAAATCCTGAGCGTTCTTTAAATTAATTCCTGTGACATATAAATGTCCAATCTCATCTTTTTCATATAGATATCTGGTTTTTTTGCAACAACATTCTTGGCGGGCTTGCTGAAGAAAAGTTAATTGTATATGCATAGGATTATTTCTGAAATCTCTATCCCATTCCACCACTTTATATGGTTTTCTATATAGTTACTATTGACTAAAACATATCTTATCCTATTAAGCAATCTTCCGCAAAGAAACTGAAGCTTCTAGAAACTTTTGTAGCCAAAGAATAAAATATTTTTGATGCAAGAAGGAGTGATAGATATGTCTGTAATATCTAAATGCTATCATTTTAAAGTCCAAGCATCCTTCAAATATTGTACAGTATGCCAATGTTTTGTTGGACAAACTATATGAATTTCTGACATATGTTTATTGAATTTTCCATTAATACATCAATGCCTTAACATTTTAGCTGTAACTTTTGTTAATTTCTTTGGCTTTGTGTAATTCACAGTAAGGTACATGGAAATGTAATCTTCATAGATATCTGTGCTTTCTCTAGTTAAGCTGAAAATGCTGTGTAATATATACCATACAGTGTGTAGTTCACAGAGTCCATGGCACTGAGCTGAGAGGATCCAAGCCCTCCCACTGAACAACCCTTTCGCATATCACTCACTGATGATTTCCCACCTGGTGGTACTATTTTTTTAAGATAAACTCCCAAAATTGCAGTCACTGATGAACTTAAAATACATCAAAGGCTCATCTGTTGTTCAGTCTTCAAAAATCTACAATCTAAAAAGAATAAAAATTACTATGCTTCCATTTTTTCACTCTCCTCTGTATTTTGAATGCCTTTTGATCTGATGCTTCTGGAAAAGGAAACTGAAGGCCGTAGCAGGAATCTTAGAAGGTTTCGCCAGTTCCTCAGCTGATCCTGTTTCCTCAGACTGGATGCCTCTGAGTCCTCATCCAGAATGGCTCTCAGCTGAACTGTGTTGCTAGAAGCCTGAAAGCTTAACCAGCCAAATGCTTAACCAGCCAAATGCCTAACCAGCCAAATGCTTCTAGTTTTTGGTCCTCACGCCTTATATACCTTTCTGCTTGGGATTAAAGGCTCGCTTTCTGGGATTAAAGGCATGTGTCACCATGCTTGGCTGTATCCTTGAACACATGGATTTCTGCCTCTGGAATGCTAGGATTAAAGGCATGTGCTGCCACTGTCTATCCCAAGTATTTAGTGGCTTTTCTGTTCTCTGGCCCCAGATAAGTTTATTAGGGTACACAGTATTTGGGGGAACACAATACCACCACAGAAGGCAGTGAGACAAAAACACAAATAAACAAGAAACACAGTGTTACAACTTGAGAAAGTACAAAGAATGGTATGCTACTATTGCAGCTTACCCACAATTTAACATATAGATAATCACACTATATAATTTTAATAAAAAGAGTAAGAAATTTAAGCAGCAATTACAGACAATATGTGGCTTACAGACCTTGCTTCCAGTGATTTTAGAGCTGAACAGGGTTTTCCTTTGATTGTAGTATCTTGTCTGTTTGTTTTTAGATTATCTAATAAAAATCAAAGGCAATGATTTTAAGAGTAACAAACATTCACATAGGATGTTTAGAGTTCTCATTAACAGAAAAAGGAAAGAAAATTATTTAGTGGCAGAAAATGAGACCAGACAGGACCAGGGGAATATTCTGTCCTTAATGTCATAATTCTATGGTTATTCTTTAGATAAACCCAGTGACCTAACTACAGAATTGGCGAATCATCATTTGTGTCAATTCTACCCCTCCATCTTTTTTCTATTGGGTGGACTTGATCTGACAAGACACGGGATTTAGTAGAGTCATGCTAATAGAAACAAGCTAATATCTGAGTGAGAATAGTAAAGAGGAAATCCAATGATTCTGAGTAGCTAACTCTTGAAAATCAACTCACTTGGGAAAAGGGACAAGAAAACCAGGTAACTGCTGCTCTTTTTGTCCTTATGGCATTTCCTATTCTGTCAAAGTTGCAGAAGGGACACAACTTCTACTTGATTCACGACAAGTGGCTGGGTGATACGTTGTCACTGCATTCTGCCATCATGTTAGCATGTCTATTGTATTGTCCTTGTTCGGCTCATTTTGGGGGAGTCATGTTAGTGAGACTTTATGGGTGTTGCTTCTGACATTGCAAACTCCACGACAAAATCTCAGAGCAAACTCCCTGATCATCTGGTTCTTACACTCTTTCTCCCCCATCTTCTATGATGTTCTCTGAGCCTTAGGTGTGGGAGTTGTATCATAAAGGTGTCCTTTGGGACTGGACTCCACAAACCTACATTTTGATTTCTTGTTTTCTGCGGTTATTTCCTGTTACAAAGAGATGTTTCCTTGAGGAGCAAAAACTGCACTTATCTATGGGATTAAGGGCAAATATTTATAATGCAGTTATGGATTATGTTTCTTTGGTAAACAGGTGATTTTAGATTCTCCTCCAAGACTCATGTGTTCTCTAGCCCTGGGGAGTTGTCTAGATTTCTAGTATCAGGTGTGATTTTTCTATTGTTGAGTGGTCTTAAATCCAATTAGAAAACAGTTGGTTACCTCCAAGGATATTTACCACTAATGCACCCTTAGGACTACTGTTCCACACTGGCTATAATCCTGCTTAATAGACATCATATCTGCTTGGGACTGTTGGTTGCTTTCATCCTTTGGAAGCTTGCATGGTACCATAAGAGGCAGGCCATAAAAAGGAGACTTTCAAATCAGTTCCATTCCAGAGGCCTCTGGGCCCAGTATGTGAAGTGCACTGTGTTTTCAGCCATAGGTATTTACCTTCTACCTCAGAGAGCTGAAAGTTCATGAGGCCTTTAACCCTACACAAAGAACTACAGGCAATGAAGGAATACTGACAGCAGTTGAAATAGTCTTCCACAGGGAAGAGTACATCAGTTTGTTATCCAATACCAAATGACCAGCACTGAAAACATACATACAAGTAACATTATACAGACTGAGAAGTTTTTATAGTTAAGAATTTATATGTATGTATATACATATAGGTATGTAACAATATCTCATATATATATATATATAGATAGATATAGATATAGTACATATATGTATATAACAAAACAGGCCATAGATTTGAAAGAGAGCTATGATAGTTATATGGGAGAATTTGGAAGGAAGAAAAAGAAGCAGAAGACATGTAATTATATTATAGTCTCATAGGTAAAAGAAACAATTAGAAAAATAATTTTAAAATTCTATCATCACATCTTTCTTCCCTGTGTATAATTGACAAGTAACTTTGCTCCTCATGGATACGAGCTATTGGCAGCGGCAGCACGCCCCATGTACTCATGCTTACCTGTTTCTTGATGCATCCCTTTTATAGGAACCTTCATGATGTGAAAACTCGCCCCACATATATGAGTTTATGTAGGTGTTGAGTGTGATTAAATATGAAATAATCATGTACACCTACTTTATAGTAATCACACTCTCAATGCCACTTTATTTCCCATATGTCTTTCCTCGTCCCTATTACAGTAAGTAAAGTAGGATTCTTTTGGAAATCAATTTAAGAGTAATAACTAAATTTCTTCAATAAAAGATTTCTCAAGAAGTGAAAACATTCTGATTCTGGTATCACAATATCAACTTCTGGAAGGTAAAAAATGGTTTCAGGCATTCTATGTCTGCCTTCTAACTACATCTAGCTGACAGGCGGCGCCTCAAGTGAATGTGGTGAAATGTCTAGCCTATACAACAAATACTCAGAACAAAGACTTTGAGATATAATTTGGGGTACAAAAGTTGTCTGAGTCAATCTCAGCTATCTGAAATTATAATTTAAGCACAAATTTAGGCACACTGCAGTTACTCACTATGGGTTTTTTTTTTTTTGACTTTTCAAGAAGGATGGTGCTTACTCAAGAACTAGCAAATCCAATGAAAAGAGATAATTTTTAAAGTAGTGTGCACATGTATACATATACCTTTATTATAAACATAACTTACTCTGTATGACACTAACCTTTATACAGATAAATATATCTGTGGTGGTTTTAATGAGGGTGCTCATTAGCGAAGCTATGTGGGGAGGTTTAGGAGGTGCAGACATCCTGGAGTAAGGCACCACTGTGGGGCAAGGGCCTCCCGAGAAATTGTAGCCTTGGTCCACTTCTGGTTCCCTCACTCTGCCTTTGAGCTTGCATTTGAAGAAGGTGGCCCTCAGCTTCTCTCCTGACCTCTATGTCTGCCACTTGCTGCCATGATTCCCAGACCCCTTGGCTGACTCTATTCCTCTGGAACCATCAGCCAAAATATACTTTCTTCCATAACTTGCTCTTGGTCATGATATTCTCTCATAGCAACAGAAAAATAACTGGTAGAATATTTCATGAATTCCACTTCTCTCATAAAAAATAAATGTTATATTGCAGCTTATTTTCATTATGTACTATTTCAACACAGCCCTGTCCTTAACATGGTAAAATTTTGCTCATGGTAAAATTTCTAAGACTATGATACAAAATGAAATCATTTAAAAGATGGAATCTGGGAAACAATGAGCACATATGTTAAAGCAAATTCATTGATGTGTGTGCTTATGTTCACCAAATTCAACAAATTTGTTCACAGATATTAATTGATCCTACTATTGATTTTACATCTGTATTTTGAAATATACAAGAAAATATATTTCTACAACATTTGGACAAATCTACTCAGATTCTGGAAATGGAAACATTTAATGCATTTGTGGATATGTAGATGATATCTAGAGTTGATGTGAATGAGTAATGGGTTTACTAGAAAGGTGATTTCTTGGGAGCTTGAAGAATGAGAGCAGATTGAGCATGATGGTGCACAGGATGGTGGGCTGGAGTCAGAACACTAACTCCTAGCACCTGGGGAAAGCCCGTGGATTACATTCCTTTAAAAAGATGGAAATTTGCCAGGTGGTAGCACACACCTTTAATCACAGCACTTGGGAGGAAGAGCCAGGCAGATCTCTGTGAGTTTGAGGCCAGCCTAATCTACAGAGCGAGATCAAGGACAGGCACCAAAACTGCAGAGAGAAACCCTGTCTCAAAAAAAGAAAAGCAAAAAAAAAAAAAAAAATAAAAAAATGGAAATCTAAGCATCTATAATGATATTATACATGAATAGTTCTGTGTGTGATGAAATAACACTATGAGCAAAAGAAGTCTTCTTGTAAAATTGTCAACTTTTTAAACTTTATTTGTGTATGAACAGTATTTATCTAAATATGGTTTTCCTTATAATGTCAAAGTATTTTTTTTAAATAGGATGAAAAAACCTATTTAAAGAAAAATCTACCCCCAAAATATACAGTTTACTAAGGAGTTTTCCAAGATGTCCTAATTATATAGGTGTCATTTTTGGACCTGAGTGCTAGAAAGATGAATATTGGTTATATTAAAGACTATAATTCTTACAGTTTTTGCCACCACTGATAATACTGCATTTATTACTATTTCATAAGTGTATTTCTGCAACTTTATGATAGAAGTGAGTTAACATTCAGGGTAATTTTACTGACTAGGTGAAAAAAATTATAATTTTCTTTTCGCTTGAATAGTCTTTATAATATTGTGACTATTTTCATTCATGATGGAAGAACAAATATCAAGTTTAATGCACTGTATTACAAGCACCTGAATGCGATCCCTGTTACACAAAAATCATGTAGTGAAGTGGAATGGGATGTGGTAGAGACCTGAGAATACGTTTGGGGTGAGGAAAAGAAGGACATATTAGAAAATAACAGCTTTATATAACTATAAACTATAGTTAGAAGAAATATCCTATAATTTATCAAATAAGATATAATATTTATAAAACTAAATTAAACTGAATAGCTTTTATTCACTTATAAATGCTATGAAACACTGCTAGCAATTGAGTCTTGCCACTTCATCTCAACTCATTCCCTTCGTTTTTATTAGGCATCAGTTCTGCTGAGAATTCACATTGTGCAACAAGAGATAGATCAGTGGAATCGAAGGGTCCTTGCAGAATGGGTTCACTTCAAGGGAGGGAGCCACAAGTTGCTCTTGAGACTACAGGAATGATTATATACATATATATGTGTGTGTATAAATATACATATATACATTATATATATGCTATGTTCATACGTGAGACTACTGGAATGCTTCTGTATACATATACACCATGTATATATGTACCCATACTTACACATATACACATACATATGTACAGATATGTGTGTGTGTATGCATGTTGTATACTGGAATATTTCTGTGTATGTATATACTATGTGTATACCTGAGACTATTGAAATGCCTCTGTGCTAAATTTACACTATGTGTATACACATATGTATCTTTAAATGCTTTTATTACACATTGGGGAAGAGATTGATCCAAAACTGAAATAAATTTTCCAAGAGAACTAGCAGTTCCTTTTCCCTAAAATTGTATAACAAAATTGTATAGCTTAATAAGGATATATATAAAAAACATCTTTGTTCTTTGCACATAAATCAAACAATCAAGTAGATGAGGACATTTGTAATATTCTACAGTTTTTCTTCTTCGTCTTTAATTATTTTGTCTTTGTAAGCGGTTTAAGAAACTGCATGTTATAAAGCCAGCACTCTTCTCTCATTAGCGTAGCTTTCTTCCAAGCATCGTGTTTTCACGGATTAAGGTGTGCTCCTTCAGGATGATGATGTTCTGACAATGTTTAGTGTTGGGCATGTTGATCTGTTATCAGAGTAACTTCTTTTTCTTGCAGTAGACTGGCAGATTAGCTTTAATTGTTAAGAAATATAGTATTTTATAGGAATTTATAATTCTAGTTTTTTGCCCAGTTATAAAATAAATATATAAAAACCAAGCATTGTTAATACTATCTTTCTTAAATTTAAAGAAGTTCTTAATTACTAAAAGTGAAATAGTTTGAAAACAAATAAATACCTGTATATAGTCAAATGTTTTTAGATTTTTTAAAATGTCATATATGTTATAAATGTTTTTGTAATGTTTCTTAGTGATCATTCACCAAGCAGTTCAAGCATATTAGAAATAAAACAATTAATATTTAGCAAATGAAAAAAATGATGACAAAGGGAATTTGAACTTTTCTTATTTAATAAAATGTATGGGTGTGGGTAATAACATTTACAGAAGAGAGAAAGAGAAAGGAAATTAAAAATCTCTTAGGAAATAGCCTGGCCAAGTAGCTGATACCTAGATCCTGTTGTAGAGTCTAAGGCAGACTGAAGTTTTATAATGAAATGACCCTGACCTGAAGCCTCTTTGTAAACGACTACTGCCTTAATTATTTGCATCTGTGAACTCAAATGAACATACTTAAGGATATATCAATATGCTCATAAATCATCTGCAGGCGATAAGTGGTCCAACATAGATAATTAGAGAATTTACGGAAGGCTTCCTCCCTCTGTTTATCTGCTTATGACATTTGCGGTACAGCCCTAACAGCAGGGTAATTACTAGATTTATTCATCAAACAAAATCACGCCTTCTGGGAATGCACAGTGACTCCAGTTTTAGGACTAATAAAGACATTTTTCACCAAAACTCAAGTACTAATTTGCTCAATAACTAGCTGCAATAAGCTTTTATGGAAGCACTCAAAGAA
Organism: Peromyscus leucopus; assembly: GCF_004664715.2. NCBI lineage: Eukaryota > Metazoa > Chordata > Mammalia > Rodentia > Cricetidae > Peromyscus > Peromyscus leucopus. Next base: position 67,440,481 of record NC_051072.1, on the reverse strand, counting down.
AAGGCTTGGCACCAGAGGGCAGATAATTAAAGGTGCAGTATCCCCACACAAAAGGATCTGAACAATTCCCTGACCATATTAAAATTTAATTGTTGGATGTTAATTGAAAAAAATATATAAGTCACTTCTGTTCTCTGAGTCTCAGTAATTATTCTCCCCAGATCAAAAACATAACTGTATGTCTAAGTTAGCAACAACAAAAAAAAAAAACAACCTAAAATAAGGAGCCTTGATACTTAAAATGAAATTAATACCCAATAAAAATAAACTAAAATTAAATTCTGCACACTGAATCCAAAATACATTGGGTTTGGATTTTCTTTCATGGTCTCACTTTTCCTCATTCCCTGTCCTTTAAAGAGAAAAATTATGAGCCTTTAGCTTGCTACTTTTTAAAAACTTTTAAAGACTTCATAAATAATAATGGCTCAAAGACTTCAATAGTTTTTAATAGAGTAACTTCCTAAGAGCACAACCCTCTTCAAATGTTTTGGTAAATTAGTATTCTTTTTCATGCTTAAGATTTCAGTTGTGTGTTTATTATAGTAGCAACACAAAAACCAGGCATTATTGATCAAACCATTGAGCATTAGTGAAGGGCTAATGGTGGTAGCCCAGAATGCTCTAACATATAGAATTGTGTGCTGCAAAAATTATTAAACAATATCAGTCATTCCCTCAATGTTTACATAACTATTTTGCTAAAATGAAAAAGAATTATGAAGAGCTACTTTTAATCTTTCTGCACACAGAACAGTTAGGGTGTTACCCCAGAAAACCAACTTTTACTGTATGAGAATCAGAAATCTTTGGGCCCTTGAGCTCACTTTCTGCTGCAGAGGAATGATGGACTACACAAAATGCAGACTTTTAAACTCATATTTAATTGTTTAATGTCATGGTTCTTGGTAGAGCATTGTTGCTTGAAAAATAAATTGGGTAATTCAATTAAATGGCTACAGAAGATACATCATATCAGATGTAGAAAGGCACTAACCCCAGCTTGAACTTGACGTCCCACATCGCTTCACTTATTTGACAAATGGATTCTTGAACATAATTGAAACACATGGCTGCCAGCATAGGTCAATAATACTTTTTTGCCGTTCAGCCTCTTAACAGCTTCCATTTTTTCTTGCACTGTGCCATTCAGGGCAAAGATTGCATTTGCCTGGTAAATCATGCAAGCATTATTACTAAAATGGGACTAAATGCAATGAAAATGGACTACATAAAAGTAATGGCACTTAAGTAAAGGGAAGACCATCTACCAGGGCAAACACTAAATGTCAGAGTTAAATACTATATGACATTACTTCCATTACAAGCTCATATTATGCACATAAGAAAGCAAACCCACTAACTACAGCTGCATGCTACATTTTCATTTTCTTTAACTTAACCGATGTTTTGAACACACTAGCGTTAATCCAACCAAATCCAAAGCGTAGCTACACATCTGCTATGCCCAGAGTTGTCTCCCATATCTTTTTAGGTATAATACCACATTTAGGTAAAAACTGAATCTCTGCCCAAATCTTCAACTGAACAGTCCTATCATCTAGATTCATCAGTTTATCTAAAACACACTCAAGAACAAACTAAATTACAAACAGCAAAGGGATTTAAGGCCATTGTCCAGAATAAAAAAAAAATACATATATTTGAAAGGAAATCGAGGGATGCAGAAAATATGTTTTAGTGCATATTATTCCTACTGGTAAGTACATTGAAAACCATTACTTCTTATAAATCTAAATCTTATTGCATTAATACATTCTAAGTGGTTAGGAGGAAACTAGCTTATGAAGCAGGGTATGAATAATCAAATAGAGACTACTATTTTATTTTATATTTAGAAACAGGGTCAGTTTCTCAGTGTATTTGGTTTGGTATGGTGTAGTGTTTTTTGTTTGTTTTGCATTGTTTTGCTTTCATAAAAAAAAAAAAAAAAGAATGTGTCCCAATTTCATAACATTCAGACCTAGAATAGTTATTTTGCAATTAGGATACTGCTTAGAGATAAGAATGCAACCCAAAGTCCTGGGATTGACATCTGCCACCAGCAAGCTGCTTTGTCTCCTCCTGCCTCAGTTTTCACATCTGTAAAATGAAGATAAAGATGAGTTTCTTAAGAGGATTAATTGTTCAATGTAGTGTCTAACAGCAAGGCTTCATAAAGCTCTGCAGGCATTGTAAATAAAATGTATGAATCAATCATAAGGTATTTGTGTAATGAGATGTTTTTAAATGAGGATTTGAGTTGTGTGACACCAGGAGTCCTATTTAAATATTCTCAGGTCATGTCTGATCTTTGACTCTTTCTAAGCCCAAAACCTCTTTTAACTTTCATTTCCTTTCTCGAACTTTCTTTCCATTTGAAATGATGATGCCTGAGTTTGAAGGATCCATTGATCTTAATCTTCAGATAGACTCATGTACCTTCCTTCAGGAATTAATTGAGCCACTTGAGGTTGTCTTCACTTATGAGAAAACTCTCTCCTGTGAAGGTTGTAAGTTCTGGGAAGCCAAGCTTTTGTTTTGCAGGCTGAACAAAGGATGTTATCATTGTCAGAAGAGCTCCGTTTTTAATCAAATAACCCATTTCTTTCTTCTTTCCCTTTTAAGCACTGACCCCACGCATTTGTTTAGCACTGTTACAACCCTGCAGTCTACTTGGCTGCGCTGAGTACGCCTGCGCAGAGAGGCGACCGGTCTGACAGGAGAGGCTACAGCGGGCTCCGCTGTTTTCCTATTGTATGTTCTACAATATTTTGCTTATAGAGTAAAAATAATTTAGTCATGGAAAATATAATCATTCTGTGGAAATAGGTTTCAAAATTTAGGTTTGTCTTGGGCTTTCAGTGAGCTGACATATCTTTTAAAAATGGCACTGAAAACCCCCAAACACTACAGTGGATAGGAAGCAGTCATCCCATTTGTAAGAACTATAGTCCAAGCAATACCAAGAGTAAAGGAAAAGTAAAACGACCACATAGGCAGAGAAAAAAAAAAAAAACAAAAACATGACAGATCATGGATGCACTTTCATGTTTCATAATTTTTAAGGCCAATTATACACTGAGATTCACAAATTCATTCTACTATTTGAGTATTCAATTAAATTATTTCAAGTTATTAAAATAATAGAAGCTTACTTGTCTTCATATATAAAGTGTCATACTTTATGGATCATTATTCGCCTGGAACTGAAGTAGTGCCATTGTTATACTACTTACCACTTTGTGTGGCATAATTTTATTTTATGTATTCCTTTCACAAATTATTCATTTAACAAATTTGAAAATTGAGGATCATAAAATGAGGATATTATTATGCACACTCACAGAAATAAATGTATCCTCAAGAAACCATGTATGACATTCATACAAAAATAGATTGTAAAAAAATGAAGAAGAGTCCTTAAAAAAAATCTACTGGGAAAATGCAGTGGCCCAGGAGTTTGATTTAGTCAGAGTATTTCAAAATTCTCAAGGCTTAGTTTTCTCAATTAAGGATTATGGAAACAATTCTTGTAAGCCTAAAGGGTTTTGAATTGTGCTTGTAGAACATTAAGCAAACATGAGTATCTACAGATTCACAAAGCTCCAATAAAACCATGTGTATATAATTAGATCAATCAACAGGAGCCATTATGAGATATATGTGAGGGGAAGCTTCACTACAAGTGGCCATATGTGAGAATTGACTCCATCCACCTAAGGCCTAATTGTTCAGGCATCACTGGAATCTACAATGGCATTAAATCTACCAATGGGTTCAATATCATTTTGCAAAATCGATAGGAAAAACACAGGCAAGTATGTTACAGTTCCTATTTTAATAGACTTTGTTAATTATTCTCAAAAGTGATGGATATTTTTGAAATATGCTTCAGGTATTTCTGACAAAACATTTCTGCTCTAAACAAAATACCAAATGATGTTTTTCTTTCTTACTTGGCAAAACAAAATCCTGAAGGCAAAAATGTGGTCTTGGTTGCTATATAAAAAGATCAAAGAAATGTTTTAGTCAGTTAATATAAGTTAAATATAAGCTACTCTCAAAATAGTCTTTACAAATAAAAGTGCTGTGGTTTTATACTGTTGTCTGCTCTGGTAAATGTATTTAACTGTTTTTCCTCCTCAAATTCTAAATTATAAGTAAAAGAAGGGAAGATTAGCAATATTTTGTTGAATGATGACTTTGATTTAGGCAAAATTTCTGTTATTATTATGTGCCCTTTCTTTCTTCCAGATAGATGTTTTTGCTGGTTTTGAATATGGGTGCAATCCGTTTCTGTTTAGTGGGGGAGATGACAGTTACAACATAGTCAGAAAGGGAAGTGAGGATAAGGGTGCTTGCTGCTCCTAACTTCTGTGAGGCGAAGCCTGCATAACAAATGAAAACTTCCAGAAGATAAAGCCCATGAAGTGGGATGTGACAGGGAAAAGTTAAAGAGCTTGGACATGAATTTCTTCCTGGAAACATTAATAAAAAGCCTTGCAGAGGATACAGGCAAAGATCAGTGTCTGAGCACTGTGCACTATGAGTTCAAATCTGTGCTCTGCTGTTGCACCCACATACTATTAAGATATCTTAATCTAACTTGTTTTCTTCATCTATTATTACATCTACACAATAAAGCAAAATGAATTAATACAGAAAAGATGGCACCAGGTGGTGGCAGCGGCGGCGCATGCCTTTAATCCCAGCGCTGGTGAGGCAGAGCCAGGCAGATCTCTGTGAGTTCGAGGCCAGCCTGGGCTACAGAGTGAGTTCCAGGAAAGGCACAAAGCTACACAGAGAAACCCTGTCTCTAAAATAAAAAATTTAAAAATTAAAAAAAAGAAAAGATGGCTTATATTGACTGTCAAATAAGCTACTTATTATATTTCATGAGATATATGAAATGAGATGAATGCTAGCATGGTAAATGTAGACTTTAAAGGTGAATTGAATTCATACAATCCCATTAATTTATTGAAGTGTGAGACTTATGTAATTATGAACTGATGAAGGCAATTGGTGAGTCATGTTTATAAATTGATGTTTTGGATAGGATATCAGAATAATTTTAAACTGAAAAACTAGACTTTTACATTTATTTTCTTCCCCTTGTTTACATATTCCCCAAGAAGAGTTTCTGTAGCCCAGCCTGTCTTCAAACTCACAGAGATACACCTGGCTCTGCCTCCCAAGTGCTGGGATTAAAGGTGTGCACCAAGAGTTTATTTTTTAAAAGCAATGGTAAGCCAGGCAGAGGTGACACACACCTTTAATCCCAGCAGCACTTAGGAGGTAGAGGCAGGCTGATCTCTGTGAGTCTGAGGCCAGCCTGGTCTACAGATTGAGTTCCAGGACAGCTAAAGCTGCACCAAGAAACCCTATCAAAAACAAAAACAAAAACAAAAAAGCTAAGCTGAAAAGGGCAAACAACAACTGCAAATCTATAGAGTGATTGAAGACAGCCAATAATCTACTTAAAAATATGGCAATCTAATAAGACAGGACAGCAACACCTCTAGATTCTCATCTTCTTTAATTTCATGTAACTTGTTGATTGTGTAAAGATTTTACATCATGCATCTTGATCCCACTTACCTCCCCATCCCCTCAAATCTTCCCTCTACCCTTATAAACTCTCTCCTAAAGCAAAACAAAATTTAAAAGAGAAAAAATCAAACTGAGAAGGGGGGAAAGGGAGAAAGAAAAAAAGAAAGAAAAGAAAGAAAGAAAGAGAGAGAGAGAGAGAGAGAGAGAGAAAGAAAGAAAGAAAGAAAGAAAGAAAGAAAGAAAGAAAGAAAGAAAGAAAGAAAGAAAGAAAGAAAGAAAGAAAGAAAGAGAAAGAAAGAGAGGAAAAGAGAAAGAACAAAATGAAACAAACAAAAAAGGATAAGCATCTGTGTGGAAGTCTTAGTGTGGCCCTTTGAGTCACACAGTTTACCTTTTAGTCCATTCATCTCCACTTGTATGTGTTCATTGTCACAAGTCTGTTTTCTGACCTCTGGCTTCTTCCACACTGTTGATGATGGGCTGTCCCTGGGACTCCTCTTAGATATCCTGTTGTCCTGTAAGATGCAGATCCTGCAGCTTTGTGTCTGTAGATTCCTCCCCTTCAGATGCTCCAACAGTCCATGGATGATGGAAGGAAGGCATCCTGCTCTTACCCATGCCACCCCATGATTCTGATTTTTATACTGTAATTACAGCCTGGCTTACTAGGGGAACAACTTATCAAAAAATAAATATATAAATAAAAGATAATTCCTTTTACCCAGAAAATTCTGCTCCAGAGTAAACAAGTATGGTTGTTACTTTTCACTGTAACTAACATTATGTGCTAACTTATCCACGAAGGTGGAAAAGAACAAAAGGAGGTTCAGCCATCGGCAATCAGTGGGGGAAAGTTCATGGAAGAAAGATTTGAACAGAGGAAAGTGTGCCCAGAAAGACAAATACCCGGTTTAACTAGAATATATAATTAAATAAGAATGTTTAGTAAATTGTTCTGATCGTATTTCAATTCAGCCTGGATAATTCCAAACACATCAGCTTCATACAAAAGTAAGACAAAACAGCTGTGGTGGTTTGCATGAAGATGTCCAGCACCACCAGAGCACTTATGCCGGTAGATTTCAACTCGGTCTCCATTTGATAGGACTGTTTGGGGAGGACTAGGTGGGACCCTTTTAGAGGACCTGTGGAAATGGGAGTCCGCGTTGGTTTCAAAAGACATACAAGAGTCCCACTGATTCTCTTTTGTCTCTCTGTCTCTCTCTTTCTCTGTCTCTGCCTTGTGTTTGTGTCTCAAATGTGACATTTCAGCTAGTGCTCCAGCACCACGCCTTCGTGCCGGGTGGCATAGTTTCTGCCATGACGCCCATGGATTCTAACGCTGTGAAACTGTAAGTCCCAAGCAAACCCTGTTTTCTACAAGTTGTCTTTGTCCTAGTGTCTTAAGAAAGAAATAGTAAAGCACCTAAGGAACCACTTAGTACCTTTCTAAATCTATTTCAATCTTTTTGTATAAGCATCACATACTTATGAAGGAGAAATGACTATATGATTTACTAATGTTTATATTCAATAGTCTGAGGAAGGGATATATTAGGTTAGCATAGTGTAAAGGTTTCAAATTCCCTGAAATATTTATAATATAAAATTATGGCTAGAAATCCATAATTAAATCTGAATTAATGAGTTAGCCAGTGAGAGTTCTTATATTAGCAATAATTAATGACTTCTTATTGGTTATGTTGATTGTAAACACTTGAACTTCTTAAATAATCAGGCCAGTTCTCCTTGTGTATTATGCCATCATTCTGACAGACATGGAGAAGTCTTGTATAGTACTTCTCCAAGGTTTATGCAGTGGGATTAGTCAAGGATCATTACAAAGACCAGTAGCAAGCCAAAAAATCAAATGATTTTTATTTCATCTTGGAAATACGACTAGTGTCATGGGTCCTCATTATATTTCAGCAACATATTTTTTACTACTTTTTAAAAAACTGGAATATCATAATAAATAACACACTGAAGAGAAATTTCTTTAAATGCATAAAAATCACATGAGGAAGAAACATGCATGCATAAAGTAAAATGAGAATAAAATGTGAAAATATGAGGGCACAAATATAAAAATATCTGAAAATGTAACTGTCAACACTTGCTCTCTAGTCTTTGACAACCTTGACTGAGAAACTGAATAGAATAATAATAAGCAAGTAAGTATTATTTATATAATTGTAGAAAAATCAAACATCAGAGTTAAAATATTAGCCTGTTTTATAGAATTTTCAATATGTTTTTAATGGAAATAGAATTTCATCACTCTTTTCCCACTTTATCCCATTTTCAGGGGGTATCCTAGATGATCCTAATGATGTACATAGGCACATGCCACAGGAACACATATCTATAAAACATACACACATATATTTGTGTTGTACACATACATATATACATACATATATGTTATGCATACACACATATATATATTGAACACATACACATATGTTTCTTGTGCTCTCATTTCTTTTTCTATATCCAAAGTTATATATTTGATTCTTAAATTTTTCAAAATTATAATATGATTACATTTTCCCTTCCCTCTTTTCAAACTCTTCCATGTACCCCTCCCCTCTCCTTCAAACTCATGACCTCTTTTCTTTCTTTCTTTCCTTCTTTCCTTCTTTCCTTCTTTCTTTCTTTCCTTCTTTCTTTCTTTCTTTCTTTCTTTCCTTCTTTCTTTCTTTCTTTCTTTCTTTCTTTCTTTCTTTCTTTCTTTCTTTCTTTCTTTCCTTCCTTCCTTCCTTCCTTCCTTCCTTCCTTCCTTCCTTCTTTCTTTCTTTCTTTCTTTCTTTCTTTCTTTCTTTCTTTCTTTCTTTCTAGTAATTGTTATTGCATACATAAAAGTACATGGCTACACATAAATGCCTAATGATAATCTGCTCAGTCTATATATTGCTGCCACCTGTATGTATGTTTTCAGGGCTGACTATTTGGCATTAGATAACCAATCTATGTGCTCTTCTCTGGGGAAGGGAAGTTCCCAGCTTTTCTCAGTGGTCTGTAGCACTTTGTGTAGGGTGGATTCTCCTCTCAGTGTGCCATGTTCATGAGTATCATCCTTGCCATCCTTGCTCAGCTCACATTTGGGCAGTCATGTTGGTTACGGGAGTAGCTTCTGACACTACTAGGAGATTCAATGTCACAGTAAACTCACTGATCCTCTAGATCTTGCATCTTTTAGTCCCCTTTTCCACATTGTTCTCTGAGCCATTGGGGCTGGGCTCCACAACTCTACATTTTGATTGGTTGCAGGTTTCTACAATGCTCTTCTTCTGTTTCAAAGAGAAACTTTCTTGATGAGTGATGAAGACTAAATATATCTGTGGTATAAATACAAACATTTGTAGATAAAAGACCCATTTTACAAGAGTTAGACCATGAGTGGTGCTGGAAACCTAGCTAACTTTCAGTGCTACTGAAGTCCTGGTTAGTAGTGAAGAATCAACAATCATTCATTTACTAAACCAGCAAAATCCCTAAAACAATATATTCAATTTTTTAGTGCTGTTGACCCAGCTAGTTTTGCCATGCTCTAAAATTTATGTTTGAAACTTAAACCCACCCAGTGAAATTCTGAGATGTAATGGAAGTATTTAAGTTGGTATTAACCTGGCTAGAGAAAAGATTTGCAGGAGCAGTTTTGCCCTGTCTCTTCTTCTGGCACAGATAGACACACCTATGCTCACTTGAATCTCCCTTGTCTTGTAATGAAGAAACAACAAGAAAAGCCTCACCAGATTTCAAGGGCTAGACCTGGGCTTTTTCAGGCACCAACACTGTCAAAGAAAACACGCCTTTTCTCTAAATTACTTACCACAAGTGTTCGGCTGCAGCAGCACAATGGATAACTGCTGTAGCAAAACACAGTGTTCATATATAAACTTGACATTCCATTCCTCAACAGAAGTACAAGATAAGTCAACAGCTGGGTACAATTACATTATTGGCCAGAGTCTTATGAAAGCTTTCCTGGTCTGTTTCTTTGCATTTTTCAACCTGAAGAAGCTTCCCACATTCTTTGACTCATGGTTCCTTTTTTTAAACACAGTTGCTGTGTGATAATGCTTTTGTACACTGGTTTAATAAAATGCTGATTGGCCAGTAGCCAGGAAGGAAGTATAGGTAGGATAAACAGATAACGAGAACTCTGGGTAGAGGAAGGCTGAGTCAGGAGACACCAGGCCACCGTCAAGGGAGCAGCATGTAATGACACACAGGTAAAGCCATGGAACACGTGGCAACATATAGATTAACAAAAATGGGCTGAGTTTAAGTATAAGAGCTAGTCAGTAGTTAGCCTGAACTAATGGTCAAGCAGTTATAATTAATATAAGGCTCTGTGTGTTTACTTGGGTATGATCAGCTGTAGGACCAAGTGGGACACAGGAATTTTAAAGTGGCTGTGGGACCTTGGTGCTGGGTGAGACCGGGAAAACGTCTGGCTACAATTGGTGCTCACCATTGAGCATTGAGCTATATAGACCTAGGAAAGTTTAAAGATTCTGAATGCACAGAAATGGAGCCACACTGAGCTTTCTAGTCTCACAGTCTCATGCCAGGAGCAGTGCAAACTCGTCTCCTGACAGCTGCCTGTGAGATGGAGGGGCCACCAGCTGCCATGAGCTAAGCAGCATGGCTGCAGATTCCCACGGCAGTACACAGAGGCATCTCCAAGCACAGTGTGATGCGTGGTGGATTTAGCTTTTGCTAGTACAAAAAAAAAAAATGGTTTCTGGGCTCCATACTGCTTTGATGGAGGCATAGACCCACTGCTTCACAGAGTCACCCATGAGCATGATTCCCCCAGAGCTGGTGGTAAATGTAGTTCTGCCATGTTGAAAACCTGAGATGGGTAGAGTCAGCAGCCAAGGCTACTGCTTCAGTACTAACCATTTTAGAGTTCATTTTGTTATACCATATATATACTTCTACTCTCATTTAAGGTATTATGTTTATGTAACCCATTTAAGTTGTAATAGATAATTAAAAATACAGATTAATAATTAATATTCTATGATAGTCAAACTTATAGTCATGTTTTCTCGGTATACATAGATATAATTCAATTAGATAGGTAACCTTCAAACACTTCAAAGACCTACAGAATATGGCATTTAAAATGTTTTAAAAACTTAGATTTTCTGGACAATGAGACATGTCTGCTCCTGGCAACACTGATTTACCTCAAAGAGAAAGATGGCATTGAAGACACTCCACATGGAGTTTATCTTCTTCTTGGCAAAAATAGCCATTTGAACAAGAAACTGTTCTTGCCTGGACTGCTTGACAAAATGTTACATCGACTGGACATGCAGGACCCATAGGAAGGTGCTCACTGAACTTTGCAAGGCAAAATGGTCCTTCAGGTCCCTGCTTCACAGAAGAAACTGCCAGACATTGTACAGGACACAAAGAAAAGTGACTGAGAGACTAGACCTATGGGCTGAAGATGGATACCCCAATGCTGCAGAGGAACTTCGGATGACGGTCCAAGCAGATAGCTATCTCTGTCATTTCCAGAGTTTTGGAAGTTACTTACAATGCTCTTACTGTTTACTTAGGTAATATTATATCCTTCTGAGGTCTTTGATTGAGTTGGAGACTAGATAGTTGTAATTATGGTTTTCCTTAGTTATGATAAGAGGTAAGATGGATATAAAAACTTGGACTCAGAACTATAGGATAAATAAAATATTTTCTTTAAATTTGTCAAATATAAAGAGACTAGATATTGTAACTGTTATTCTTGCTTGATAACTGTTTTGTTACATATAATTTTACTATGTTAAAGTTAAAACTTTGCTTTCTAATTAAACAGAAAAGGGGAAATGCTATGGGATAATGCTTTTGTACACTGGTTTCATAAAATGCTCATTCGCCAGTAGCCAGGCAGGAAGTATAGGCAGGATAAACAGACAAGGAGAACTCTGGGGAGAGGAAGGCTGAGTCAGGAGATGCCCACCGTCAAGGAAGCAGTATGCAATGGCACACAGGTAAAGCCATGGAACACATGGTGACATACAGATTAACAAAAATGGGCTGAGTTTAAGTGTAAGAGCTAGTCAGTGGTAGGCCTGAGCAAATGGCCGAGCAGCGTTTTATTAAACCAGTGTACAAAAGCATTATCCCATAGTACACAGTAACTGTGACCCTTTCCCATTGGCTTCCAATATCACTTCTCTGTCTCTTCTGCCTTCCTCTGCCTTTAGAAAGACCTTGTGAGTTTTTTTTTAACACATTCAGATAACTCAGGATTGAATCCTTATTTCCAGGATTTTCATTTAATTGTATCTGCTGCATAAGCTAACACACTTGCAGGTAAAGGACATTAGCCTGTGGGCATCTTTGGAGATCATTTTTCGGGATACTCAAGAAAACAGAATACTTTTTCTATTTTTCCCTCAACTCCTAATGTGTTCCTGAAAATACTTCAGTTCAACTTTGGTCTAACTCCTGTTCTGATATTGCTTGTATCACAATAGCAGTATGTTGAGCAGGCATACTTCTAAGCATGCTCTTTCCTTCTCCTAGTCCTCTTTGTTTTACTGTGTTAATTACACCTGATGTTTCCATGTTTCTCTTCTTCCACCAATGAGCTTCCTGTTAACCCCTGCTTCTTAAAGAAACTCCCTTTTCGTCATCATTCTGCTCAGTGTTGGTTGTTCCTCTTTAGCGTGAATTCACTCTACTTATGTGTACCATCTCCCAAGATATCAGCTACACCTAAGAATTCTGTAATCATTGGTCCTATATTCCTATCCTTCATTTAGACTTCTCTTCTGAAATATATATTTAAACTACTTATCAATTTGGACAGCCAACAATAAGTGTAAAAGCAACATATCTAAACATCCATACTATAATCTACCTTATGTAAAGGCCACAATCTGAAGTTTCACTCACAAAATTATTAAATAAAAAACAAGAAATATGGTTTTAAATAACTTATTATATTATATTGTTATTATTGTCTTTTTTATGATTGTTACCATGCCTAACTTCAATCATATGTGTATATGAAGAAAAGGATGGTATGAACAACATATTGTTAGGCACAATTGTTATCGACAATTTTGGTCACTCACTGAGGGCATGTAATGAATAGTTAATGGAGTCGGTGGTGCTAATTTATGACCCCAAGTCTGTGCCTCCTTCTTATTTCCTTCCTTCATTTACTCTTCCTTTATTCCCTTTATCCTTCCCTTCCTTTCCTTTTCCATTCCCTTCTTCCTTTATTTTTTGTTCACTTCACTCTCTTCTCCCCTTCTCTCCCTTCTCATCTTTTTTCTTCTCCCTTCTTTCTCTTGTTAAGTAGCATGAATAACATTTCCAGAAGAAAAAGGATGATTCATTCTTTATCTATCTCCAATATGAATTTCATATTTAACCCTACCAAAAGAACATCCATTACTTTTGTTTTGAATGTTTCAACACTGGACTCCTCTCATCCATCCTTGCATGTGCTGGAGCTTCTGTCTTACTAACACATACTAACTTCATGTAACCATTAGCTTTATAGCCATCTAACTAGTCACTTGTCTCTAGAACTAGAAGCCCATCATCCAGCCTTTCCCTATTACCAAGCAAATATGCATTTTTGACAGTGATCATACTGTTCAAAATTCTTGAGTAAATTTATTATGAAGGCACTATTTATGTCTTCCCATACCTCACCAATCATTCAATTTCTTGAGCTCGTGGAACTGTTTGAATTTTTCATGGCTCCTTCTTCTTTAATGTAAGAAATTATCTCATCACTTTCCTCTTGATTGAATTTTGTACTAATTTAAAGTAATGAAAGTCTTTGTATAACTTTTAAAACAAAGTGAGAACTCAATAATTATTAATCAGTTTTTTCCTGCTCACCCTTGTTTTTCTGTTGGCACAGAGGCTGCACTTTACTGCTGTTTCAGGCAGCAATTGAGACTCTGCAGTTACTGGCCTTCTTCTCTGGCAGTGGCCCAGCTGCTCAAGCCATGGCCAAGCAGGAACTCTGTTCCCACAGGCACCAGCTATTTTGTTCCCCCCAAATATAGTTTTTAATTAAATCTCTATCATTATATTTATCAATAAGACTTGGGAGTCAAAATCTGGGGTGAAAACCCACTAGTTCAGAGAGGTTGAGTAGCAACTAGATGACCTCTCTTTGCCAGCAATGTCTCTATAAGAGTATATCCTTCTCTCAGCCAAACTGAAACAAACAAAAAGACCAAACCACTCAAAGCCCCTCCCTACTACTTCCTGTGCATCTCTCTAATGTCTTCCAGATACTCTCTGACTCTCTATGATTACTTAATTTGTCAACTAGCTGCTAAGTCCACCTTCTGACCCTGCCAGTGGCCATGTCAAAGAGCAGCAAGTGGCAATTAAAGTTCAGGTGTCAGCCCACCAGGAGGGAAATCCCTGGTGGGTGAATCTTGGGTAGGCAAGGCCCTGAGACCACAGGCTCCAGAATGTCTTTTGCTTCTGCTATGCCTTTACATGTTTGCAGCTGCTGTCTTTCTTTAGTATCTGGCATGGTGAGAATGGGTGTGGGGAGACCCCCACTGCCTGCAGTGTAGTGTGTTTATCTCATTGGAAATATCCCATTCTACTGGGCATTTTTACCTGTGGATTACTATGAAGATGATTTCTTCCTAAGCTGTAGTGCCTAATTGATAATAATATTAGTTTAAATAAAGTTTTGATGATTAAAAATAAAACAAGGAAGTGTCACACAGCTAGACCACATGAGTTTTTATTGAGGAGCTACATAGACTGTGGCTTAGGTTAATGATAAGAAAAATAATTGAGTCCCAGTAGCCCAGCTGGCTTAAAGTCTTTTAATCTTAATGTTGGGAGATGTATTCACAGGTTTCAGGGTGCATAACTAAAAAAAAAAAAGCTTTGAAAATAACTCAAAGTTAGACTAAGATGTTTTTGTCAAATAGCTTTGAGGTAAAAAACCTAATCTAAAGTTTTAGAAAGGCACATAGTTGAATGAGGAACTCATTAAGGTCAGGGAATAAGAACAAAGTAGCCCAATTGTCATTAGTCAATGTGCTTTTCTTTCTAGAATTGGTTGATGACCAAAGGTGATGATTAATTCCTTGTATCCATTTTTGCCTTCAATCTCCTGCTACAAAACAACAACAACAAAAAACTATTGATGAATGGGTGTGTACCCTAAAGATTTCAAATAGAGCTGATTGATTTTCATGTATAAAGGTTTAAGTTTGTGATTCCTTTAAGATTCCTTATAAGATTACCTTCCAAAATAAGTAATAAAGGGATTAGTCCTTTCTTTTTAAGTGCAAAACACAGTGTGCCAGTAAGAGAATTGTTTGCTTATACACTGTTAATGCTGGGATAATAAGTCTGTACCTTGGTTTTGGTACGCGTGATGAATTATTTGATGCTGGATTCTACTTGGGATGGGGATTTGTAATTTGATTTTTCACCTATGATACATAAAAGAAATAAAACAAAAAATGTTTAATCATGTAAGGGATATGGAAAACATGCTGATTTTTACTTGTATTCATTGTAAATTTTCACTTGAAAACAGAATATAACCACATTGTAATTTTATATTGCCTGAGAGACTTTGCTGGGTATATAAGCTGTAAGTGAAAAGAAATAAAAGATATAAAAAGAACATAAAATAAAAAAAAAAAAAAAATATGCGAAAGATTGTATAAGTGAAGAAAGAATAAAGACAGAGTTAAATAGAGCTAAATGAAAAATATCAAGAATGAGAGAGTTAGAAGGAAAACATAAAGAATAAAGACAGAATTAGAAGGAAAACATCAAAAATGAGAGAGTTATAAGGAATTAGACAAAAAAATCAAGAATAATGATAGAGTTGGAAGGAAAACATTAGGAATGAGAGAATAAGAAAAAATAAAGATACAGTTAGAAGGAAAACATCAAGAATGAGAGAAATTATGGAAAATACAAAAGAAGAATAAAGAAAAGGTCTGAAGGAAACTACCAAGAGGGTGTGTGAGTGTCTTGTCCCTTAACCCCCTAAGATAACAATGTCATAGTTTGCCCACTTGGTGGATCCCACTTGAGCCCGGTGCTTCTGGAGGCTGGTCCCCCAGTCAGCAATATGACAACGGTTGATTTTATTTATCGAATGCAAATGCAAACTCAGGGTTCACAGTGTGATCAAAAATCCCACAACATACCTTTCATTCAGAAAGGTTTTTCCCTAAAATCCCCCCTTTCTTTTTTATGGCTCAGATAGTCAAATCTTGATTTCCTAGCCATCAGTTAATTTGAGCCAATTTCTGTGTTTTTTCCTGATTTAGAACTCAGAGGCTTCATACTGCATTCCAACAGACAATCAACCACTTGAAATTACCACCTGAACTATTATCTTCCTTATGTAATACCTAAGTCAGCTACTTGTAAGTGGCCAGTTTTCTTTTTATACTAATCTCAGTCAAGTTGTCTATATTAGAACCACTGATATATGAAATAGCATATGAGTATGATTATGCTATATCCATTTAAAAGTGATTTCAATCAGCTTTAAAGTTGTGGCCTTTTTTTTCTTCCTAGGTAATTTTACATTTTTTTAGGCTTCCCCATTTTATTTTATTATTTCATTTTGCAAACCATCCACAAATGTCCCTCCTTCCCTTTTCTCACCCCCTGTTTCTCCCCCCACATCCATCCACTTCTCATAGGGGTAAGTCCTCCCTTGAGGAGTCAACACAGGCTGGCAGACCAGGTTGGGGCAGGACCAAGCCCGTCTCTCTCCTGCATCAAGGCTGAGCAAGTTATCCTACCATAGGAAATGGGCTCTAAAAAGCCAGTTGATGCACTTGGGACAAATCCTGATCCCACTGCCAGGGGCCCCACAAACAGATCAAGCCGTGCAACTGTCACCCACATTCAAGGGAATTTCTAAAATTCAGAGACTAGGCATTCACAGTACCTCATTTCTAGTCATTTCTAATTGCTTCATCTTTATTCTGCTTCTCTCTCACCTCCCTCCCTCCCTCTCTTCTTCATTCTCCTTTCTTTCTGACTCGCCCCTTCCTCCCTCCATCTCTCTTTCCCTCTTATCCCACCTGTATTCTGGCATGCTGAAAATGAGTTTTTTTGGGGGGGGAATGGGCTTTTAATGACTCTCTCTTACTTCCTCCCATCTTTTCCCAACTCATGAACCAGAATGAGTCTTCTGTAACACAATTCAATTTCATCATTGCTCTACAGCCTCACACCTTCTCAGAAGCTCCCACGGTGCTTCATAAACTCTCGCTGCTTCCCTCCCTCCTGTGTGGTCTACCTTTCTTTGCTTCAGCCTCTCTGATCTCTTTGCCCTTCCTTAAACATATTAATAGTAAAAGAACCTTTATTTTGACTTGATTTAGATATGGCTTATCTCTTAGAGGCTCATGCACTTGCAAGGTTGATCACCCAAATTATGCTATTAAAAGGTGATGTAGTTTAAGAGGCGGAGGCTAAGTGGAAGAGACTGAATCATAATGGCCCACATTCAAGGGCCACGGTAGCTCATGGAAACTCATTCTGCCCTCCAGAACTGATGGCTAAAGGGGACAAGCCTCCTTTGTCTAATCTCCCACGCTTACCTATTTGCACACACTTGGGAGACCAGCTCCAGCATTTGTTCACCCCAGGGACTCTTGATGAATGAGGAATAAGAGGCTTAGGTAGAAATAAAAAGGGGAGAGAAACACAGGATAGCCTTGGGTGGGCCTGGATCCTAATCCATCGGGCCCCTTCTGTCTCTGCTAAAGGGCTTTTAAAAGAATGCCAAGGGGTGGAGCATAAGACCACTCCCCCCCCCCCCCCCCCCCCCCCCGCCCCAGCACAGCCCAGTGCAGACATCTCAGACACCTGGTTCTCAGGCCTGTGGTCCAGTCATCCTTTTTATGCAGACCTGCTGGGTAAAGCCACTGGGAAACCCAAATGGGCTCCCACACACACATCAACATAGCAGTCATAAGTTGCTGCATGCAGCACAGACTACTGCTTCACTAAGCCTGAGGAAACATTGTGTAATCACGTTCTTGAACTTTCCCATCCACCAAACCATGTGATAAAATAACTATGCTTTATTTACAAATTCCAAGACTTGGGATTTTTATGAAAACCCAAAACAAAGTAAGAAAAGTCTCTGCTCAAGTGTCGGTTTTCATCCTGTCCTTTCCTGAATGCACTACTGAAAGCTGATACTGATCATTGCACTTACGTTTTCCACTCATTTCTAGCGTGGGGATGTAGTGATGTATTGTGTACCCTGATAAACTTATCTGGGGATCAGAGGACAGAGCCAGTCACTGGATTAGACATAGAGGTCAAGGAGTGGTAGCACACATCCTTAATCCTATCACATGGGAGGCAGAGATCAATCTGGATCTCTGTGAGTTCAAGACCAGACTAGGAACAGAGTCGGGCAGTGGTGGCACAAGCCTTTAATCCCAGCACTTGAGATCTCATGCCTTTGCTTGGAAAGTACACAGGCCTTTAATCCCAGGAAGGGACATGGCTGGGTGGAGAATGGTATGTAAGGCCTGAGGAGACAGGAACTAAGCAGCAGCTCAACTGAGACCCTCAGGGGTGAGGACTCAGAGGCTTTCAGTCTTAGGATTCATGGAAACGGGATCAGCTGAGAAGCTGGCAAGGTGAGGTTAGCTGTGGCTTTTTCTACTTCTCTGATCTTTCAGCTTTCACTCCAATATCTGGCTCTGGGTTTTTTTTTTATTATTATTAATAAGACCATTTAGCAATTCGTGTTACATGGAGAAGCAACGTTGGACTTTTAAAATGTGTGCCGGTGCCTTCTTATTAGAATATAAGGCCTATGAGAAGAGAATTGGGGGTCTGTTGTTGGTATCTCTTTTTGTTACTGCACTGAGTTTTGTTTTATTATTTTTGTTCTGGTCACTAAAGAAATAATAAACACTCCAAACATGTCTATTATATAGAAAATGTTTTCTGAATATTTAAGAAAAATCAAATCTTTGTTAGATTCTGTGAAAACTTTAAGTCTTTCTCAAGAGTCACTTGCCACCGAGATGTTAAATTTATATTTGTTATTTCGAGAGGTATGGGTGGTTCCAAAAGCTGGCGGAGGAAAAGAGCAAAACTAGTAGGAAGGACATAAACTTCCTTTTTTTTTTTTCCTACAGCTCTTTTTAACTGACATCGTGCTGACGATGTAATACGGGGATTTAAGTGCTGAAACTTAACAATGAAGCTACTAAGGCATCCAACAGTCGCCAGGTGTATCACCATAGGGCACAGCACACAAAGGGTGTTTCCGAAAGATCCTAT
The DNA here is from genome assembly GCF_004664715.2 of Peromyscus leucopus. Classification (NCBI taxonomy): domain Eukaryota; kingdom Metazoa; phylum Chordata; class Mammalia; order Rodentia; family Cricetidae; genus Peromyscus; species Peromyscus leucopus. Next base: position 67,421,611 of record NC_051072.1, on the reverse strand, counting down.
AGTGTAGGGGTTACAATACTTTAAATCTATGTGGGAGTAAAAAATGTATTGCAGGGATTTACTATAAAGGAAGACAATGATATTGTTAAGTACTAAAACTTAAATATTTTCAGTTATTAAAACCATTCTCTGCATCTTTATAAAATGAAGTAGTTAAGAAATGTTTACATTTATTCTTTTGTCTTGAAAGCTGAAATTTGGGTTTGAGTCATGGAATTATAGACACATGTCTGTGTGTACATGATAGAAAGCCCTTTATTCTTACTTGCAGTGTTCAAAGAAAATAACTTCCCCTTCTGTACTATCTAACAGTATTGTTTGAGGTTCTCATCCAAAGGTGTTATATTAGTAGCTGTTCAAACATAATTGTTCATTTGTGCCTTTTCTTCAATATTTAATAAAATATATTTTTTATTTCTTATAGGAAACCAAAGTATTCCAGGAAGACTAACATTGGGAAAAAAATACCTTATTCCATGAATGTATTGTAACTGGAAAAATACTGTTCAACATTTACTATTTTTAGCCAATATACAGTCTGAGTTTCAGTTTTTAATCCACTACACTTAAAGGGATAAAAGCTATCGTTATGACTTAAATGGCTGGACTAGTTCACTAGCAAGGTAAAGGGAGTTTTCAGAACTCTTATCTGTTAAAGAAAATGAAGCTAATTAAATCTTTTAGGCAGCCAGGAATCTCTAAATTTTTTAAGCATGCTGGATATTACAACTCACATATATTGACTTTCATACTGCCTTAGAAGATTTTTGCCCTTAAATCTATAATCTAAAGTGGCCACATGCAATTCCTTTATTATAAAGATGGCTAAAAAGAGTTCTCTCCTCTTGGGAACATACTAACCTAAATGTTTAACTCTAATCAGTTCTTCGCAGAAGCTTCTTACATCACATTAACCTTTACATAATTATACAAATACTGCCTAAAAGGATTATTGAATTCAAACTCCAGTTTATAAAACAAAAAGTGAAGGTTAAGTATCTTCTAGAAAATACTGAAGTGGTGTAAATATTGCCTTAACCCACATTACTTAACTCTCAAATACATGTATAAACAGAGAATAGGATGAGTTTTACCTTTAGTAATTATGTATGAAACCACATATTTGCTCTGTTCCTGAGTTCTCTGTATTTTTTAGGGTGTGCTTTTAGTGACTGCATCAGTGATGACTTTCAGTAAGTAGCAAAGAATTAAACTGACTTATTGAAGAGTTTTATTTGTCTCATGGATTTTAATGTTCTCATTCAAAATCACTGTGATAGTAGCAGGTATCTCATAGCAATGGGAACCCACAAGGCCTAATTTTATATATATATATATATATATATATATATATATATATAGAGAGAGAGAGAGAGAGAGAGAGAGAGAGAGAGAGAGAATGTGAAGATTGAACAGGTAGAAATGCAATAAAATGACAAATACTGTGAGTGGCATGTGGATGGTCCATGAAGAAGCTAATGTGGAAACTGAAGTGGAGTGGTATTTGGGGATTCAAATTTTAAAGATCCAAATCGAGCAACTTTTGAATGTCTTTGGCATGAAAGGAGATTTAAAGAAAGCTTGTTCATTCAACTGAAAAGTAGATTTTATGTCAAATCAGAACAGATTTTTAGTAAAAGAGGAAAACCATTTGGAGACCTGGACAACATTAATAACTCTGTGATAAAATCCAATTTCTAGGAAACTTCCAATAATGTGAATCTAAACTTTGTGTTTCATATATTGTCAGAGCTATCATCAAATGATGACCAGTACTATGGGAATGCCTGTTCTATGTTCATAAAAGCTAGTCTATCAAGATCTTCTAGACCTACTAGAAATTTATAGCTTTTAGAACCACCCATGACTACTCATTTCAATAGTATGTCATTGTCACAAAATGTGAATGCTGATATGTAACCAAAAAGCTCCCTGACGTTTTGTCTGAGACTTTATAACCACAACATAATGAAGAGAAGGTGGTATTCTTGTTGCTAATTCCAATCTCCAATGATAAACTATAGATTCAGCTCTTTCTCTGACAAATATTTTAATTCTCTTAACATCTCAGTTACAGTTTTTATTTTTTGCTATCTTCCTAGGTTTTTTTAATTATACTAACTGTTTAACTGGAGGACTTTGATGTCTCAATTATGTGTTACTGTTTTTTCTGTCTTTCAAGTAATCCAAACACCCTTTTTGTAAAGCGATTGCATCTTAATATTTGAGGAAAAATAGTTTATGTCATACAAGATATAAAATATTTTTGTATATTTTCTTAAAATTAAAGGCACATCGTACTCTGCTAAAATAAAAATAAAACAATTCTACAATTATAGTCAAAGTGACTGATAATCAAAAGATAGTAAGTGGGTAGAGAAAGGCTTTCTATACATACATGTGAACTACAAATTCATTGACTACAGAACTTTTGTGAGCATATTTTTTTTTTACAAATTTTACTTTCTGATTGAATATATGTCAAACATACAGACATGTATTGTACTTCTAATTCTGACAGCTATATTACATCTCAATGAGAAAGAAACAATCACAAAGGGGCATGTATGTGAAAGGTAACAATTTACTTAAAGAAAATATGAATTTTTTAAGAGCTAAAAAATTTCTAAAAATTAATGGTGACAAGTATGTGCACACAGAACAGTAACAAAAAATGATATGGATGTAGTAAAAAGAGAGCATGAATTGTTTGTACCATAAAGGGGACCAGTTTTTATTGTAAGCAATTTAACAATGTCACATGAAGTTTAATTCATATAACCTTTGATTTAAATACTAAACATGTTATCAGGTAGAAATTTCCATACAAGGTTATTAATAGATTTGAATAATAAAATTTGTAAGTATATCCATATATTGGAATAATTTCTAGCTATTAAAATAGGAGATTTTTTAATTAAATGTTTCATGATATATTATTAAATGAGCAATTTGAATATCAACATATGTGGCATGATGTTCTATTATTTCAGCAATATGAGGATGATTACAAGTGAAAAGTAGTAGATCTATCAACAAAATGAGATCATTGAGTTTATGATTCTAACTATGATTCTTTCTATAGAATTTAAATACTTGCAACCAACATGTTTTTTGCATGATGAAGAAATTACTGAAGTACTTTGAAAGGAAATTGTCCTGTAAGCCTATTTACATAAATTAAGTGTATCAAAAGAAAAGTGTAACTATGCTAAAAACTAAAATTGTCATGTTCTGTAAAATATTGAAAACCGGTGCTGAGTAAAAATGGAATTCATTACCAAAGGAAGATTGACTGCCCTGTGACAAATTAGCTGAGTAGTTGTTTCTGGTTCTTTGCAAGTTTGATTTCTATCGTATCTGTTATATGAGTAAGTTCTTGGTTCTAAAACAGTTCAGCAAAAGGAAAAACAACTATAGATTCTATACACTGACCTCAGAGTGTGTATATGACAGTGAAAAATGCATGAAACCAGACCACTGAATTTGCCCAAAATACAGACTCAACACCATTGAACGGGGACAGACATTTTGAGCAGAAGACTATGAACCAACTGATTATCTCATCTCTGCATGTCTCAAAATTTAGATATTTCTCTCTACATAAAGTAAAAGGCAACACTAAATTTCTAATTTTACATTAAATTCTGGTCACGAGAAACAAATGTAGAGATTAAAGTTGAAGTAAAACTTCAGATTGAGAAGCCTGGTTGCCTAAGGTTTTGTGACAGTCAAAAAAGTGAGAGGTATGATACAAGGGGGCTCAAACCATAGCCTTCCAAACCAAGACTTTTAAAAATCTCACATCATAGGCTAGGGAAGTGGCTCAGTATTTGGTAAAGTGATTGATACACAAACTTGGAGACCTCAGTTTGCTTCCCAGAATCCAGGTAGAAACTAGTGTAGCAGCACACACCGACAACCCCACACTGGAGTCAGAGGCAAGGAAGCCTTGGAGTTACTTAGCTGGCTAATCCAGTGGAAACAGGGGCTTTCAGGTTCAATAAGAGAACCTGTCTCACAAACTTACCTCTGACTTCCACATGTGCATGCATGGACACATACACTCATGTACACACACATGCCTAAACATATGAAGACAATAAATTTAAATAAGTTTATATGGATTTAGTTTTCTTTAATTTAGTTAACAAAAGAGAGATGGCTTAAGTGAGAGAAAAATCATTCAAAATACCCACTATGTGAAAAATACGAAGGTATGGAGAAAGGTGGCCTTCTGAAAGTTCAGAGTTCAGGGTCCTTTAAACAAAAGAAAATCAACCAAATGGTCCAAAGATTTGACATCCTTTACCCACAAAAGCAAAGAAAATAGAAGAGGTTTAAATGATCACTCTATAAATAAATATTCTTATAAGAAATGTATCAGTTATTCTGAACTCCAGAAGAATTCGACTTTTAAAAATGTAATAATCATATTAAGGGATTACTTATCTAAAATAGAAAAATGAGTTAATGTGTCCTTCTGAGATAGATGTTATAGTGAGATTATGCCTATTTTTTCTCCTCCTGGATGGCCAATGATGATGACAAAATTAACATTATTCTAGCATTTTGTAGCATTTTACATCTTAGTTGAAGCTTTACAAATGCATTCTACCAAATGTGTCCTGGTGGGACCCTGATGTCATTCATTGTAATTCTGACATTCAAGTTTTATAATGAAGAAATAGATGCAGTGACCTACAGAATCACAAAGTAGAAGGGATGTACTCCAATTTCTGCTGATTTCAACTAGCAGCTCTGTATCTATCATGACAATTTGTCATGTAATTGAAAGCCTGCTATATATGAGAGCATTTCAAGATGAAGCTAGAAACTTTAATTTGGTTTTTAAAGAATTTGGTTGTCTGGGCATGTGTGTGTGGAGGTGGCAGCGGGTGCTTATACCTATTTATCTAACAATCACAACTTCAGTTGCTATCCTCTAAAATTCCTTGAAGAGCCATGATCTCAAACTAACTTATGACTGCTGAGGATGATTGGCATAGCATAAGAATGTTTTAGTGATTATGTACCTCAAAATAAAAATGAAACACTTTGCTACTATGAAGTTGCAAATCTTTATTTTTTAAGACCACTTCAATTTTCAATAGAATACCCATAGACTATGTACCGACAAAGATAAGTGACAGTGACATTAATTACTTCACAGGTGGTTGTTAAGGAGTAACTTTGAAGTGAACATATCTTCAGGAAAACAACCATGGCTTTCCCAGATCAAAGCAATGGATGTACACAATACAACAAAATCCAAGAGTTCTTGAACTGGCACTTGATAGAAATTTTCTGGGTCCAACATTCTGTCTATCAACATGATCAAATGATAGTATTCATTACACTATAATGGATCTAATCAGGTTCATTAGGGAGAGAAAGAGCTAAAATATAAATGAGAGGGGAGACACGAATATGGGCCAACGTGGTTGAAAAGGCTGTCAGAGAAAACAGTTCACAGCTACTGTTCCTTGAGAAAGGAAACAAAGAACACACTTTGTTCCCTGGTCAAGTTTTTCTTGGAAGTAAAGTAATAATTTAGAAAATATAGCACAGCAGAAGTGTCTGTATGAAAAGTTCTGTTTTCTCATTAATGGTACTGATTCTTCTTTCTTAACAACTAGGACTAAAGATTGTAAGATAAAAATGAAGCATCTAGCAAAAGATTACTTCCTAGATTTTGCTTGAAAAGTAACATATAAATACTGAAGATTCCTTAAGGAGAGCTGATTGCTCACAATAGATTTCTCAACAGATCAGTTATTACATCACTGACAGGAAGATAATCAGAGAAAATTAACAGATTCCTGGGGAGACAAAAGGGCGAATATTAACAAGCTGTTTAAAGTCTAAGATGACCTAATAACATTCCCATTAAAATATTAACAGTACAACATAGTAAAAAAAATTACTAATGCTTACATTAAACTTTCAGTTAGAGAAATATTTTTTATAGAAATCTGTAAATCAACTGGCCAAAGTTAAAAATAATCCAACGATGTGCCATGATTTATTTCTTGATATATTAAATTTAGAATGACATTCCTATAAGATAGATTAACTCATGACCTTCCTGTAAATTGGAAAGCAATTACTATCATGAGCAGATAATACACTTTAATTAAATAATTATGTGTAAATGATTGTTACGTGTGGTTTGTGATGTCCGGTACTTGGTAGACTGTTCTTGTTCATCTATATGAAGAGTATCTCTGGCAGAACTCTCTACACTGCATTTCTGTGACAAAGAATTTCATTTTCTTGAAACATGTTATGGCCTGGTCTCATTAATTCAGAAAAAAAGAAAATATAATTGAAAAAAGTCTTCAAAGGGTTTAAAGTCATCTGAATTTTGCAGTCATTAATTAAACAAGTGTCTTTAGCTTAAGTTAATCTTGTTATGCTGATAGGTAGCGTAGAGATTGTACATGAATATACATATTGAGCTGTAATTCCGTTGGAGCTCTGAGAGAGAAATTAAAGCTAAAACTAGTGCATGTATCAACTATATGTGTGTGAAATATATTTTATTGCACTTTCAGTGCATAGAGAACTTGCCAAATCTTTTATTTTATGTAGAAATTTCTGTTTACACTGAAAATAAAGCAGCAGCTGTCAGAATGGGTTTGTGTCCATATCTCTACCTATATGATCCTTGCATCATTTTCTTAGAAACTTTCACAGAACTGTTCAACTTAATTTTATTTAGATTGTATCATGTTTACAGAACTTCTCCTATGAAATGTGTGCACAAGCTGTCTTTTGTTTAACTTTCATATATTCTACAACACACATCTTTTTTTTTTTAGGATCAATGCCATGCAAACTGGATTTTTAAATGTGTCATTTTCACAAAACTTTACCATGTGTCTTATATTGGCGCATAGGTACCATTTGATTTTAAGACTTATAAATTCTGGATTTTTATTTTCTAACTGAGAAGTTTTTCAGGAGGATAGCATGTCAACATGCAGGCTACAAAAATCTTGTCACTGAAACACTTGAAAGCATCCCTTTAAAATTCTATCTTATTCCTTATTGTTTTCTTGAATGAAAAAGAACAATACTACTTAATAATTTAATATTAATATGGATAAGTTCAGCACAAAACTTCATTGTCATCTGGATGGGCGAAGGTTGTTTGAAGCACAGTCAGTTTATTGATTGGAACATGTGAAACTGTTCCTGTTTCTTAGGCAGCCTTCTTCTGTTACATTGAGAATGGTAATTGTATTGAGAAGGCACAATAGAAGATGACTGATTGCCTGCTTTTGTCGTGGAGATGAATTATTGCAGAATGCATACATGAAAAATAAAAGCATTATTCCATAAATTGGCCCTCATTGATGCTTTGTTCATTTGATTTCATTGTTCTTAGATTCTAGTATGAGCTAATACTAAATAATATAGTAAATAGAAACATTTTTGTTGAAGCAGAATTACTTTCTTCACTAGCGAAACTCAGCATTATGAAATAGCTGTGTCTGACAGCGTGCCACATTTAAAATGCATAATTTAATCTATGCCAAAAGCTGAGTAGCAACAGAAAGTTTGTGTAGCTATTATCATTTTATTAAATTAGTAATAAGAGTGCATAATGAAAAATGAAAAACTTTTTATTTAAAACTTAATGGAGTGCAGCTCACAAGCAATGCAAATTAAAAAGTAGTATATTTTAATCCTAGACATTTCAATAAAATCTATTAAGAAAAATGTAATTGTCAGTAACTATTGAATGACTTCAATAACTTTTTAATCAAGAAATTAAAATCATGACTAGCAAATTTTCTAAGACTTTAAAATGATAAAATATTAGAATACAAAAAGACTCATCAACTATTCTGTCTCTAAAAGAAGATACGAAATACTATTTTTATAAATTGATAGTAGGATAATTTAATATTTGCTTCTTGGAGAAATTACATTTTTGTATTTGAATTTGGACACTATGAAAGGTAACTAACTGCTGTTTATTAAGGTGGGTTTTAGATAGAATTTAAAGAACTGAGAAATCTGGCTGGCTCTGTTACTTTTAACCTGATTCACTTACTCTTCACTGAGCTGCAATTTGAAGAGAGACAGAGCAGTTGATTCCAGCTACAACTATCACCTGGTGTTTGCTAAATCACTGTGAAATTCTTGCAACAGCTGTTTGTTCCTGGGGAAACATTCACTTCATATTGCAGCAATAAACTGATCATTGCCAATTAAATGCCCATTAATTGTGTAAGCAAGGATTACTGCCAGATGTTTACATTAGAAAGAAAAATATCCTTTGCTATTTATTTTCCACTTATAACCATCCCTTCTCATAGAGATAATTATGTATATGAGATTATGTAATACACCACAAATTTCAATTCAAAAATTAACGAAATAACCTCTTAATGGGTTAGATTTAATAGAAAATGGACTAGGAATGCATTTTCCATAGAATAAACACAATGCTTTTTTGACAGAATTACTTTTCCAAAGTGATTGAAAAAGGAGGGATTAATTAGGCAACTAACCAGCCCAAATGATCTAACCTGTTTTATTTGCTATGTCACATGTCATAAAAGTTGTCTTTGTTTTTTCCTATATTACAGCTAAATAATAATAAGAAATTGTATTCTTAAAAGTTGAAATGGAACAAACATTTCAATAAAGTAAAGAAATAAATACAAAATGAAAGCAGGTGGTAGTTTATATTTTTAGCTGCATTTCCCTACCTCTACATTCACCTGAAGTATCATTCATCTTCAAAATATTATTTAAGTTTTTTGTAGAACATGGTAGTGATGAAAGTGAAGCAAACACATAATAATATGTTGTCCCAAGAAATTTATTTTCAACACCAAAATAAAATGGGAAATAAACACTTACCATAATGAATACATGTATTACATCTTTTAGTGTCTAAGTAAATGGAAAAAGTTATAGAAAAAAAGTGTTTCTATAGCCAAGCACAGCAATAAATTATTCATTCTCTATAGAGAGCTTTAGCAAGATACATCACATGCATATTTCTTTGCAATTGCACCTTGCTGTATTCATAAGGAGTAGCAAAGCAATATGTATTTCTCTCCTGTAAGAATAACAGTTCCATCCCCTCATACCTACACACACAACTAGTATGCAAACAGCAACAAGAGGAAGATTAGGTGGCATTCTGTCTTCACCACACTGAACCACACCTCCTCTTTGGAAGGTGATCACAGGACATAGTGAGAGCTTCACAAGACATGAAACAGTAGCATCTGGCTCCTTAAATATCTCCACGGGCATTTGTAATGGCATCTTTGAAGTTTTCTCTGCATCTGTCACATGTTTAGACTGCACATTGACTGCCCCAGCTGAGCACGATTTTGATTCTTTGAGACTTTGAATAGTGTAATCTGTTTAAGAATAAGACTCGGGAAAATCCCTCATAATATCCATACACAAGCTCTTTCATGATTAAAGAAGGGGTCCTCATTCCCATAACTGTTATTTTTTATGCTGAAATGATGCCAGCATTTGAGTTAATAATACAGCCTACAATTACATTCCAGCTTTGCACATTTTTTTGAGAACCTGTACTCAAAAAAAAAAAAATCACATCTCCACTTTTTTAAAGCCAGTATTATAGAAATTACTACTTGAGAGGGCCTCGATAAATGTGATGTGTGTGTAATCGTCTTGGCATCTGATTATAAAAGAAATGTGACCACTATCAACTCACTTTGAAAATCATTTTTTATTCAACCTTTTGAGCAGTGCAGAATGTAAGAATAAAGGCTGATTTGACTTAAATGGTAATTTGAGTGCTATTGACTTTCCATCTATTAAATTAATATACTTCTCACAATTAAGCCATAAGATGCTACTTAACGCACCTCATTGTGCAGGCTGACTATTTTCTAATATTAGTGCAATCTTCATGCTATAACACCAGCCTTATAAATATAATTAGTGCTATTAAGTAAGGTTCATTCTCATTCCATGATTATCCTATTTTAAATATTTCAAAATTAACGCAGTACTACTTTGGTATTTCTAAATTCACTATTTCTAGGTCTTTTAACTTTGTTAAGGAAAGTGTCAAATAGTTTCATTGACGTAACAATTTCAGGAGCTGAATTTTCTCTCCCTTAACATTCTCCATTTTAAAAGAAGACAAGATGAGGAAGGAAAATGCTTGACACTTAATCATGACTAATTTGAATACACATACACAGATACATGCACACACACACACACACACACACACACACACGTGCACACACACAGATACATACACACACATGTGTGCACACAGATACATGCACACACAGATGCATGCAAACACACAGATACATGCACACACACATGCACACACAGATACATGCTCACACACATGCATGTATGCACACACATGCATGCACATACACGTATGCATACACACACACACACACACACACACACACACACACACACACACACACCAAGACAAACAGTGAAGCAGAAAACAACAGCTGTTTTAAGGCAGATTTTCAGAGTCACATCAAATTATGTCATTTGGGCCATAATTTTCTGTTTGTTTTTAAGATTACACTGACAAAATCGTCCACACATTTCTGTTCAATTAGAGAGTTCTTTCTTCTCAGTTAACAAAAGAAATGCCACTATTTAATTTAGAGAATTGTGAAAACAAAAACCAGCGTGGAGTCAACATTGCCAAACTACGCACCTACCTTAAATGCAGTAGGTGATCATGAGGGACTAAGCTATTTATACAAATAAAATGACCTATGGCTTTCAGCAAATAGAGCCCGAGATACACCATGACACACCAATTTATGTGAAACAGCTGGAAACAGGGGGCTTCTATGAAGAATCCCACTGTACAATACATAGCACACAACAAACTAAGACAATTCCTATTTCTGAAAACATCATTAAAGACAGGGTAGCAACTTCTCTCCTTCCCTCTTCTGCCAGCTTGAGAGTGATAATTAGAACGTTCTGCTCTACTGAAAGCATTTTCTCCACCACAAAGGTTGCTGTGTATTGATATGTGTTGGTGGGTCGTGCCTGTGACTTTCATTTTATGGTATTTGGTATATACATGTGGAAGGCTGTTTACTTTATAGTCTATGAACACATCTTCCTCTTCACACACAAAGGTTTCCCAATTCAGGGAATGTTTGTTCTGAAATGTTGGACTTGGTAACTCTGACGGGACTCATTGAATGGTCCCAAATGGAATGCAAAAATGTTCAAGTGTGTAGTCTGTTGCCAGAAAAGCATCTACTGATGCAGAAGTCCCTGTTACTTAACAAATTAAGAGGACAGAGCTTTGTCAACAATGGACACATGTGACTATGGTATATATATATATATATATATATATATATATATATATATATATGTAATTGACAAGAACCACCTTAAATATTGGTTACCTGGAAATGCTGTGAATTATGAATGGGGAATCTTTCCTCAAGCAATAACGCATTCTCAGCCTATTTTCAGTTTTACTTCACATATTCCTGACATATAATTTCTTCTTCATTTCTCTGAGAAAGAATTTCAACTAACAAAACAATTCCAGAATCAATTATTGACTTTTGTGATTACCAAAATGACACCTGGAGCAAATTAACTTATTTGGTATCCTAAGACTTGAATTATAAAATTAGAGCTATAAAACATAAAAAGACTGTATTCTAGAATGATTCTAGAGATAAAATGAAATAGAGAAAGTATCAAAGAAAATATACTGTGATGAATATTAATTTATCCATTCATTTATTCAAGAAGCATTTACTAATTACTGTGTTCCAAAGATTGTGAAAAGGCATAGCTTAGTGGGAAATATACTAAGTCACTAAGGCTTTAATTCTGTTTCATTTATTAAATGGCTACTCATCAAGAGGAAGCCTGTCTTCTTTTAAGAGCACTAATCTCAATTATAAAATTAGAAGAGCAAAATAGTTCCTAAAACACAGTAAATATATTTCATAACTAATGCTCATTACTGCACTCTCTTCATTTTTCTATCAGGCAGTGTACCATATTGCACATTTAGCCCATGGGTCTGCAGATTGCTGCTCCAGACTTCTCAAACTAAACAGCGTAATTTCCACCCTGACAACTGATCTCATATAGGAAATACAAACAATATTCTGAAATTAAAAAGTTTTAGAAAGGAAAGCCTCCTAATATTTGCAAAGGGTATTGACACACACAAACACACACACATGCACACACACACTCAAAATAAAATATTTCAGAATATAGCTACTCATTTCTCAGATCCATAATGAAAGTTCTCTCCCAACTGACCATATGAATCTACTGCCTTCCCTGGTATGCTTCATGAGACTTCAGTCCTATAGGATCCTGGAGAGTAGAGTGAGGTTATCAAATATTTCTAAGACATTCACTGCACTTCTGAACATAAAAGTTCTGATAGGACAATCCTGGGAGTCTTAAAAGAGAATAAAATATGCTTGCCCTTTTCAGATTTATATAAATGTAGGTCTGAAAATCTAATTTTAAAAACATCCTAGTAGGAAATGTCCAAAGGATATTTTTCAGCTTATCAGCCATCTACTGTTCCTCAGTCATGTGATGAGAGTCCAGGAGAACAGGTGAGACAGTGAGTGCTCCTCATCGTTAGGGAAAACAGGATGGAATTTGACTTGCTATTACTGCAGTGATCATTGAACATTTGAAAACCCTGACCAAGTTCTTAGAGGAAGCAATGTTAGATGTGTAGTCTTTCTTAATAAGACATATTTTCTGAAAGTTCATTTCTTGTCAATGTTACTAGTATGCAGCATGAGTATGCTTACACAAACTAAGGCAGAGTTACCAGCTTGTATGTGGGATACATCATGTATGTGGTCCATTGCTGACCAAAACATTATGTGGGATGTAAATGAAGCAGGATTGGATTTTCAATCTTAACTTCTACTCAGCAAGGTTAAGGATTTGTTAATGGTAATAAAAAGAGCTGCCAGTCTCTTGGTAAGATGAAAGATAAAATGTTGTTTTCTATATTGACAATAATTTCTCCAGTCAATAAAGAATAGAACTACACAGGAGGTGCCATGCTTCACTCTGTTCCACAGGACAATAAAGAACTGACATTAATATATGAACCAGAGTGGCCAATGAGACCATGTAACGACAAAGCAGAGAAGAGTCTGTCTGGGCCACTCAGGGCGTGAAGGAGAACCAGGATATTTGTTGGTCTTAGTCATACTATTACCCTGCAAGAATAAGATTTCACTATCACTTTTACTTTCAGATGGAACATTTTGTCCCTGAATTATCTGTCCAGAGTCATGAAGTATCAAGGTTGTAAATTTAAATTTAATGGAATGAAATCAGTGGCCATGTTCCACAAACAATTTTTTCTGAAAGTTCTTTGTGGCTGTTTACTTTTGAGAGTTGTTTAATAATGCCCTCTTGTTCTATTAAATTGTTTCGAAAATACTTTGCTATAAACCTGTATAATACTCATAAACACTCTATTAGCTATACAGAGTTATTTTCAATTTCTACCTACTGAAAACTGATCCTGAATAAAGTTTTATCAGCTCAATAATTCAAATGATTCTGGAAGGTTCCCTAAAATGTTGTCTCAAAGCCCTGGCATAATTTATACTGCCAGAAACAGGAAAAAAGGAAGTATCAGGCACAGGTGTCAATGGTATACCTGAAAGCAAAAGGCTTGCAAACTGCTATCACAGATCCTTACTTCCCAGGGAGTGACGTAGGGGTGCAGGAACACACCTGGCAAGAAAGAATAGTGAACACATGCTTGGTAGCCAGAGTGAGTGCCACCCTCTAAAAGTAACTCACGCCTATGCTTACCACTCCAGACTATTCCAAATCAGAACAGCTGAGCAAAAGTCATCACTGGCTATGCCACATTTTCCACTCTAACAGAAAGAGTTTCAACATTGTCTCCACTCCAGTGTTCGTGAATGACAATGATTTTCATCCAGCATTGTTAACTTATAACAATGCCAATGTCTACTGTTGAAGCCTCTGTGGAAAAAATATTGATAACAATACTATTCAGTTTTCTTTCTTTCCTGGGATGAAGACAAGCTTGGTGTTTCTAGAACATGCACACTGCTTGCTGTGTCCATGTTATTGATAGCACACCTTTTCCATGTCGAAAATGCTCTCGCCTGCATAATAAATATGACATGCCATCTGATCCATCACTCTTTCTATGCCAATAATTTTTAGAATTTCAAGATTATCTTAAACCATGTGCATGAATTGGAGAACTCTATTGAAAGGGGCCAACTTGAAAACTTTACTAGAATAATCTGTTCAAAACACAACTGTCGTATAGCAAATATATGTAGTCAATTCAGTGGTTCTTGCTAAATTATATTTTTGTTCAGTCATTATCATCTATCAGAAAAATGTTCTAACAATTCCATTAAGCATATGCTGAAATGACATACTTTCATGACACACAGTTTAAATTGTTCGTTCCTATAAGATAGCAAGACACGGATAAATAAGTTTAGCTTTGTGCTGGACAGTTGAGGTCACTATTGCTTGCTACAAGAAACAAAGAAACCTTTTGTGAGAACATTTTGACTTGAACCAGAATTACTCAGGTAATTTATAAGAGCCCATTCAATACGCCATTGTGAACTCTGTTTGGGAGAACTACAAATTCAGAATAAACTGTTGGTTTCCAGAAAGAAGAATTGAGAGAATGCACTTTCCCGTTGCCCCCCCCCCCGATATTTCTGACATCTAAACCATCGTTTCAGCCTTACAATTCACTCTTGTGTCTCCAAAACCTTCACTCTCTCACCAGAATAACTACAAGCAGAAAGAACATCCATAGCTGATCCTGCCATGGCAGAGAACCCAAAAAGATTCTCTGGTGTCAGTTCTGTCTTTAGTACTTAACTGTTGATCCCGTTACTTTTAGAATAAACATCCAAATCTTTACAACAACCACCAGTTTCTGCATGAGTCCATACTTACCTGTAAATTCTCACTCAGAGCACTTTGGGCCATTCTTGCATCCCTTCTTGTTCTGGGATTTGTCTCTTAAAGCATCTTTCTCTGTTTCTTCTCATGGCCTCAGAAAAGCCTGCTTAGCCTGCCTGGGTTAGTCTCAACTTCCTGGAGCAGACACCTGTCAACCTTCAGACCTTGGCTCTCAGCTTTTCCTCTGGGAACTCTCCCTAAACTCCAGGAATAAAGTTTCCACAAGGACATCATGCTCTTGAACCTTCACAAAATCTCTCTCTTCTGTAGTCAGTCAAAACAGAAAGAAAAGGAAAAAGAAAACCAGCAAAAATAAAAACTTTTATTTATAAATTTATAAAAATTTTTAACTTTTAAAACAAAAATTGGTACAAAATCTTTATTTAGAACAAATTAAAATGAAACTGATTCCTTTCAAGCTGTAACTACAATTCAATAATTATCAAGATTATTAAATAAAAATTATTTGATTTGTGTTTCAGTACAAATCTGTAAACATCAAGTTATACATGTTTTACATTTGGGTTTTTGTTTGTTTGTTTGTGTTTGTTTTTTAAGGTCATATTTAGTTCAGCAATCAAATTCAAATGTAGTTACTTTTATAAAATATTTTTATATTTTTATTCTAATCTCAGAATACATAGGTATACACACAAACGCTTGTTCACTAAGATGAAAACATTAGCTTTCTGTTTGTTTGCTTTGATTTATTTTGTTATGTTTAAAAATCTTTTAAGAAAAACATATGGCATATAGAATTTAATAAGATTATTATAAATTGTTATATAAGTACCTGACATTTCTTAAATTAATGGAATATATATATATATTTCAAGACTAACAAGACAATACATATGTTAAATATCATAAAATTATTAAAGGACATTTTTGTGCAACAATACATGCTTCTGAAGATGCAAACTTTCACAGCTTCCTTCTTTCTCAAAATAAGAATACTAGCCTGAAAATCTCAAATGCAGAGTAAACACTCCTTGTCTAATGTCACCTGCCCTACAACTTCTTCCAGAAAATGATGTCTACAAACTAAACACTAACTACTTATTAGCAACTTGAATATAACTTGACAGAATCTGAAGCCTCAGCTGTTATTACAGATAATCTAGAAAGCAGAGGAAAGGACACTAGAAAAGTACATGAATAACAGAAGTGTCGTAAAATAAAATTTTTAAAAATTTTAAAGAGAGAAAGGGAGTTGATCCTGGGAGGAGGGAAAATGGGGAGAAAATGGGAAGAGTAGAGGGAAAAATGTAATTGGGATATATTGTATGAGAAAAGAATCTATTTTCAATAAAAAAAGAGAAATAAATAAACAAAAAAGAATGAGTTTGATTTTCTTTGCTATGACAACTCAAAGAAACCTTTTAATAGTGAACTCCTTTGTGTCAGAGATGTGTTACACACTGGGTCATGGGTTTGCTCAGTAGCATTCAGCATGAAAGTTTTAAGGCCTGGGTCAATTCCCTCTGAGGGTTTTAGCAATAAGGGAATCTGCTTGGCTCGTGTTTAGGGCCTCAGAATTTAAAAGAAAACAAAGTAGTTTTCTTTTAAACTGGCACTTTTTCTGTATATTTAGAATGATATCTAACTCTCCTCCAAATACCAACCATGTTAAGAAAAGGTATACTATTTATAAGAGAAATAAGTATAACATCTTCACCATTGTAATGTTTCTTTGAAAAAATCCTTCCCAATAATTGTGTAAATGAAACTTTCCTAAGAGATGATTAAAGCAATAATTGCCTAACAGGAATTTCCAAAGTTATGAAGGCATATTACAGTTTAGAGTATCTCATTAAAAATCAAATTCACAACATCAACAGATCCTTCCTGTGCAATGTAATTACATGACAGGCACTTAATTGAAATAAAGTGGAAGTGAAGCCTGGCCTCGCACAGACATGTACTGATGGTTAAGACTCAGCAGGGCGGTGCTACCTCATTAAGTGTGGTCTTCTCATATGTCTGCCCATTACACTTCAATAAAATACTAAAAATAAGAACAAGTCAATTAAACACATACATTTATAAATATGCATTGATTCTTTATGGTGTATGTAAAACACACTTGAAACCTCAAAAAGTTCGTAAAAAAAACTATCTTTTCTTCCTGGTTATATTTACAAGTTTTAATAAAAATAAGGTCTATATTACAAAAATTTCTAAGTTGCATATTTTAGTTTATTAGTGTTAAACTCTTCTGCTTATGCCTGCTAAAAGCCACTGTTGGCATCTCAGGCCGGATCTCACCAAGTCAAAAGCTGGACAGTAGGAGATGTTGTCATTGCGATCCCAAGTATCATCTGTTCAAATTCTGAGGCCCTAAAAAAACAAGAGCCAAGCAGATTCCCTTATTGCTAAAACCCTCAGAGGGAATTGACCCAGGCCTTAAAACTTACATGCTGAATGCTACTAAACAAACCCATGACCCAGTGTGTAACACATCTCTGACACAAAGGAGTTCACTATTAAAAGGTTTCTTTGAATTGTCATAGCAAGGAAAATCAAACTCATTCTTTTTTGTTTATTTGTTTCTCTTTTTTATTGAAAATAGATTCTTTTATCATACAATATATCCTAATTACATTTTTCTCTTCCTCTACTCTTCCCATTTTCTCCCCATTTCCCCTCCTCTCAGGATCTGCTCCCTTTCTGTCTCTCATTAGAAAGAACTAAACATGACAAAATAAAATATACTAAGATAAAGCAAAAACCATCTCGCCAAGGCTGGACCAGCAACCCAACAGAAGGAACAGAAGAAAAAGAGCCCCAAGAGCAGATGCAAGAATCAGAGACCTACTCATACACACACTCAGGAGTCCCACAAAAATACTAAGTGAAAGCTACAATACATATATACACAGAGGTTCTGGTGCAGACTCATGTCGACCCTGTTCATGCTGATTCAGTCTTTGTGAGCTTACATAAACCTTGCTCAGTTGATTCAAAGGGCCTTGTTCTTCTAATTTCCTCCAGCTCCTCTGGCTCTTATACTCTTTTGACCTCCCCTTCTTGGAGTGGGGTTCCCTAAGCTCTAAGGAGAGGAATTTGATACAGACATCCCATTTAGAGTTGTATTTTCAATTTCTCTCTCTCTTTGTCTCTCTCTCATCTGGCTGAGTCTCTGCATCTGTTCCTGTCTGCTGCAAGAAGCAGCTCCTCTTGTGATAACTAAATAAGGCACTGATCTATGAGTGTAGCAGAATATCATTAGAAGTAATTTTATTTAAACTTTTTTTTTAGACTATCAGTGTTGCATTTTACCCTAGGTCTCTGGGCTATCTAGTCCATGGTTTTGGTCACCTAAGCACTGCTAGGTGTGGGTCCCACCTCTTTTAAGGTGGGCCTTAAGTCAAATCAGACATTGGTTGGCTACTCCAACAAATTCTGTGCCACCATTAGCCTAGCATATCTTACAGGCAAGACAGATTACAGGTCAAAGGTTTTGTGACTGGGTTTGTACTTATGTTTCTCTTTTGGTAGCCCGCAGAGGAACTTTCTGCATTAAAGACCCTATAAGGTAAGCTTGTCTTCTCCATGTTCGATGAGTTCTGTGGGTGTTGTCCTCAGCAATGGAGCCCCACTGCTAGTTTGTGTTGGCAATAGCCTAGGTTGTTTGGGGATTTCCATGTAACTCCCTTAGCCAGCAACTCAACTGATGCAACCCAGTCCCAATACTGGAAGCTGCCTTCGGTCACATGAGGCAGGTAGTTGGGGCTTAGTCTCCCTCATTATTAAGAGACCTTATTAGGATAGCCTTCATTAGGAAGTTTCCACTGCATTAGGTTTCCCTATCATCTCTCAAATGACCTCAATTCCAGATGAAATAAATTGAAGATATAAAAGTATGGAAATATCTCCCATGATCATGGAATAGAAGGTTTAACATAGTGGAAAAGGCCATCCTACTGAAAGCAACATACAAATTCAATGCACTCTCCATCAAAATTCCAATCACAGTTCTTCACAGATATTGAAAGGACACTTCTCAACTTCATAAAATCATTGCTAAAGGTCTCACCATTTCCAATTTTAAGTTATACTACAGAGCTATAGCAATAAAAATAGAATGATATTGGCATAATTGATCAATGGGATTGAATTGTAAACCCAGATATGATATGGACACTTGGTTTTTGATAAAGAAGCCAGAAATACACACTGGAAAAAAGAAAACATCTTCAACAAATGGTGCTGACCTAACTGGATGTCTACATGTAGGAGAATCCAAATAGATCCATAATTATCACCCTGTACCAAACTCAAGTCCAAATGGATCACAGATCTCAACATAAAGCCAGATAGACTGAACCTAACAGAAGAGAAAGCAGGGAATAGCCTTAACTCATTGGCACTGAAGACTTCCTTAACAGAGCACCAATAGTGCAGGCACTAAGATCAACAATTAATAAACGGGACCTCATGAAACTGAAAAGCTTTTGTAAGGCTAAAGGCATTGTCATTTGGACAAAGCAGTAGCCTAAAGAATGGGATAAGATTTCATCAGCTTCACAACTGATAGAACTAATATCCAAAATATGCAAAGACCCCAAAAAACTAGATCTCATTTAAAAATGAAATAATCCAATTAAAAATGGGGTGCAGATATAAACAGATAATGCACAATAGAGGAAACTCAAATGGCTGAAAAACAAAATGTTCAACATCCTTAGTTATGAAGAAAAAGAAAATCAAAACTACTTTGAGATTCCGTCTTACACATGTCAGAATGGCTCAAGATCAATAACACAAGTGAAAGCTCATGCTGGAGAGAATGTGTAACAAGGGCAACAATTATCCACTGCTGATGGGAGCAAAATCTTGTATAGCCACTAGATAAATCAATATGGTGCTTCTTTAGAAAGTTGGAATTGGATCTACCTCAATATCCAGCTATAGTACTCTTAGGCATATAACTGAATGATGTTTCATCCTATCATGAGGACTTTTGCTCAGTCATGTTCACTGTGGCTTTATTCATAATAGCCAGAAACTGGAAACAACCTAGATAACCTTTAACAGAACAATGGGTAAAGAATATGTGGTACATTTTACACAATGTAATATTATTCAGCTGTTTTTTTTTTTTTTAAAAAAATGAGATCATGAAATTTGCAGGCAAATGAATGGAACTCAGAAAAAAAAAAATCCTGATTGAGGTAACCCAGACCCAGAATGAGAAACATGGTATGCATTCACTTCCATGTGTATATTAACTATTTAATAAATGATAACCAACCTACAATCCATAGATCCAGAGAGGCTAGGTATAGAGAAAGGGGCCGGGGAGGACTCCTGGATCTCCCTGGGAGGGGGAAATGGGGTAGACTTTGAGAGGACTGGGGGTGGAGAGAGACAGAAATGAGAGGATCAGGTTACAGGAGAGAGGACACAGCAGGAAGGAGCAAGTGCATGGAGAGACCAATCTCATTCTTAAAGCTGCAAACACATTGCCTAAGAAAATTAGAGCATCTGAGCCCATACAACTTTACGTGAGCCAATGTTGTTGTCTGTTCTTAGTGCTTACAGTGGCTGCCCCTTAAGCAACAGGCAGCTCTGCTGGAAGGCCCACACCCTGAGGGAATTCTGTTCCCTCAGGCAGCAACTCTTTAAAAGCTACTAAAGGAAACTTTATCTAGATCTCTATCCCTCTAAAGAATTCATGATTCAAAAGTTAAGGTGGAACTCTGCTCAGAGAGGCAGAGTAGTAAGTCGCTAACCTACCTTTGTGTGCATCTTCCAAAAACGCCAGTGTCTGTCTGCTCAGCCCCCTTAAAAACCCTAGCTATGTGGTTCCTCATCACTTCCTGTCAGCTACTTGCTGACTCAGCCTGCAGGTTAATTTTATTTAATTAAACAAATATAACACATCTTTGCATTGTTAACAAAAGCAGTAGGAAAAAAGGCAACACACATTAAAATGATATTGCACAACAATCCAGTGTCTAAAAGGGATATTTTTATGTATGCACCCATATTATTTTTCATTGCAAATCAAGAGAAAAATGGCAGTACTATTTAAATAATTTGACAATAGTTTACTGTGCACATACTGAGCAAAAATTATTGCACCCTACACACCCGTGGAAACACCACTAGGCATGCATAAGTGTGATCTTCAAATTTTCACCTTGATGTTTATTTAATTTTTCCTCCTAATTTTGAGACACAGTACTCCGGACATTGGTTATTTTATAGGTCTTCATAGGAAGGCACTGCTTTCTTCTCATTGTATCCTGCAGAAGTCCTGGGGTAGGTTTTCACTGGCCTGGTTCGAATCACATGTTCATCACTGAAGCAGATGCTGTGGTTAGAGAAATGGAATGCACTTCTTGATGGTAATGTAATCATGACTCAGCCCTGAACTTTAAGGAGTACAACAGATCCTTTCCAAGAAACACTGGCAGAGATGGAAAAACATTTGATAATCAACCCAAAGGAAAAACATTATAAAATTGATCACAAGAAGGGTAAAGCCACACATGAGATAAAAGGACAGAGAAAGTTAATATGTTCACTATAAAACAATATATTCACTATATCAGAATGTTTGAAAACATTTTGAATGTAATTCTGCCTCACATTTGAACTATGAACTGTAAATAACAAGAGCTGAGATTTCTACAGGATGGACTGGAGTAGTGAAATGCCTGTGAGGAAGCACCATCCATCGGCACTAGATACGTCAGGGTGACTATGCAAGAACCTGCGGACTGTCATTTTTCAATGCTTGTTCTCAGCTGACAGTATTATTCTGCGTTTACAGAAGTAGGAGAAAGACATGAGGAGCTAGTCTTTGAAAATTTTACCTGGTCTTTTTTTCAGTTCCCACTGTTCCTTGATCCACCATGATGCCAGCAACTGAACTCAGTCACATGTTCCCTAACCTACAGTGTTCAGCAGAAACTCACGAAGCCAAACAACAACAGACTGAAACCTATGAACGACAGCCAAACATTAGGCAGAACTCAAGGAGGGGGAGGAAGGATCAGAGGAACCCGAGAGGTCAAAGACACCATAAGAACATGGCCCACAGAATCAATTGCTCAGAACTCATGGAGTTCACAGAGATCAGGGAGCCTGTGTGGCATGATCTAGATCCTCCACATTTATGTTATGGTTGATGTTCTTGTGGGATTCCTAACAGTGGAAGCAGGGCTGTCTCTGACCCTTTTGCCTGTTTGTGGGACCTTTTTCCTCCTACAGGGTCACCTCATCCAGCATTGATGTGATGATATATGCCTGGTCTTATTGTAGCTTGTTATGCCATGTTTGGTTGATGTCCCTGGGAGGCCTGCCCTTTTCTGAGGGGAGGCAGAAGTGGGAGTATGTCTGGGGAAAAAGGGAAGATGGGGGAATGGAGAACTGCAGTCACGATGTAATAATATGCAAGCATTGAAGAACAAAAAAAAATTAATTAAGGAAATAAATCAATAAATTACCATGAAGATATTAAGATTAAAAAATTGGGATTGGGGATTTAGCTCAGTTGTAGAGCACTTGCCTAGCAAGTGCAAGGCCCTGGGTTTGGTCCTCAGCTTCCCCCCGCCCCCCAAATAATCAGCAACAGATAAAGATGGAAGAACTCCCAATCCTGAATTCAAAGACCTATCCTGGCTATTCCTACTGATGAGCTTTCCTTTAAAGCTATATAGTTAATGTTAGCTATGTCGTGGCACTCTTACCCTGCGAGGAAATATCACGAAACATGACAGAATCCGCTAACAAGAGTTTCATTAAGATGAAAGGGACAGATGAGTGCCCAAGCCTGTGGGAAAGACACGTGTGTAGAGAAGAAAAAGGAGGAGGAGGAGGAGGAGAAGGAGGAGGAGGAGGAGGAGGAGGAGGAGGAGGAGGAGAAGGAGAAGAAGAAGAAGAAGAAGAAGAAGAAGAAGAAGAAGAAGAAGAAGAAGAAGAAGAAGAAGAAGAAGAAGAAGAAGAAGAAGAAGAAGAAGAAGAAGAAGAAGGCGGCAGCCGGGAGTATGGCGCCAGCTTATAAAGGCTGGGTGTGCACAGGTTGACGTAACTCCACTCATGCACGTAGATCACATGGCTGCGTTGTACGCTCTTACACAACCATGCAAAGTTATAGATCCTGGTCACTCAAGACGCCTTGACCCGGAAATGGCTATCTTGACCTGGAACTGGCTAGGCAGAAGTGTTCAGGTCCGCCGGGCATGTGCAAACATGCCCAACCTTAAGATTCTATGATATTTTTCATTTTATTTTGAGTATAACAAACTCTTAGACTATATTTTTATTATTTGTCTTTATTTATTTTTCATTACATTTCCTGTTGCTCTAATAAAATAAACTGACAAAAGCAACTTAGAGGAGAAAGAGTTTGTGAGATTTTTTTGTTTTTTAAAATTTTTTTAATTTATTATTTATTTATTTATTTATTTATTTATTTATTTATTTATTTATTTATTTATTTTCCAGAGCTGAGGACCGATCCCAGGGCCTTGTGCTTGCTAGGCAAGCACTCTACCACTGAGCTAAATCCCCAACCCTGAAAGGGTTTGTTTTGAGTCACAGTTCGAGGTTCATTCTATCACACAGGCTAGTTCTTGTGCTGAGAACCTACGTCAGTTGGCCAACATCCAGTCAGGGTGCAGAAGATGAGGAGTGCTTGTGATCATTTCATCTTCTTCTTGCTACTCAGTCTGGGGCCATAGCCCATGGAATGCTGCCATCCACAGTGAGCATGCCTTACCACCTCAATTATTTAAATAAGTAAATAAGTATGCACAGGCTAACCTAATATAACTAATCCCTCATAAGCATCTGTGGTGGTTTGAACAAGAATTGTCTCGATACTCATATATTTGTATACTTGGTCCT
This sequence comes from Peromyscus leucopus, assembly GCF_004664715.2. Classification (NCBI taxonomy): domain Eukaryota; kingdom Metazoa; phylum Chordata; class Mammalia; order Rodentia; family Cricetidae; genus Peromyscus; species Peromyscus leucopus. The sequence goes on along the minus strand of NC_051072.1, from coordinate 67,397,755 downwards.
CAGTTGATGGATGGTTTGACAAGATTAGGTGGTGTGGCCTTGTTGAAAGAAGTATACCATTTGGGCCAAGCTTTGAAATTTCAAAAAAACTATCACCGTGGCTGCCTGCTTGTGGCTCCAGGTATAAACTCTTGGGAGTTCCAGCCACCACACTTTTATTCCACCATCATAGACTCTAATCCTCTGAAATTATAAGCCCAATTAATTAACACATTCTTTTTTAAAGTTGTCCTATTCGTGATATTTTATCACAGCAATAAAAGAATAACTAATGCATAAGTTGATAGCAGGAATTGGATATTGTGGTGACAGACCTTATTATGCTGGTTTGGAGGAAAGGAGAAGACTGAGAGGCATTGAAAGCAGCTGAACTCTGTAAGGGAAGCTTAATGGGTCATCTCAGTAGGAGTATGGACAGCAGTATTGCCGAAACCATTTGTGTGCTATGAAGACTCAGCTTAAGAGGTTTCAGATGAGAAAAATATTAGGAATTGTCCTCATGAGATTTTGACAAAGAATGTGGCTACTTTCTGCCATTGCCCTAAGAAATTGCCTGAGGCTAAAACTAATTTCTTCAGTGGAGATGATTTAAAGACAGCTTAATAGTGACTGTGTCACGTGGTTATTAGTAATCACCCTAACGTAAGTATTCAATGAAAAAAGAGAAACTGAAGCACAAATGAAATGGAAAAGTACAGTTAGAGGAGAAAAACAGCACCAGCAAATTTAACGTTGGAGTCAAATATTGTGCTAGAAGAGATAGGGTGAGGCCTGATGTGAAATGGAATAAAGCAGAGTCTCTCAGGGCAAGATCCAACCCAGTGAAGCTTTCTGCTTGTGAAGGCAAAAGGCCTAAAAAAAATTCATGAAAGATACAGAGGTATAAGGGTTATAGAATCTTCCATAGGAGAGGTACTGAAGGCAGACAATGTGTGGCAGGGCAGGCTATACAAGAAAACCCTGAGAGGGCCAAAGTCTCCGAGAAGCAATTGCATGAAGCTATGAAAGTTGAACCTGGATTGTGGTTTCTCTGACACTCTAACCAAGTGTGTAAGAGTTGACAGAGCCATGGGATATCAACTAGCTAATCTTGGCACTTGTGAAAGGAAAATGTCTGAGGGATTTCCTAGGTCTAAAAAACCACAGAAAACTTTTGCAAATACAATTCAAGGAGGGTGCCACTTTTGGCCCCTGAAAGCAGAAGAACTTGCAGCTTCAGCGGTGTGGTTATGGACCACATGAAAGAAACAGTTAAGAGTTGTGCAATCTTCCCTTACAGTTAAGGGAAACTGCTAAAACCAGGCATGCAACAGGAGAGTCCCTGCATGGAGGCCCAGAGAAGGCATTGCCTGACGCTTGCAAAGGTGGACCCTGATTGTACCGGAGAGGCCAAGATGTTGGAGATGCCATAGCTGGGAGGAGACTGGAAGAGTCGTTTAAAAAAGAACTGGGCTTTTTCCCTGTAGGGTTTTTTCTAACTTTGGTCCTGTATGTTCTCACTATGGCCCCATTCCTCCCTTTAGGAATGACGTATATTCTGTGTCATTGTATGTGGAAAGTATGTGATTTGTGTTTGCTTGTTGGTTTGGTTTTATATGGAGATACAGTTAAGAGAATGCTTTGAATCTCAGAAAAGACATGGAGTTTGAGATACACTTGCAGTGTTGAAACTGAAGGATGATGAGGACCTTGGGGGTTGGACTAGATATATTTGCATTATCATATGTCTACAGACCTATGGGGACCAGGGAGCAGAATGTTATGGTGGTATTTTATTTGAACTGAAATGTGATTTTAATTGTATGTTAATAAATAAAGTTGCCCGGGGGTCAGAGCTATTAGCAAGTCATAGGAAAGCAGGGCAGTGGTGTCGTACACTTATAATCCCAGCACTTGGTAGGCAGAGCTAGGTAAGTCTCTGTGTGTTCAGGGATACAACCAGCATTAAAGACACACACCTTTAAGACCTGGAGGGCTGTACTTACAGGTAGTGATGAGGCAGTCACGTGTGTGGGTTTACAACCAATGGGAAGGCAAAACAGAAAGACTATATAAAGACAAACACACAGGAAGTAGGTCTCTTTCGGAGAGGTCTCTTGGCTTAAGAGGCTAGCTGCAGGGTAAGGCTCTTAGCTCTGATCTCTTGGCTTTCTTCTTTGCATTGGTTCTGTGTTTCTTATTTAACAAGACAGTTGGTTACATCTACAGAATGTGGTGGTTTGAAGGAATGGCCCTTATGGGCCCATATATTTAAATGATTGATCCCCATTTAGTGGAACTATTTGCAAATGGTTAGTCTTTTCCAACTATGTGTGGTCTTGTTGGAGCAGGTGTGGCCTTGTTAAAGGAAGCATGTCACTGGGGATGGGTTTTGCAGTTTCAAAAGTCCATACAAGATTCAGTCACTCTCTCTCCATGTTGCCTGTAGATCAGAATGCAAAACTCTTAGCTACCACTCCAGGGCTGTGCCTATCAACTTCCTGCCATGAAGACCACCTTAATCCTCTTAAACTACATGCATTCTCCTAATTCAGTGCTTTCTTTTATGAGTTGCCTTGGTCATTGTGCCCCTTAATGGAAATACTGAACCAAATCGAGACCAAAAGCAATCAGGGTGAACTCCAAATGCTTTACCTCCATAGCTGATGCCAGAGGGCTTTGGTCTCCCAGCTTTGCTGATTGCAACTCGTTTTTTTCTCTTAAGCTGTTTCCACTCCAATTGTGCATCTCTCCTTGGCACATACCCCATGGCTTTACCAACTCTAACACACTTGGCTCTACAACATAGGTTTCACTTTCATATCTTCATGCAATCACTTCTTAGGGCCTTTTGTCCTCTGAAGGTTACCATGCCCGTAATTAGCATCAGGCTTTTCTTTAAACTTCTCATCTCCTTGAATACAAAACTTGACTCCAATATTATATTCCCTGGTAATCTTTTCTCCTCAAACTGTACTTTTTGAATCTCTTTTGCCCTGCTTGCTCTTTTTCACTGTAGATAGGTACAGGAGTGGTCAGGATTAGACACATGATACAATCAATACTAGGTGGTCTTGAAATTGCATCTTATTGTGAGTGGGGGGTGCTGTCCCCATTACTCATCCTCATGTGGCAGCATAGGCAGAGGACATATGCCCCCCTCCCAGCCCATCGACACCTGGGACAAATGGAGGAGGTCATGGGGTCATGGGAGCAGGAGAGCTATCCCTCCCACTCACTAGTTGCAAAGCTGGGGAGCTGGGGAGAGCATGGGCAACACAGGGAGCTGGCCTTGATGATCCAGGTGTGAAAGAGCAGACCTTGAGGACATGAGGGCAGGAGAGCTGACCCCACCCCTCGCTCATTGCTGCAAGAGGTAAATTAGCCCTGGGTAGGTGGGCAGTGCTGGAGAGCTCACCCTGGTGGTGAGGACAGGGGAGAATGGGTGGGCTGACCCACCCTGCAGCTGTCCGGAACCAGAACCAGAACCAGGACCAGGGTTATGAGTTGGCCTGCCGCAACGTCCACCCCATCTATGAGCTGCTGGAGCGTGTGAGGAGGCCTGGCCTGCAGACCCAAAGCTGCAGGATGTCCACAACATAGGGCAACAACAGGATATCCAAGAGGAGTCCCAGTGAGGGCCCAGTATTGATAGGGTAGCAGAAACCAGAGACCTCAAACCAGACCAATGACTCTTTGAAATGAATACTTGCAAGTAAAGATGTATGGACAAAGGAATTTACTGTGTGAATCACTGTCTCATCCATGATGAGATTTTTAATTTTTTCCTTGTTATTTTTTTCCCTTTTTCTCTTAAATTTTGTTTTATTTGGAAGGGGATTGTAGGGGCATAGGGTGAACGAGAGAGGACAGGGAAGTGAATGGGATCAAGATTCATGATGTAGAAGGCATCAAGAATTAATTTAAAAAGGAAAGTTAAAAAAAGAAAAAGAAATTGTCAGTGACATTAATCCAAAACATTTTAATTTAACCTCAAAAAGATTTTTGACAAGGGCAGAAATCAGCCTCATTCTTTCCAAAATATCACAAGAATAGTCTTAATATTAGTCTCCTCTGAAACCACTTGAACTAGGCCTCACAATACGCATTGCTCTCATGACTACTGCTTTCCATGCTCCCACGGGGATGGCCCATTAAGCACTCACAAAGCATTCAACCACTTTAGAAAACTAAATGCCAAAGTTCTCTTTCCACCACCAAGCAGCAAGATCAGGCCTGTCACAGCAATACCCTAGTTGCTAATGCCAATTTCTGTCTTAGTTACAGTTCTATTGCTATAAAAAGATACCATGACCAAGGCAACTGATATAAAAGAAATCACTTATAGTGAGTGTTTTCTTACATTTTTAAAGGATTAGTTCATGATTATCATGGCAGGAAACAGACAGACAGGCATGGTGTTGGAGCAGTAACTAAGAGCTTTTCATCCTGATGCCGTGGCATCAGGCAATAAAAGAGAGAATGTTCCTGGTGTGGGCATTTAAAACATCAAAGCCCACCCCCAGTGACACACACCTCCCCCAGTAAGACCACACATACTCCAATAACACCACACATCCTAATCCTTCCCAAACAGTTCCACAAACTGGGGACCAAGCATTTAAAGATATGAACCTATGGGTGCCATACTCCTTTAAATCACCACTGTATGTCAAAGCATTAGAAAAATAGTTAAGATAATATCCTTGGAGGCTTGTCTCATAGGTCACTTCAGATCTCACTAATTTGACAATCAGTATTAACTGTCACATTATGGATAGCTATTTCAAACACATTTCTGATAAAACTTTGACTATCATAATTTATGTCTTGAAAAGTACAGACCTCTATTTTTAACCTTGTCTTTATTAAAATGTTAGCTATATGTATGTATATATGTATGTATGTGCTTTATACATATATGTATATATGTATATGTATTCATGTTTGGATGTGGAGAGCTCACTAGCTCTTTTCCATAATAAAATATAACAGGAACAAAGTTGTCATAACTATTATTTAGTACTGTATTTTAGTATTCAGCAGTTGGAAGTACATCTACTATACATCTCTTTACTATATGATGCACTTTCCTAGCAGACTTTTGGAATTAAGTCTATAAGACCTACATTTCTGTAATTGTGTAAATCCTATAATTATCAAGAATAATATTTTGGAGAAGTACTGTGTAGGAAATAATAAAGCCTCACCAGGTCCAGTACTTGTGATAAAATAGCTGATCATTTTGGGGAGTGGTCCTGCCTCTCTAGTGCTAAGTTTTCTAAGCTTGTAAGATTTGTGTTGTAGACACTATGATCTTTCATTTTTAAGCTCAAATATTAACATCTAGCTATCCTTTTAATAATGAACAAATATAAAAATAAAATATTCAAAGTTCAAGTATCATATTCATTCTGATTGAATTTTTAGTCATTGATTTTTTTACTAATATCTTCGAAAACTTGATCTTCAACAAGATCACTAACAACACAGAACACCAGGAAATCAATGCTTCTGTATATTTGTATATATATATATTTGAATTTCATGATTACTATTGTAAATATGTAGGGTTGCATAGTCTATTTTCAATCAAATAATCAAACATGTAAAGAACCTTGAACATAGTTGACCCAACTATTCTGGAGAAGATTCATCCTATAACACTGTTTTGGTTCAGGGACAGTAAAATAAAAGGTGGCGGGGGAGTCATGCAAGAATTGTCTTTTGTTTTGTATTACTTTAAAAGAAGCATCCACTGTTGGATTATCTTAAAACAAGAGTTCTAGTGATATGATTTTCCCAAATAAGCAATAGATATGTATGAATAGCTATGGAATCTACTTTTAAAAAGGAACTACTTGTTTTAAATAAGATAAGTAATGAAAATTTTTTGGTCTGAGTTTATCAGATGTTACTAGACTGGACATTGTTAATATATATAATGGAGTTTTTTGTCTGGATCTGTCAAATGTTAATGGACTAGACATTGTTAATGTAATCTTGACTGTATATTGCATATACTTATTGAAGATAGTTTTTCTTGTATTAGTTATAAGCTTTTTAAATTTTAGACAAAAAGAGAGGAAATGTGGTGGTATTGTGTTCCCCAAAATATTGTGTACTCTAATAAATTTATCTGGGGTCAGAGAACAGACAGCCACTAGATACAAAGGCTAGAAAATGGTGGCACTCACACCTTTAATCCTAGCATTCCAGAGATAGAAATCCCTCTGGATCTCTGTGAGTTCAAGGCCACATTGGAAATAGCAAGCATGGTGACGCACGCCTTTAATCCCAGAAAGCCAGCCTTTAATCCCAGGGAGTGGTGGTAGAAAGCAAAAAGAAGATTTTGGCTGGTTAAGCATTCAGGCTTTTGAGCAGTAATTCAGCTGAGACCCATTCCGGATGAGGACTCAGAGGCCTCCAGTCTGAGGAGACAAGACCAGCTGAGGATCCGGCGAGGTGAGATAGCAGTGGCTTGTTCTGTCTCTCTGATCTACCAGCATTGACCCCAATAACTGGCCTCGGGTTTGATTTTATTAATAAGAACTTTTAAGATTCATGCTACAAATAGCTAGACTAAAAACAAGTTATTAAAATTGTCTATTTTATTTTGTTATTTTACATCCCAACTATTGTTTTCCTTCCCTCCTCCCTTCTCATTCCCTCTCCCCACCTCCTTTCTACCTCCCCATCCACTCCTCAGAAAGGGTCAGGCCTCCCATGGGAGTCAACAAAGCATGTCATGTCAAGTTGAGGCAGGAACAAGCTACTCTCTCCTGCATGGAGGCTGAGAGAAGCATGCCACCATAGGAAGTAGGTTCCAAAAAGCCAGCTTATAACTGGGCGGTGGTGCCACACACCTTTAATCCTAGCACTCCGGAGGCAGAGCTAGGCAGATCTCTGTGAGTTCAAGGCCAGCCTGGTCTACAGAGCAGATCCAGGAAAGGCACCAAAACTACACAGAGAAACCCTGTCTCAAAAATCCCCCCCTCCAAAAAAAGAGCCAGCTTATGCACTGGAGATAGATCCTGGTCCTACTGTTAGGGGCTCCACAAACAGACCAAGCTACAGACCAAGTGTCACGCTCATGCAGAGGGCCTAGGTCAGTCCCATGAAGGTTCCCTAGCTGCTGGTCTAGAGTCTGTGAGCTCCCATGAGCTCAGGTCAGCTGTCTCTGTGGGTTTCCCTGTCATGATCTTGACCCCCCTTGCATATATAATCCCTCCTCCCTCTCTTCAACTGGACTCCCAGAGCTCAGCTTAGTGCTTGCCACTGATCTCTGCATCTGCTCACATCAGTTACTGGATGAAGGCTCTATGATGACAATTAGGATAGTTACTAATGTGATTACAGGAAAACGCCAGTCCAGGCACCCTCTCCATTATTGTTAGGAATCATAGCTGGTGCCATCCTTATGGATTAGTGGGAGTTTCCCTAGCACCAGGTTTCTCCCTAATCCCATAATGGCCACCTCTATCAAGATGTCTCTTTCATTGCTCTCTGTCTCTCTCTTACTCTGTCCCTCCACCAACTCGACAATCCTGTTCCCTCATATTCCTATCCCCCACTCCCTCCCCTCTACTTGCCCCCCACCACCTCCAGTTGACCCAGGAGATCTCATCTATTTCCCCTTCCCAGGGTGATCCATACATCCCTCTTAGTGTCCTCCTTGTGACCTATTTTCTCTAGGACTGTAGATTATAGCCTGGTTATCCTTTGCTTTACATCTACTATCCACTTATGAGTGAGTCCATACCATTTTTGTCTTTCTGGGTCTGGGTTACCTCACTAGGATGATGATTTTTTTTTCTAGATCTATATATTTGCCTGCCAATTTCATGACATTTTCACTGCTAAGTAATATTCCATTGTGTAAATGTACCACATTTTCTTTATCCATTCTATGGTTGAGGGGCATCTAGGTTGTTTTCAGGTCCTAGCTATTATGAATAATGCTGCTAGGAACATAAGTGAGCAACAAATGGTGCTGGCATAAAAGGATGACAACATGTAGAAGAATTCAAATAGATCCATATCTATTGCCGTGCACAAAGTTCAAGTCCAAGTGAATCAAAGATCTCAACATAAATCCAATTATACTGAACCTAACAGAAGAGAAAATGGGAAGTAGCCTTGATCACATTGGTACAGGAGACTACCCCTGAATATAACCCCAGTAGCACAGACACTGAATTAGACAGTAAATGGGATCTTCTAAAACTGAAATGCTTTCTGTAAGGCGAAGTGAAGTACATGGTCAATAAGACAAAGACCATGTGGCAAGGACTTAGTGACACTAAGTGACAAAAACTACAGAATGGGAAAAGATCTTCACCAACCCCACATCTAACAGAGGGCTGACCTCCAAAATACATAAAGACCTCAAGAAATTAGATGTCAAAATACCAACTAATCCAATTAAAAAATGAGGTACAGATCTATACAGAGAATTCTCAACAGAAGAATCTCAAATGGCTGAAAGACATTTAAGGAATTGCTCAACATCCTTAGTTATCAGGGAAATTCAAATCAAAACGACTCTGAGATACCACCTTACACCTGTCAGAATGGCTACAATCAAAAACACTGATGACAGCCTATGTTGGAGAGCATGTGGAATAAGGGGAACACTCCTCCACTGCTGGTGGGAGTGCAAACTTGTACAACCACTGTGGAAATCAGTATGGGGGTTTCTCAAAAAATTGGGAATCAGCCTACCTCAAGACCCAGTGATACCACTCTTGGGATATACCCAAAAGATGCTCAATTATACCACAAGGACACTTGCTGAAAAACTATGTACTCTGAAATTTAAAAAAAATTCATGTATTTTACAGGAAAGACTCATTTAGTTTCTGTGAAATTTTGTTAAACTGAAGCTTATGAGATTTCAAGTTGAAGCCTCCATAGGGGCTGGATTTTGTTTTCTGGACCCTTGTAATATGGTGAATGCCAATAGAGAATTGAGTCTTTAATTTAATATAATCATAACTAAATTTAAATTTCAATTTTAAATTAATTTAAAGATTTAAGCACATTTGGAATAACTTGACTATGAATCTACTTTTTCTGTTATATATTTTATGAAATTAAAATATAGAAAAACTGTTTCTGATAAAAATTAGTGTCAGAATTGAGAGATACTAAAAATTTTAAATACACAGGAAAGGGATGTATACTATGTCTTAAACTTATTTTAAAATATTGACTACATGTATTAATATTAATATTTTGACATAAACTATTTTATTATAAATAATTTCATATTAATTTATAATTTTTAATTATTGCCAAAGAAAGCTCAGAGTGACTTGAATGATTCAAATAAAATTTCTCCTGAGTAGTGCTGGTCCAGAACACTGAGATTTTGGAAGAGAATATAAGTTCTCAGCAGCATCAATTCTTGATAAAATTAATTATAATGGATTGCATTCAAATAATAATTAAATAAGACATAAAGTAGAATACCTGAATTCAGAGAAACTATTTTAAGCAGAAAAATGAACTTGAAGCACTTGAGATTCTGCCTTTATCACTGCAAAATAAATTTTAAAATAACTGGCTGGGTTTAATATAGAGAGATGTTAGTCTTAGGAACTCCCTTACCTTGGGGCTATAGAGAAGGCTAAGGGGGTAAATTCCTTGTTGCATAAACATGAGACCAGAGCTCAGATTCTTAGCAACTTCTCATAAAAGCCAGGAGAGGCAGCACACATCTCAAGCCCCAGGACTGAGAGTGGAATGATGTATAAGGATACAGACATTGTCTCAGAGCTTTCTGACTTGCTAGCCAAGTCCCAAACTAGGACTTCCAGGTTCATGAAAGTCCCTATCTCAACAATGATGGTGAATGACAGAGGAAGATGCCAATATTGACCTCTTGACTTCTGCCTTCTAAATGCCAGAACCCATGCATGAACGTTTACATTAATTCTTATACAAAATACACTTTTTGAAGAAATAAGTGTCTCAACCTTATTTCAATAAAAAAAATGATTTTGTACAGGAAAAAAATCTCATATTCTGTTTCCAAAGTCATTTAGAATGTAAGTGACCCATATTAGAGCTGAAGTTTCCAATTTTCTCTATTCTAAGAATTCAAATATGTTTTGAGAGAAAACTATTCTACAGAGCAGTGTGGTGGTAAATCCCTGTCTTTCCTCTGTTCTTTGAAAAGATTGTGCCTGGGAATATCATGTTCAAAAAAAATGTTTTTCAAGATACCACACTTTAAAAATAATTTATTTGTTTAATTATATGCTTATTTTGTAATTAGTTAGTTGGCCTTTACTATTTTTCTCATCATAGTGAAAGATGATGTATTCCTATATACATAAGCAAACATATATTCAATATGGCCATCCATTTGAATTAGTGAGATCAAGAAAGGGTCAAGATCTGGAGCAAACTCAAGGCCAGGAAGTTGCTGATGTGAATGAAGTACTAGGTCTCTTGTGGATGCTGTACAGGGGCTGCACCATTGACTTGCCAATTAATCCAAGGAGCTACATAGCCATTAGTTCAGGAAAGAGACGCTTGCTTGCCTGTTTGCCTGGAGGTGAGAGCTAGGTTTGCAGATGCCAAACAGCAGGATGACAGAAACAAATGGGGAAAGATATTAAGACTAAAAGTCAAAGTATTTCATTTTCTTGAAAGGAAGACACAAATGTCAAGCAAACTATAGTCATTTGTGTAATGCAAAAGAAGACTCATTTATTATCAAAGATCTAAAAATAGAAATATATTCAAGCATCTTCAAGATACCACTGCTATAAGTGCATTCTGTTAATTCCTTCAAAAATTGACATATGATTTCTAGGTTAATTATTAAACTCCTGAATGCTAGGCTCACATCACTTTACACAGCTATAAATAACTTTAGGCAGATTTTATGCTATGTTAGAATCAGTGATACCAAGTTTATTGAAATTCTGTGTTTATAATTATTTTTGTGTTACTATCATATTCAATTTTGTCATAGCTGTCTTTCTCTCATACATGTGAATTACAGAGTTCAGAATTCTTTTAATTGCTACATGATTAACTTTGCGGTGAGACTGTTACATGTAAGATGATACAGTGAAACACACTGCACTTATTCCTGACACAAAGAAATTGCTAGGCACTCCTACCTGCTCAGAACTTAATTAAGAACCTTCTGGATATGTTCTTTGGAGGAAATACATTATAATAATCCACCCAGGTTTTGAGTGTATATTTTACTCCATGTATCCACTTTGTAGTTGAAATCTAAACTCTACCTACTCCATTAAAAGTACCAATGACACTGTTTAGTCTTGAAATGTAATTAATTGAAGCCATCACCATTATTTAGGAAAGCATTTACAGCTTTTTCATAGCTACAGCTGCAAAAGATAATTAAGTAAAGTTAATAACAAATAAAAATAAAATAATACACTATGGGTATATGACATTACTATCTTAAATATCCTATTCCAGAGAAAAGTCAATAGAAAAAATATTCTACACTATTTTATGTCTTAATTATAGCATGAGTCATGATACTCAAGGCCACTGAGAATCTAGCTAGGTACTGTTCACCCTGTGCTACCATTTTACATGAGTCAGAGAAGAGGAAGTTTCAAACGTTCAGGCAACATCTTCATCATCACCACCAGGTTCAGGTTGCTGGGCTCCCAAACCTCTGCTGCGTGCTGACTGTCAACGTAGATGAGGCTCACTCTCCCTTTGGGAAGTGACTTTGCTAGTTTTATTGGAGCTGAGAGACCTAGGTTTACTGACAGCAGCAGGTGACACATTTTCAAAATAATGTAAGTAAAATATCGATCTTCTTTCTACTTCAAAATGGCAAGAAAAAAAAGAATATGTTTAAATATCGTGTGAGTAAGGGAACAGAGTTAGAACATTTGTAGGAAGTCAGAGTGTAAAATGTATTTAAGAGGTAGAAGGTCTAGTGTAAGACCACATTGACCTAGTATAGGTATTACACACACATTTATAATACAAAAAACGTTAATGCCAATGGTGAAGTAGATGAAAAATATATTACATCTAAGTCCATGTTATCAGATAAATAATTTTGGAAAGATTGTCCACAAAGAAAACAATAAGATAATCAAATATGTAGAAACTATGGAAAACTTGGTTAAGACTGAGAAAATTAACTGAAGAGTTCATGTAATAATACTTAAAAGAAATGCCCTGCCTGAGTAGAAATTTATTACTGTGAGCTTCTAGTCTCTATTCTTCAATCTCTCAAGGTAATGGGAAAACTGAGATGTGTGTGTGTGTGTGTGTGTGTGTGTGTGTGTGTGTGTGTTAAAAAAAATAAAGTAAATCATTGATATTTACCAAATATGTAGTTTACCAGTATGATTTTTTTAAAAAAAGTATAGTTAATTATTTTTAATGTTTGATAACTTTGTACATTCATATGAAGTGTTTTGATCAAATCTACCACTATTTTCCCTCTTATAACTACTCCACTACCCGTCCCCCATCACTTTTTATTCCAAAATTCATGTGCTGTCTTTTAAAAAAAATCCAGAAGTCCACCTACTCTTACCTCTACATGCATAGGTGTAGTGTGTGAGAGTCTGTCAGAGTCCAGCTCGACCTGTTCCCACCTTATGAAGGGTTCTTGGATGGGGAGAGAAGAATGAGGAAATACTAGGTATGAAGATAAAAGGAGACACAATAGCTTCAGGAGGACCCTGGGTCAATACCCAATCTCTCAGGGCTTATTCAAAAGACCTCCCCCTTGCAAGACCAAAGCACAAAGTACTGACAAGTGTAGACCCTTCCAAACACCTGGTAAACACTCCCCTGGCCAAATCATCCTATTACACAGCCCTGCTGGGTAAAGCAAGCCCAGATTCTCTGACCCTGAGTAAAGGTCTTTTCCTAAAGCCATATGAATACTTGCTGCTGTAGAAGAATACAGACATGTTCATATATGTTTACACACATATGTATATGTATATAGAAAGAGTTTAAATGGAATTATGCTATAATAGGGGACAATACCACAACTTGATACCATATGCTACCAAATAAAACCCCAAGTACTGGGAATGGATTACCTATTTTTGAATTGTTGAACAAGGGATCTCACAGATAAGCCCCAAATATTATAGATTATTGCTAATACTGCTAGTTATCCTACAGACCTAGACAGCAAGACCTTATTACTATAGATAGCACATACTTAAGTCATAGAACATGGAGAAATCTCATGCTCAGCTGGCAACCTCTTTGCTACTGGCCATATTTTGTAGTAATGAAAAGTGTTTTGCATGCTACTGCAAGAGAAATGTAATCATCAGTTACCCAGCTATGAACCTTGCAAGCTACATGAATGACCTGCCTGGCAATATGTGTCCACTGTCGTAACAGTGGCACACATGCTATGAGTGACCAACCACATTGGATTTGAGGCCTTCTCCACAAAATGAAACCCATAACTAACACTGCCAATGAGTCCAAGAACCTGAGGCTTGCTAGGTCTGAGGCCTAAGGGAACACTGTACCTGGAGGATTTTCTGCATCCCACCCAGTCTCATTGCCACTTATACAATAATCACTCAGAGGCTTAATATTAATTACAAACTGTTTGGCCTATTGCTCAGGCTTATTACTAACTAGCTCTTAGAACTTATATTAACCAATTTCTATTTATGTATTGCACATGACTGTGACAGTATTGGTCTGCTGGCATCTTGCTCCTTGGGCAATTGAATGGCTTCTCTCTAGATTTTGCCCTTCTTGCTCCCTGTATTCTTTGGTCTTCCCACCTACCTATATTCTGCCCTGCGATAGGCCAAAGAAGCTTTATTAATCAACCAATAAAAGCAACATATATTCACAGCATACAGAAGGACATCCCACATCAGAAAACTGTTATTATGATAAATGGAAGTGGCAATAAAATAATTCCAAAAGACCTACTACTCTATCTGCTGATTATTATGCTTATTATTCTCAGGATGGCTTATTCTTGCAGAAGATGACAACACAGGTACCTACATGCAGAGAGTAAGAGTTTGGAATCCTCGGTTCTAAATTGGATGCTTATATTACACCCCTTCCATCAAGGATCAGGAATCTATAGAATCGAGGGGCAGAAAGACTGTAAAAGCCAAAGATGCTGGATGATCTCAAGGAAACAGTGTTTTTCAGACACAACAAGAAAGACACATATATGAACGTACAACAATTATAACAATGTGCATAAAACCTATGCAAGCTCAGGGCAGACAAAATGCCTGTATGGAGGATGAGAGAGAACAGCAAAATCCCACCACTATCAGAGAAGCTATTAGTATTTTATTGCTGCTGTCCAACCAAGGCACAGTCAGTTTGCATTAATGGTGTGACACCTGTTATAAGGGCCACGCCTCAGGGCAAGCCTTATGCCTAGTAGTAGTGGGCCAGAATAAACTGTTTATTGTTCTTGATGAGAGAGAGACAGAAACAGAGACAGAGACAGAGAGACAGACAGACAGAGACAGAGAGACAGAGACAGACAGAGACAGAGAGAACACATGAAGTCAATGAAGTATGAAGCTGGGTGGGTGAGGAGCTGATGCAGATTCTAGGAAGAGTTGTGGAAGAGGGATCAATATTATCAAAATACATTGCATCTATAATGAAAAAAATTAAAGCAGACTTCAAGATATCCAAGAAAATAGTACTTTGGTATGTTTATAACTCCATTTTCAGTCAACATGAATTTGATACTGGCATAATTTCATTTGTAATGTATAAGGCTACAATGTGACATTGAAATTAAAATATTGAGAATGCTTTCTTTTTGGCCCTTATTGGTCCTACCTTTCCAAAAACTCTCTCTTACTTTGCAGTTGCATCCTATTCATGACACTGCTTTTTAGCAGTGCCTACATTTTTTTTTTAACAACTACTCTCAAGAAAGAAGGACAATGAGAGTAAAATTAGAACCACAGTATCTGATGAGCACCCTGAGAACTCAATGAGAATCACAGCTACTTCCATAGAACCAGAAACCATAGCATTGGTTTCTTAAATGTGCTGCCAAATATCCACCTAGGTTTATGTCACTCCCTTTTTAAATATTTATAACAAAAAAAAATTAAAAGAAATGAGCCTGAATTGTAACATAGCTGACAAGATTATTCATGTCCAGACTTCTTCCTACTCCCATATTTTTTTTCTGAATCAGATTCCTCTGAGTAAGCCGCAGCAATTGTTAGTGATTCAAAGCATTAACAAGTTCCCATACAGTACACAGTGTTTTTCCTGTTATTCTTTTTGATCCAAGATAATTACATTAGCTTCCTCTGCACTTGTCTGCAGGCAGTTCGCCTGAGGTGCTTTGCAGCTTCTGATGATCAATGGGAGATAAAGAAGACATTTCTAGTTGCAGGAAACATCTGCCTCTTGATGTTATAATTTTTTAAATTTCTTTTAGTTTTGAGATTATAATATAATTATCTCACTTCTTCCTTCCATTTCCCTACCTCTAAATTTTCCCTTATACTTCTCTTTGCTCCCCTTCAAATTCATGGCTCTTTTTTCATTAATTTTTATACATGCATATATATATATGCATATATATATACAAGTATTTCTAAATGCTACCAGCTCTATCTGTATAATGTTACTGTATGTACATTGTCAAGGATGGCCATTTCGTATTGGGTCCCAAATAGGTGTGCTCTTCCCTGAGGAAGGCTATTTCTCTCACTCTCAGCTTTCATACTGCCTGTATTCTTTGTGCAGGTTTTTAAAGCCAAAGACATGGTTAATAGTAGCCTCCTTTGCCTATTTTTTTTCTTTTCCTTTCCCAATTCTCAAGATCTGGATTTGACAAGAATTTGAAGACTGGAAATTGTAGCAAAAAGAACTGTGCCTAAAGTTCTGCTTTTTGTCTAACCTGCATTTAGGCAATACTTTAGTGTCCAAGTTTACCGAACATCAGCCAAGTTGGGTCTTTATGCTTCTGAGATTCAAATGGTTCTAAACTCTGTTGCTCTTCACTTGATACCACAGCTGTGGGAGAGTGGGGATAAATTAAGATTCAGCCAAATGATATACAAAAGACAGTGTTCTATACATGGGGAAAATAAGCTTCAATTTAAAAAGTGACAAAAGAGTACTTTACAGGTGTCCTTCACATTAAATGATGCTTTTCTAAAATTAAAATAAAATGTAAAGTAATGCTAAGAAAGGTTCATGCAAGGTCATGAGAACAGAGAACTGTATTTTTGTGAAGGATTCACAAAGTACTTACCATATTCAAAGGCAGTTAGGTCGGCTCCCTTATCTCATTGCTGTTTTTCCTTTCTAGTCTTCAGACATAATTTCTTGGAAAATATAGAGTCAATCTGTTTTCCTTGTTTCCACCTGCTTACACCTGCCCTATATATTTGCACGTGTTTAAAGATCTCTTTGACCTTTTAATTATCCAATGTCAAAACCAATTATCTTTTTGCATTTTGGAAAACCAAGAACATAGTGATCTTTATTGTCTAGTAAATAATAAGTCACTAGAAGTGTATTAACACAGCCTGTCATTATAAAAATATCATTCTATTGGACACACAAATTGAAAGCTGATTATCAATTTAAATAACTTGTGAAATGTGTGTTCAATGTTATATCATTATTAAGATAAGGAAATATAAAGATATTGATGTACAGCTGTTAAACTGATGATTAGCATTTGGTAACTGACAGTATCAAAAGGATTAAAATAAATAGCTCTTATCACTTTTTTTCTTTTTATATGACTATGACAGTTATATCACTAAAAATTATACAATTGGGGTAAGAGGATCATCTGACAATGAAAAATATATTTACTTGGAACATGTGAAATTCTAAAGAGTGTATGCTACAGTCAGTCAGTCCAGGCATTTATCCCCAGCTCTAAGTTCAAAGTGACAACTTGACATTTCATCTTAACTATGAAGAAGCTTAAAGTCAATGTAAGCAAAATTTGACTCATGTTATTCTGGTTTTTCTCTACTGCTTCCAAATTCAGGAAGACAACCAGAAATAGGGTTGTGGGTTTAACAAATATAGGTTTTACATTTGAATTTCCAATAAACAATAAAAAAATTCTGAGTACACAAGTACTGTATGATATATACACTGCAAAAATACATTCATCTTTATACAAAATTCAAATTTATGGGGATTATTTTATATTTTATGTATTTTATTTATAGTAATGTGACTTAGAAGACAGGATTTCAACATGGAACTTTCTCTTTCTTTGTGTCCTTTCTACATCAGTACAGCACATCATCATTTCCTACTGCTTCTGTCCCTGAAGCATCTTTGGAATCATTCATCGAGTCTTTTGATACCATCACACAGCCCAGGAAAGCCTGCATGGCCTAAACCTAGACACCTAATGAGCCTCTTACCGCCTTTCCACCCGGCTCCTCTCACTTGTCATTCCTCTAATCCTTTGTGTATATTTTTAGTACTAACATCTCTCTGATGCCACACCATCTTTTGTGCAATTAGTTAAGGTCTGTGAAGGGAAGATAGGAAAATAAAAAATTCAGAAAATGAAGTGGCCACTGCATTAAATAGCATTTTACAATACCTCAGAGAGAAATAAAAAGATATTGTTTCATATATCTAGCAACAGGATATTAGTGAACTTATATAGTTTTTTTTTTTTAAAATAGTGAAATAAAAAAAAAAAAAACCCTAACTACAGAACAGTAAGAAGTAAAAAGTGACAATATGGTTAATGATGTTGGGGTCCTGGTTTGAAGAACATACCTGGGAGACTCTATCAATCAAACAGCTTCTATTTAGAATTCAAATAGAACCTGTAGTCATGATGCTCCACAGCACACTCGGGCCTGAGGAAAAGGATATTTGTAGATCTGAGGGTTTAGAGCACAGGGGAAGGAAAAGCCTGTCAGTTACTTAATAAAATGTGTGAGGACAGTTTGTACTGAGACGCCTTTTCAGAGGAAAGCAAACGTCAGAAAAGCAACAACGTTAAGTAAAGGCTCAGGAACGCTCACCTGTCTTCTGAACAATGCAACGTGTCCTGTAGGAGAAAAGTGCTTCTCACCAGTCCATGATGATGGCCTGGTGTTTGAGACAAAGGCAATCGACGAAAGACATCCAATCTATGATAAAATAATCAGAGAAGTTGAAGTGAGTGCTTTGTAAACATTTTAATCACTTAAAGTGTATTCAAAAAACAAAACGTGTGAAAACTCCTGTTGTGTTCAGCCTGGAATATTTATCCTCTCATTGGTTCAATATCAAGCTGAGGGTGAGTATCCCTCAAGGGCCTGTGAGATTGTGCCCTGTTGTGGTTTTGGAAGAGCAGGGTGCTCTTTGTTTCCACCATTGTTTCCTAAAGAGTTGTCTTTCTTTGCATTTCATCTTGTGCAATACATAAAATCTGAGCTAAGAACATCAAAACTTCGATGGTGGGAAGACAAAGGAGTGCTCATGGGTCAGACTTCCTCTCTTGTCCGGAGAAGTCATCCCCTCATTTCTTACTATAATTTTTGAGAGAAATCATTTGTGTTTTGTAATAGTTTCTGATCAATATTTACACTGCCAGTGAAATAAGGGACACACAAAAGGTGTTTGTTTTTTTACAGAAACCCAGCCTTCCGTAAACCTCATGGCCAGATGCCAACACTGGAAAGCTGTGAACCCACTGAAAATCCCTCAGTGTGGTATAGCTTATCAAGCCTCCATCAAGTTGAACAAGAAATGGAAATTCAGTGTTGCAGCACTTTTATCCTTTACACACTGTTGTATAAATGAAGAACTATTGCAGGGAAAAGCGTCTTTGCTTTTACTGCTATTGCCATATGCTTTCCACGAGCAAATACATTTTTCATTATACTACTTGAAGTTGGTGTTTTAAGATGTGCTTTTAAAAACTTGTCTCATGCTTTGAAAGTACATAATAACCACATTAAAAAACTTTATTTTCCCAAGAAATGGTGCATTTTGTAAATGTTATCTATTGCAATCACTTCATAGTTAACATGAATGAACAAGCACCTACCTTTAAATGAACTTTCTGGTGACAAACTTTGAAATTGACAGATTGAAGTTGATTGGGTGTTGTCAAAATACTGTAGAGCTCTCTGTGCAAAATATGAATAAAATTCTACTGAAGGTGGACTGCTCTTCACATGTCAGATATGCTAGTGTATCCACTTCTAATTAAATAAAAATACTGCTATCTGTCATGCAATGTAGGTGTAAATGACTCTTAGTATATCAATAACTAATGTGCAAAGAAATCTCTTCTGCACTTAAATTTGCCATTGATTTTGCAGCTGTAAAAAATAATACACATACTACATTATATTGTAGAATGTTTTAATATAAACCAAACCTTATAGACTTGAATAAAATATATTAATCATAGAACTAGTCAGTTTTCAAATTATCATCCAATTACTTCACACGGCAAAAGTTTATAATTATATAATTATATGTTATAATTAACTTTAAGTGGACTGACATTGAAAGTTAACATTTAAATAGATGTAGAGATATAAATGAAGCCATATAGAATATATCTTAACTAGATGCTATTATGGTATGGACAGTTCAATGATTTGGAGGATACTATTTGATAAGTACTAAATTAACTGAACTATTACTCATGGCTTAACTTAGTTTTAAAAAAGGCTACAGATTTTATGACCTCCATCAACATTGCCATTATTATTCATAATAATGCCTTAAATTTGTTTAAGACTTTGCAATTTAAAAAGTACTTTTACCTATGATCTCCATCTTCTCTAAATACAGTTTGCATTATGTGAATTTCAAATGAATTCAAATTCATTTTTCTATGTTTTTGTAGCTACTATAATATCAGTTTCACTGACTTCTTTTGACATTATAAAAGAGGAAACTGATATTCAAAGTCTCATAGAGCCATTGAAGAGGCTTGTCTAGAAATAGAGATTCTTAACAGAAGAAAATGAGAAAAGTTAAGGAAAAGGAGAGAAAAACAAATCAGAAAGTAATATTTATACAGAAAGAGAAACAGATGAAATAGGTCTATGTGGCAAATTCTTTAGTAAGAAATTATGTGGAAATGGTACCTAAAACTAGATAACAAAGAAAACTAGAAATGAAATGATTAAAATATTGCCATGGAAGAACCCCTAGACACTGTGGATGGAAGCATGAACTAGTGTAATCACTCTGAAAATCAGTGTAATTTTCTCAAGAAACTAGAGGTATATCTACCATATGACCCAGCTATCCCACTCCTGGGTATATACCCAAAGGATTTAATATCATGCTACAGAAACACTTGAACATCAATGTTCATTGTTGCTCTGTTCAATAGTATGTTTGTTACTTTTCTGTTGCTATGATAAAACACAATCACAACAACTTATAAGATGAAGAGTTTATTTGGGTCCATGGTTGCAGAAAAATAAGAGTACATTAAGAAAATATGGGAAAACAGCAGGGAGTAGGTATTTTGTCAAGAACAGGAAGCTGAGAGTTTATATCTTCAAACCCAAGTGTGAATCAGAGAGTGCAAATTAGAAATGGCACAGGTCTTTAAACTCTGAAAGCCTAAGCCAGTGACATACTTCCTCCAAATTCACCCAGCTAGGCTGCACCTCCTTAACTTCCCTACACAATGACACTTATTGGGGACCATGTGTTTAAATTCGGGATCCTGTGTGGGACAGTTTCAACTTAAACCAGTGCATCCCTTTGCAGGGGCCCAGCAGATTTCATGGCTATATTATAATGCAAAATTTGGCTGCCCTAGTTGCAGGCCAAAAGGGAAAACTCCTGGGAGCAGACCTCCCCACTAACACCACCCAAGGAGCCTGCAATCTATAAGACCCACTCCCTCCCCCAAACCCACCCATCCCCCTGTGACCTCAGAGGCTCCCTGAGACACAGAATCTACCAGCTCCAATTATACCAAGAGCTACAATTAGACCAAGAATCGCTGCCTGAGACACAGACACAGCCAGCACAGATTGGACCAAGAGCAGCTCCCTCCGACCCAGACACCTCTTGCACCTATTGGAGGAAGAGATAGGTAGACACCAGTGCAAAAATACATAGGACAACGTAAAGAGCAATATGGCACCACCAGAACCTAGCAGTTCAACAACAGCAAGACCTGAACATCACAGTGTAGAGGAAGCAAAAAAAAATTGACCTTAAAAATGACTTTATGAAGATGATATAGGCCTTTAAAGAGAAAATGAAAAACTTCTTTAAAGAAATCGAGGAAAAGACAGATAAAAATAAGTGGAAGAAATCAATAAATCCATTAAAGAAAGCCAAGAAAAAGCAATCAAACAGGTGGAAAAAAAGAGACCTGATCAGGAATACAAGGAACATACCTAAACATAATAAAGGCAATTTACAGCAAGCCAACCTACAACATCAAATTAAATGGAGAGAAACTCAAAGTGATTCCACTAAAGTCAGGAACAAGACATGGCTGTCCACTCTCCCCATATTTATTCAATATAGTACTTGAAGTCCTAGCTAGAGCAATAAGAAAACAAAAGGAGATCAAGGGGATACAAATTGGAAAGGAAGTAGTCAAACTTTCACTAGTTGCAGTCAGTATGATAATATACATATGTGACCCCAAAAATTCTGTGAAGGAACTCCTACAGCTGATAAACATCTTCAGTAATGTGGTGGGATAAAAGATTAACTAAAAAAAAATCTGTAGCTCTCCTATATACAAATGATAAACAGGACAAGAAAGAAATCAGAGAATCATCATCATTTACAATAGCCACAAATAATATAAAATACCTTAGGATAACTTTAACTAAGCAACAGACCTCAAAAGAAAAATATTCAACTTCATATGGAAAAACAAAAAACCCAGGATAGCTAAAAACAATCCTCTACAATAAAGCAACTTCTGGATGCATTACTATCCCCCACTTCAAACTCTACTATAGATCTGTAGTAATAAAAACAACTTGATATTTACATAAAAAACTTACATGTGGACCAATGGAATCCAACTGAAGACCCTGACATTAATAGACACACCTATGAGCACCTGATTTTTGATAAAGAAGCCAAAACTGTACAAAAAAGAAAGCATCCTCAACAAATGGTGCTGGCATAACTGGTTGTCAACATGTAGAAGACTGCAAATAGATCCAAATGTATCACCATGCACAAAACTCAAGCCCAAGTGGATCAAAGACCTCAACACAAATTCAATTACACTGAACCTTATAGAAGAGAACATAGAAACAGCAACATACAGAATGGGAAAAGATCTTCAACCCCACATCTGACAGAGGGCTGATTTCCAAAATATATAAAGAACTCAAGAAATTAGACATCAAAATATCAAACAATTCAATTTAAAAAAATGGGCTACAGAGCTAAACAGAAAACCCTCAACAGAAGAATCTCAAATAGCCAAAAGACATTTAAGAAATTGCTCAACATTCTTAGTCATCAGGGAAAGGCAAATCAAAATTACTCTGAGATACCATCTTATACAGTCAGGATGGCTAAGATCAAAAACACTGAAGACAGCTTACATTGGAGAGGTTGTGAAGCAAGGGGAACACTCCTCCACTGTTTGTGGGAGTGCAAACTTGTACAGCCACTTCGGAAATCTGTATGGCAGTTTCTCAGAAAACTGGGAATCAGTCTACCTCAAGACCTAATGATACCACTTTGGGTATATACCTAAGGAATGCTCAATCATACCATAAGGACATATGTTCAACTATGTTCAATAGCCAGAACCTGAAAACAACCTAGTTTCCCTCAACCAAAGAATGAATAAAGAAAATGTGGTACATGCACATAATGGTGGACCACTTAGCAGTAAAAAACAATGACATCATGAAATTTGTAGGCAAATGGATGGAACTAGAAAATAACATCCTGAGTGAGGTAACCCAGACTCAGGACAAGCATGGTATGTACTCACTCATAAGTGGATACTACATGTAAAGCAAAGGATAACCAGACTACAACCCACAGCTCCAGAGAAGTTAGCTAACAAGGAGAACCCTAAGAGCGACACATGGATCACTCTGGAAGGGGAAATAGAGGAGATTTCCATGAGTAAACTGGGGACAAGTGGGTCAATAGTGGGTAGGGGATGGGGAATGAGAACATGAGGGAACAGGATGGTCAAGCTAGAACAGGAATGGAGTGGGAGAGCAATAAAAGAGATATCTTGATAGGGGGAGACATCATGTGGATTGGGAGAAACTTGGTTCTAGGGAAGTTCCCAGGAATCCACAAGGATGACCCCAGCCTAGACTATTACCAATAGTGGAGAGGGTGCCTGAGCTGGTCTACCCTGGCAATCAGATGGTGAATACCCTAAATGTCATCATAGAGCATTCATCCAGTAACTGATGGAAGCTGATGCAGAGATCCACAGCCAAGCACCAGACCTTGTGGATGACTATGAGCAAGGGGCATCAAGATCATGATGGGGAAACCTACAGAGACAACTGAAACCAAGCTAGTGGGAACTCATAAACTTTAGACCAGCAGCGCAGAGCTTGCATGGGACTGGACAATGCCCTCTGCATAAGAGAGACAGTTGTATAGCTTGGTCTGTTTAAGGGGCCCCTGGAAGTGGGATCAGGATCTATTGCTAGTGCATAAGCTGGCTTTTTGGAGCCCTTTATCCATGGGGGGACACCTTGCACAGCCTTGATACATGAGGGAGGGGCTTGGACCTGCCTCAACAGAATGTGCCAGGCTTTGTTGACTTACCTTTTCAGAGAGGGGGATGGAGTGTGGTTTAGGGGGAGTTGGAGGAGGGATGAGAGAGTGATCTAAGTTTGGTATGTAAAATGAATAAAAAATTTCTTAGCCAGGTATTGGTGGTACATGCCTTTAATCCCAGCACTTGGGAGGCAGAGGCAGGTAGATCTCTATGAGTTCTAGGCTCTCTGTGAGTTTCAGGACAGGCTCCAAGACTACACAGAGAAACTCTGGGAAAAACGCAAAAAATAAAAAAAATCTTAATAAAGAAAAAATAATTTGGAATGATTAAAAAAGTGCAAAATGTACTTGATCCTACTTTAAAGTTTTCCATAGTTTTTCCCAGTCATTACACTGTTTAAAATCTAAAAACCAAAATATTTTCTGAGACTCATGGAAATCTCTTAGTTCTAAATTCCCTTGTAAAATAAAAATATCAAATTATATACTTACAACATATAAGGGCATAGGATATACATTAACATCCCCAAAGAGGGGATCAGGAAATAGTGAGGAAATACAGGACCAGTAAGACTAGAACTCAGTAAGGTGAACAAAAAAGAAAATAATATAGTTTCATCTCTGGTTTAGAAATTTAATTCATGGCTTAGATGGCTCCTCTCCTCCAGATTTACTCCCTCTAACATCTCTCTTTTTGGCCAGTTCCATTCCTTGTATGCAACTCTCCTTGGCAAGTATCTCACATCTCAGGCTTCTTCAACGTTCAACCCTCCATCATAACCCACACTTGACTTTCAAGGTGCATCAATGGCCTCTATGGTTCTTCTGCTTTCTCAGAGCCCTCACATACAGACTCCCCCAACAGGCTCAACCTACCTTCAGTTTCTCTGAAATCACAAAGGAAGAGTCCACAAACTCTTGCATCGTTCAAGCCTTTAAAGCTCGCAAAACTCAACCCCAAATGGAAGAAGGACCATAACGTAAGGCCAGATACCCTGAATCTGATAGAAGAGAAAGTGGAGAATACTCTTGAAAGCATTAGTACTGGAAGTACCTTTCTGAACAGGACACTGATAGTACAGGCATTAAGATGGACAGTAAATGGGACCTCATGAAGCTAAGAAGCTCTGTACGCAAAGGCCACCATCATTCTAGCAGAGCAGAAGCCTACACAATGGGTTTTGCTTTTATTGTTTTCAGTTCTTTACATTTTGTTTTTATTAATTCTTATAGACGGTTTCAAAAGTAGGACTTGTAAATCAACAAGTTAGAGACATGATCTAACAAGACTTTAAGTATAGTGTGAAGATGGGATGGAGATCTAAATGATTCTGTGATTATTTCTTGAAAATTAAAAACTAATTTAAAAGCAACTGTTTTATGCTGAAGAGAGGAACATTGTTATATCCCATAGTACTATAATGTGTGTGAAAGTATTTTAACTGATAACTATCTGGTATTCCAACTTTTATTATGTACTATTAAAATATATTCTTTTGTTTGTAACTTCAACTTCAGACGAGAAACCTATTTATATACTTGTTATCATAAATAAGAATATTTTGTCAACACTCTCAAGCACCTTTTCTATAAAAAATTTAGTTTACCATACATCCCCCATGGTGGATTTCAAGTTGTAAATAGAAAAGAGACACAGTAAAAGTAAACTTTTAATCTAGGATTCTAATGATGAAATAAGTTGGAATTCTCATATTGAAAAATGCAGCAATATACTCTAACATAGGTATAACAAGTGAAGATACATCTACACGTGCATACCTTCCTTGTATTGTCTTTTCACTAACATACTGAATTTGATCGTGTGGACAGCTTGGGATAACTGGACACTAGTGAGTGTCGAATGAGTGGCTTGCTCAAGCATGTGAAGAATGGAGGTTGACTCCTTAGAATGTTTGTTCTCAAAATTTATGAACTACAATACTTTAGTTAACTTAAGAAGAATCCATGGAATGGAAACACAGGGGATAATTAAAAAAATACAGTCAACATTTACAACCAATATCCTAGAAGTGCACACCTATTGAACAAACTCAGCTCTGCCCTATCCTGTCATGCATTCCCGATGGAAGATCCTAGAACTGAGCAATCATAAAAAGTAAACTACTAGTTGTAAAATCACTTACTTTTGCTGTTTAGCGTTTACACAGTAATAGAGTAACCACTTTTGGTGAGCTTCAAAATGTAGATAATACCGTAACAAAATAACAGTAAATATAGGAGCAGGATATTGAGAGAAATAAAATTTCCCTCCAGTTATTACAGGTACATAGTTTCATTTTAATTGCACTTAACAAAACATACCTTCAGTTTAGTTTAAAACAATAGTTGCTATGGACCATTGTTTTAAACTGAAGGTATACAATGGTAAGTGCAATTACATGAAGCTAAGCTGCTGTGTAACTGGAGGAAAGTTTTTGTCTGTCCATCTGTGTCTGTCTATCTCTGTCTCTGTCTCTATCTCTCTCTCTATATATGTACATATATAATGTACTATTTGTATTTAAATAATATATATGTGTAACATTTATATGTTAAATTAAAGTGTGAAGAGTATTTTAAAAAGAAAATATATTCAGTAAGAGTCTAATTAAATAATTAACCATAAACATTGTGTTTTACATCTATAAAACAAATATATTTACTTAAATTCAATCACATTTACAAATTAAAATTTTAGTAGACTGTTTTGTTGATGATTGGCATAACATACATTCAAGTACAAAAAATGCTCAATAGTATTCAAATAAAAGAACTTAATGTATTTAATAACATTTCAATTGCTAAATATGCTCTGAGTTTAACACTAAATAGTAATAAGCTTGGTAATAAATCACTAAAATGCAACAAATGTGTTTTGGCATGCATGTAAAGAACGTGTAAGTCAACCTTGTTTTTGCAGTCCATTCCTTGTTTGTTTGTTTTTTTTATGACACAGAATAATCACTGGGGCATGTTACTTGTTACATTTAGAGTTTCTATTGCTGTGACAAAACACCATAACCAAAAGCAACATGCGTAGGAAAGGGTTCATTTGGCTTACATTTTCACATCACAGTCTGTTATCAAAAACAGGAACTAGGAGGCAGGAACTGAAACAGAGGCCACAGAGGAATGCTGCTTATTGCCTTGATCTCTATAGCTTGCTCAATTTGATTTCCTATACATTCTCAGGACCACAATACCGGAGGCAGTGAACTCTGAGTGGACTGGGTCCTCCCATGTTAGTAATTAATCCAGAAAATGCCCTAAAGACTGGCCTGCAGGCAATTTGATAGAAGCACTCTGTCAACTGAAGATCCTTTTCCCAGATATGTCTGTTTGTGTAAACTTGACAAAAACCAACTAGTAGCTACAGTACTTTTTAAGGGTATTTTAAATTAATATGGAGCAGAAAGATAAGATAAGGGATTTGCTGTAAAATTGGGTCACCAACATGACTGCCTCAATATGAGCTGAAGAAGGACGACACCAGAGAACCTGCCACACCGGCAGAGAAAAGCCACAGGAGCTCAGGCCTCCACAAAGAACTGCAGTAACCTAGGAAGCTGGAAATAGGAGAAGTGGGCCTCCCCAGAGAGGAGCACTCCAGCTAGTTATCTGGTATCAAACTGCCAGCCATGAAAACATACATCCATGTAGCATTTGGTGGACTGACAGGCTATGTTTAGGACTACATATGTGCATGCAGTAACAATTAGTAGGAAAAGAGACAACGCATTGGAAGGAGAGTGGGAGAGAATACATGAGAGACTTTGGAAAGAGAAAAGATAGGGAGAAATGTTGTGATTAAATTATAATCTCAAAAGTAAAATTTTAAAAAGATATTTAAATTCAAAAATGTTAAGATAAGGAAACATCATCAAAGGCCTACAACTAATGAAAAATCTGTAAGATTCATTCCTGCTCTTAAGTTTTTCTGAGCCTATGAAGATATTAAGGATTATAATCACTGACAAAAGGAAGAGTCTATTTTTCATACCCCACTCCTCCTGTCCCTCAAAAAACTTGGGAATTCGCCATCCTTATTTTTTCATTCATTTACATTTGTTTTATGTTATTTATACTGCTTTGGGAAAAGCTGTGACTTTTGACAGTTGAAAATGTACCAAAAGAGAGAGAGAAAGAGACTGCTGAATTTAGAAATATAAATTCAATCTAACATAAACGGAAGTAACATTCATATTCATATAATTTTCCTGCACTGTTCAGGATGTCTATCTCAGGTGGAAGGAATGTGACACTCATTACATCACTTGAAAGCAGAAGCAGCTTACAAGCGATGCATATTGTATCCTGAAAAGTGAACAAACCTGATGTGTTACAGCTTAAAAGGTATTTTGGAAATTGCTAACAATTTATGACAGCCGATTTTGCCAGACTGCAGAGACTGCATAGGCCTCACGTTAGCTAGCAGGCCAAGGCAATAGGAGGCAGTATGCTGGTGCAGTTGTTCTGTACTTAGTGGGACTACCCATTCCTCCACTACTACAGAACCACAGATGGGCAACCTATCATTAAAATTGAACAACCAATAAAGAGAACATGGCAAAACCAATATATGAGGTTTAGACTGAATTTCATATTTTATACTAAAACATGTGCTGCTTTGTTTAAATTTTACATAATATAATGCATGTAAACACATGTCTATTGAGTTAGTGTTCACTGCATATTAAATTACTGAATTATCAAATGAATGTATGCAATTGGATATAATGTGTTACTCTTCCTTTGGTACTTGAATTGGGATATATTTCAGTATTATTCACTACAAAAACAGATCACAATATCTGACTATCTTTGTGCTTACCAGTTTTAAGAAAACAAATTAACAGCATGTAAGGTTTACATAATGAATTCTAGTGGTTTAGATGTTATCATAAACAAGAACATATTCTGAGATAAGGGTCTCTTTGTGGTTATTTTCTTGCATGATCTTGTGCAAAAATATATTCATTTATGACTATAAATATAAATAGGAACATAAGTATAAACATACATACATGTATAAATGCACAGAGAATCAGGTTTGGTTGATTTTAAGGCAATCCTGGGAATACTAGGAATCTCTTATTGCTTGCATACTAAGAGAATGGTAGAGCATTTTAAAAAAACAAGTAAGAGGAAGGCCCAGAATGAGATAGTCTAGAGGGAAAACAGCCAGGTCTAGCAGCTATATGTTAGTTCTTATCCAAGAAAGGTAGGTCCTCCAGGAGAGGCGTGAGGAAGCCTGGAAGTCGCACAATCCTACCTCCAGGGTGAAAGGTGAAGAAACAGGCATACAAATTTAAAAACGCCAGGGATTTACTGAGATGCCAAAGGGAGTCTGTAGAAGAATTTATTGGATTCACTGCATAAGAAATTGAAAGTTCAAGTACAGTATCTCTGACTTATTGACTGGGTGCATATGCTAAGTGCATTTCTCCATTGGTCAACAGGCATAGCTCATACATAGTCAAGAACAAATAAAGTGCATGTATTTCCACCTAAAACGCAATGAGATATTTGTGGTAGGCAAAGAATTCTTTTAATTTGAAGTCATTACATTCAGTATCATTTTACTAGAATTTCTAGTGACATTAGTATTTAATAAAACAAAACATTATATTTAATTGAATATTATATGTATTTATGAGCCACTTTCCCATATTGGAAAATAAGCTTTCACATGGCATAATGCTACAGTTAACTGGCAAAAAAGGCTTTATTCAATACAATTGGAATATAGAAGAAAAGCTGTTAATGTTTGAAGGAAGGCACTATATAGGAGAGGATTATAGGTATGTATGAGGTGACTAGTTCTCTTAAAGGAAAAGTCTTTTTTTCCTCAAACTTTCCTGCCAGGAGACAGTTTTACAACTTTGAGCAAAATGCCAAGTAACTTAAGAACCCTTCTATCCCACCGGGCCCTTCTCAGGATCTGAAAGGCATTCTGTTGTGATAAAACCACCAATATTCTCTTCAAAAGATTTGCATCTTAAATGGACAGAAAGAATTTGCCCTAACAAGCAGCTTAATTAAATGGTTTTAAGGAATAGAGTTCTGAGGCTATGTCAGCAAAGAACCCAACTAGCATTTAAGAGCGGCCATCTTGATCATTCCTCAGAAATATTTCACTTCATTTTCAATTATGACTTGGCAAGCATATCTCCCTTTTTCCTCTTCATTTCACTTTAGTATTACCGTAATTACTATTATCTGGATATACATACTTTTAATTATTAGTAAAGCCACAATCTCATTTCAGGGTACAGATCTGTAATTTCTGAACCTATGCATATCTTCTGTGGATCTACTATGTAATGTATAAATCAGATTTCCATTTTTGTAATTTAGAGTTTGCTTTAATGTACAGTGTAATTGAATTATAAGAACAAAAGTTATCTCGTGAATTTTAAATCTCAAATCTAGGTTTAAAGTTGAAAACTTGTGGTTAGAAGCATTGCTGTCAATTATGAAATTCAGTAGACTGAAATCAGCAAAACCCATGCTCCGTAAGTGGCACTGTCCTGTCTCCTGATACCAGGGAGAGAGGTGGCAGAGTTAAAACTACCTGGGATAGGATGGTAGTAATGAGCCAAACACTTACAGGGTCTTATTTCCTAATTTTTGAAGAAAATTAAAAGAAAGAAAAATTATTACTCTGGAGTGTGGAAAGATAGCTCAATGCTTAAAAGCACTTTCTGCTCTTCCAAGGGCGCAGGTTTGGCTCTCAGCATCCAGTGGTGGTTCCCAACCATCTGTATCTCCTGTGGAACCAAGGCTCTCTTCTGACATCTGTGGACATCAGGCTCCTCCCCATGGTATATGTGCATATCTACAGATCAAACTAATACACATAGAATAAGCTAAATCAACCTTTTTTAATGCCAATCGTATTTCCGTTCATGAAATAGTGTGAGTAGAGTAAATTTGTTCCAGTTTTGCATATATTTGAAATCTCTAAAATTGTCACTTGAGGAGATTGTCAGAGTTTAGCCTATTCTAAAGCTTCTATCTCCTAACTCCATCAGAGAGAGAGAGAGAGAGAGAGAGAGAGAGAGAGAGAGAGAGAGAGAGAATAAAAAAGAATAAAAACAGGCTGAATTATTTTTCTCATGAGAAATGAATTTGGAATTCAGATTCCATTTCAAACTGCTGATAGCACTATTCAGAGTGACTCATAGATTTTCTTTCCACATGGCATGACAGTCTATTTTTATAAACTGGCACACAAATTAGTAAAATACTGCATAGTATCATAATGTTCAGGGTCTTTTTGTTTCTTAATTTTTCTGACAACTGGAATCGAAGTTACATTAATTGAAGGCACGTATTTTCCTCCTAAGACAAGCATGCTTTTACTATTGCAGTAAGTGTTCTTGCTTTGAAGTAGTGCGTCAAATTTAACTGTGCTACTTTAAATTATTATCTCTGCATCTTTACCCATCTTAACATGACATCATAAAAGAAGAAGATAAAAACCCTGTGAAGTGGAGGACATAAGAAGCAAAGAATTATTCTAGATGCAGAAGAGGTAGACTACCCACATCCTAGAGTTCATCGTTTTAGAGGAGAGAGGTCTTCGTGGGAAGGGGTTACCCAGGTGTCTGTGTGAAGACTGAAAGAGCTCAACAAGACAAAATATCAACCCCCATTTTGTCACTCTGCTACATGCACCTTTCAAGATATTTAGTCTCATTCAACTGGAAGAAAATCAAGCTGGGAAATGGTGCCTACCTCTGGGGCCAAATTGAATAGCACCCTTTCCCCAGCATGAACCTTCAAAGGGAGCTTCCCTTTTACACCTATCACAGTTTCTGTTTGGGAAGCCTAATAACAAAAGAATAACAGTAAAAGAGGTCCACAGAAAGAAGAGTGCATGCAGCTGCATGAACCATGGCGGTTGGCCCTGGTGCAACCATCTCTGGAGTGTTTCCCCCTTTCCCTCCACTTCCTCTCCCTAATATTCTTACAGGATAGTTTCCCACTCCTTGTGCACTAGCACAGGAAAGTATCTGCTGGCTGTCGATGCCATCTAGGGGAAGGCTAAACAACATGTAGTTCACAGCTCCAGCTTTCCTGTGTTCCTAAAAGGACTGGATTGCCAGCTGGAAGAAATAAGATCAAGGAATGTTGGTTTTTTTCCTATTCCTTTTCTTTGTTCCTTTCACCGATTTCCTATTTTACCAAAGTTGATTTATCTGGGAGATAACATGAGACTTGGCTGTTACTAGCAACAAACCCCTCTCCATTCCTTCCTCATGTATCCAAATCCCTCTTCACAAGGACTAAGGAATTCCCGTATGTAATCTGTATAGCTACAGAGCACTCCTTGCCATTATTCAGTGCTCTGTAGATAGAAGGTAGGGTGAAATTATTTTCCATCCATGAAAAGATGTATATTCTCAATAAAGAAAAGTACACACACACACACACACACACTCAGAAAAATGTGATCAATAGTCAGAATTTTAGTGAGGACAGTAGAGAATTCTTTCCTGCAATATACTAAGAATCCCACACATAAAAGCACTTTTGAAAATTCAGTCTATCATCATGGCAATTCCAGCAAGGCTGTAAATGTATTCTTTATTTTCACTTTGTTTTATCAATAGGTCTTCTTTCATCAACTAGACATTTCAGATCAACTCCTCTAAATAACATGTATATTTTTAACCTGGGGGATTCCTGAAGCATCAAGAAACAGCTGCAAAGTTTAATGATTTTCTTTAGAAAATCATTAAAAGTTTGGCTTATTCAATCTATCAGTCATTTGTCTTCATACTTTTTGAAAAATCTTTTCATTACTTTTATTTTTTTTTTTTACATCTTGTGCTATAGCTCTCTTGATCTTTTATGCTGAGATTAAACTCCCTAACGTTCCTTTCTTCCTCACTGGTGACTCTGGCTTTCTCTTCCTTGTGGATACCCTATAAGGATATTTCTAGTGCTATCAGCTAAGTGCAGACAGTTTGAGCGAACACCATCTCCTTCTGTCTTTACGATTGCCCGTTCCCTTTCTTTGGGGGATATCAATGAGCTCGCAGTGTATTCTCTCTCGCCTCATAGATCCACAGTGAAACCAGTGTTCTGGACCCATCTCTTACAGCTGCCACTCGTCTCGAAAAACCCCAAGTGGAAGCCCTCTCCAGAGCACATTGGGGACCATCCTGAACCTCAGTCACACCAACACAGTACAGATCTAACCATAATGGCAATCGTAAATGTTGAAAATGTAGGCTCCTGGTAGGGATTTCTATAGTCCTTTATCATGAAGGTCATGGAGTGATTTTAAACCACAAAAATATATGGTATTTCAATATTGATTTTGATTATTATCACTCAAACAGCTCAAAAGGCAGCTGTCCTTTAAGAATTTTTGGAACCATTCTTAAGAACTTACCATGCATTCATAAATGATGAATGTGTACAGCGGTGAGCATAATTTTGTGGGGACACGTTAGCACATGAGACATAGCTGCTCCAGCAAATCTGAAATAATCACAAAACACTTAGTGTAGATATTTGGCAATTTTTTGTTTGTAGATCAGTAATGTATACATACATTATAATATGAAAAGTAATCTCTTTGTGTGTAGTTGGAGTTTCCTCCAGTGCCATGTGGGCCTGT
The DNA here is from genome assembly GCF_004664715.2 of Peromyscus leucopus. Taxonomy (NCBI): domain Eukaryota; kingdom Metazoa; phylum Chordata; class Mammalia; order Rodentia; family Cricetidae; genus Peromyscus; species Peromyscus leucopus. The sequence continues at coordinate 67,364,448 of NC_051072.1, read as the reverse complement.
AGCCACTCAGGTCAAAGTAAACACACAGAGACTTATATTACTTATAAACTGTATGGCCGTGGCAGGCTTCTTGCTATCTAGTTCTTATATCTTAAGTTAACCCATTTCTATTAATCTATACGTTGCTATGTGGCTTGTGGACTGGTACTTTACATATTGCTTCTCATGGTGGCAGTGTCTGGCAGCATCTCCTGACTCAGCCTCCCACTTTCCAGAATTCTCTTCTATGTTTGTCCCACCTATACTATACTTCCTTTATGGTTACCAGCTGATCAGTGTTTTTTCAATAAATTAGAGCAACACAATCACAACATACAGAAAAACATCTCCAGTACTTCCCCTTTTCTTTTTTTCAAAAAGGGAGGCTTTAGCTTTAACATATTAAATTACATATAACAAAACAATTATCAGGCAAGAATTACAGCTACAATATCTAGTCTATTTGTAATATCTAGTCTATTTGTATTTGGCAAAATTAAAGAAGGTATCCTATCTATCCTATATTTATGAGTCTAAGGTTTCATATCTAACATATCTTTTATCATAACTAAGGAAATTATAACTATCTAGTCTTCAACTACATCAAAGACCTCAGGAGGATATAATATTATCTGAGAAACAGGAGAAGGACGCAAGCAACTTTCAGGAGTCTTGTGAAAGTAGACATAGACAGCTGGCAGCCTGGACAGTCATCCATAGTTCCTCTGTAAAGCTGGAGCATCTGTCTTCAGTTCACAGGTCTAGAGTCTCTCAGTCACTTTTCTCTGTGTCCTGTAAAATGTCTGGCAGTTTCCTCTGTGAAGCAGGAACCTGAAGGACCATTTTGCCAAGCAAAGTTCAGTGGTCACCTTGCTATGGGTCCTGCATGTCCAGTAGATCAAGCAATCCAGGCAAGAAGAGTTTCTAACTCAAATAGCTATTTTTGCCGAGAGGAAGATAAACTCCATAGAGAGTGTCTTCAATGCCCATCCTCCTCTCATAAGTCTCTATGTGTTTACTTGGGTCTGAGCGGCTGCAGGAGCTGGGTGGACACAGGAAAACTCCAACTACATCTTTGTGTGTTGATGTCATTTTAGCCTAACCTGCCTTAAAAAATTGCTTCATGAAATGAAAAAATCTAGGTGAGTGAACAGGAACTACAAGCTTAAACATCAACAACAGAATACAAGAGATGTAAGAGGGAATTCAGGTATTAAAGAAATGACAGAAAAAATAGATACATTGGTCAAAAAATGTTTAAAAATATCCTATAACAAAACATTCAGGAAATTGAGACACTGTGAAAAGACCAAACCTAAGAATAAGAGAAATAGAATAAGGAGAAGAATATTAGCTCAAAGGCCCAGAAACTATTTTCAGTAAAATCAGAAGAAATTTTCCTAACCCAAAGAAGGTAATTCCTATAGAGATACAAGAAGCATATAAAACACCAAATAGATTGGACTAGAAAAGAAATTCCACTGTCCACATAATAATTAAAACACTAAACACACGGAACATACAAGGAATGTTAAAAGCTGCAAGGGAAAAAAGAAAAAGCAGATTTCTACCAGACTTTCAAAGAAAAGCTAATACCAATATTCCTCAAATTACCACAAAATAGAAACAGAAGGAAAATTGCCAAATTTATTTTATTAGTCCATATTCACTTTGATACTCAAACCACACAAAGAGTCAACAAAGAAAGAATTACAGAACAATTTCCCTTATAAACATAGTTGTAAAAATACTCAACAAAGTCGGGCAGTGGTGGTGCATGCCTTTAATCCCAGCAATCAGGAGGCAGAGCCAGGTGTATCTCTGTGAGTTTAAGGCCAGCCTGGTCTACAGAGTGAGCTCCAACACAGGCACCAAAACTACACAGACAAACCCTGTCTCAAAAATTCAAAACAAAACAAAACAAAAAACTCAACAAAATATTTGTAAACTGAATCAAAAAACACATCAAAAGATCATATATCATGGTCAAGTGGGATTCATCCCAAAGATGCAGTCATGGTTCAACATATAAAAATCAGCCAATGTAATCCACCATATAGACAAACTAAAGGAAAAAAAAGTACATGATCATTTCACCAGATGCCAAAAAAAAAAAGCCTTTGAAAAAAATCTAACACACTTTCATGTTAAGTCTTAGAGAAATTAGGAATACAAGCTACACACCTAAACATAATTAATGTAACTTACAACAACATCAAATTATTATGCAATTATAGGCAATATCAAATTAACAGTGAGAAACTCAAAGCAATTCCACTAAAATCAGGAAGACAAGGTTATCTACTGTCTCCATATCCATATCAATATAGTACTTGAAGTTTTAGCTACAGCCATAAGACAACTGAAGGAATAAGTGGGTTATAAATTGGAAAGGAAAAATCAAAGCATTGTTATTTGCAGATGATATGGTCATGTACATAAGCAACACTGAAAATTCCACTGGGGAACTCCTACAGCTGATAAACATATTCAGCAATGTGACTGGATACAAGATTAACTCAAAAAAATCAGTGGCCTTCCTATATACAAATGACAGACTGAAAAAGAAACCACACAAAACAACACCATTCACAATAGCCACAAACAATATAAAACATATTGGGTAACCCTAATGAAGCAAGTGAAGGACTTGTATGAAAAAAATGTCAAGTCTTTGAAGGAAGAAATTGAAGAGGATATCAGAAAATGGAAAGATCTCCCATGCTCAGGGGTTAGTAGAACTAACATAGTAAAGATCATCATCTTTACCAAAACCATCTGTAGATTCAACACAATCCCCATCAAAATTCCAACACAATTCTTTACAAATCTTGAAAATACTCAATTCATATGGAAAAACAAAAAAACCCAGGATAGCTAAAACAATTTTGTACAATAAAAGAACTTCCAAAGGTATCACCATTCCTGATTTAAAGCTGTACAATAATTAAAAAAAATGTGTGGCATTGACATAAAAATAGACATGTTGATCAATAGAATTAATTTGAAGACCAAAATACTTATGAACACCTGATTTCTGATAAAGAAACCAGAAATATGCAACATAAAAAAGAAAGCATCTTCAAGAAATGGTGCTGGTTTGCATTAGTCAGTGTTCTCTAGAGTCACAGAACTTATAGAATGAATCTAGATAGATAGATAGATAGATAGATAGATAGATAGATAGATAGATAGATAGATAGAGATTATTGCAGGAATATTTATTGGAGTGACTTATGGGCTGCAGTCCAACTAATCTAACAATGGCTAGCTGTGACTGGAAAGTGCAAGAATCTAGTAGTTGGGTGTCTCTGCTGGTCTTCTGCATATGCTGGAATCCTGAAGTAGATTCCAATGGATGTGCTGACAAGGTGAGAGCAAGCAGGCAAAGAACCTTTTCCTCTTCCACTGTTCTTATATAGGTTTCCAGCAGAAGGTGTGGTCCAGATTAAAGGTCCAGATTCCCATCCAATCTGGATTAAAGATGTGTGTCCTCCCACCTCAAGATCTGGATCAAAGCCTGTGTCTACCTGCCTCAAGATCTGGATCACAGGTTTGTACTCCATTTCTGTATTGTAGTTTATTCCTGATATAGTCAGGTTGACAACCAAGAATAACCATCATGTGGTCTAATTGGATATCTTCAGGTAGAAGAATGCAAATAGATACATATTTATTACCCTGCACATGGGGTACAGATCTAAACAGAGAATTCTCAATAGAGGAATCTCAAGTGACTAAGGAAAACTTGAAGAAGTGTTCAGCGTCCTTAGCCATCAGGAAATTACAAATCAAAAGTACTTTGACATTCCATCTTACACATGTCAGAATGGCTAAGATCAATACACAAGGGACAACTCATGCTGGTGAGAGTGTGGAGCAACACTCCTCCATTGCTAATGGGAAGCCAAACTTGAACAGCAACTATGAAAAAATATGGCAGTTACTTAAAAAATCAAAAATCAATCTACCTCAAGACCCATATTCCCAAAAGATACTCCATCCTACCATAAGGATACTTGCTCAATTATATTCAAAGCAGCTTTATTCATAATAGCCAGAAACTGAAAACAACCCAGATGTCCTTCTACTGAAGAATGGGTCTAAATAATGTGGTATACTTTCTCAATGAAATATTACTCAGCTGTTAGAAAAAAAAATGACATCATGAAATTTATGAGCAAATGGATGGAACTAGAAGAAGTCATCCTGAGTGAAGCAAGACAGACTCAGAAAGACAAGCATGATATATATTCACTTTTAGATTAACTGTTAAGTAGAGGAAATTCACACTACAGTCTACAGACCCAGAGAGGCAAAAAACAAGGAGGGCTCTAGTGGGGGACTCATAGATCTACATGAGAATGGGGAAATGGAATAGCTTTGCAGGTGGACTGGGTACAGGTGGGTAGGGCAATAGGAGAGATCAGGTATGGGAAAAGAGTACAGGGAGAGACAGCTGAAATAGAGAAGCACTTAAGTGAAATATGGAAACCTAGTGCAATGGAAACTTCCTGGAACCTATGAGGGTGACCCTATCGAGGACTCCTAGTGAAGGAGAATACAGAGCCTGACCACCCATCTTTCGTAATCAGGCAAGGTGGTGGGACTGGGAAAACAAACCAGCCAACAAATCTTTGACCTTCACCTGTTCTTGCCTGCAAGATGTGCTGGGGCAATGGTGGTTCAGAACTTGTACAAGTAGCCAACCAAAAACTGGTCTAACTTGAGGCCCAAGCCATGAGAGGGAGCACATGCCTGACTCTGCCTGGATGACCAGGCAGAACCAGAAACTGGATGGCTAAGAGATCTAGGGTAAACCCAAACATGAGTGACCAAAATAACAACAACATGACTAATAATAATAATAATAATAAGTGGTGATATTGTGTCCCCCAATATACTGTGCACCCTAATAAATTTATCTGGGGTCATAGAACAGAACAGCCACTAGACAGACATAGAGGCCAGAAAATGGTGGCACATACGCCTTTAATCCTATCACTTGGGAGGCAGAGATTTATCCAGATCTCTGTGAGTTCAAGGCCATACAGGAAAGAGCCAGGCATGTAAACACATACCTTTAATTTCAGGAAGTAATGACAGGAGGCAAAAAGGTATATAAGTCATGAGTACAAGAAACTAATTTTGCTAAGCTTTTAGGCTTTTAGCAGCAGTTCAGCTGAGACCCATTCGGGTAAGGACCCAGAAGCTTTCAGTTTGAGGAAACAAGATCAGCTGAGGAACTGGCAAGGTGAGGTTGGCTGTGGCTTGTTCTGTTTCTCTGATCTTTCAGAGTTCACCACAATATCTGACTCCAGGGTTTGTTTTTATTAATAAGAACTTTTAAGATTCATGTTACAATAATAATTCAATGAAATTATTCCTAATGATATTCTGCTGTTCTCATAGATCAGTGCCTAGCTCAATCGTCATCAGAGAGGTTCCCTCTAGAAGCTGATGAGAGCAGATGCAGAGACCTGCACCCAAACACTGAGCAGAATTAAGGGAACCCTGAGAAGAGGGAGAAGAAGGATTGTAAAAGTCAGAGATAACAAACCAGGAGAATACCACCCATTGAATCAAAAAAAAAAAAAAAAAAAAAAAAAAAAAAGTAGGGCTCCCGGAGACTGCAGTGGCAATCTCAGAGAATTCATGGGTTTGCTCTAGGTCTTCTAAGTGTTATGGTTATATAGCTTGGTGTTATTTTGGGACTCCTAACAGTGGGGGTTTGGGTGTCTCTGACTTTTTCACCTGCTCTTGGGACCCTTTTCCTCCTCCTGGCTTGCCTAGTACAGTCTCAATATGAGAGTTTGTATCTAGTCTTATTGGATCTTATTATGCCATGTTTGGTTGTTATCCCGGGAGGCCTGCTCTTTTCTGAAGGGAAATGAGGAAAGAGTGGATCTCAGGGAGAGGGGAGGTGCAGGGGGGACTAGGAGGATTGAAGGGAGGGAAAGCTGTGATTGGGTTGTACTGTGTGAGGAAATAATAAATAAAAATAAAAATTAATGAATATATTTCCCTGCAATACAAAAAAATTTCATTCCTATAGTCATCAAATCCAATATTGCTCTTCTTCTGGTCTTACATGTGTGGAAACAAAGATCCTGACGTTTTAATGACCTCTTACATTATTCATATATGAATATAATCTTAAGGAAAATTTTAAGTTCCATCTTCTGTAAGTGTCTTATTAGCACAGTGCTAAAAATAAATAAAAGTCAATGTTTTTTGCAATTTCTAAATTCCCATTATGTATGGTTTTCTATTTCACTTAAGGATCAAAAAGATTGAAAAATAGCAGCTGTTTACATAACCAATAACAAACATCATAAATGATGTTTGCTCAGTTCTGGGACAGATTGTTCTCCCTTACTAGCTCCAGAAGCTAATACATTTCTAGTGGAAATGTATAGAATATTTGACATTTAATGAAAAACAAAGCTGGTTATTGTAAAAAAGTTCAGGAAACTATATTAAGGAGCAAGTCATTATTTGACATTTAACATGGAACAAACATTATCTGAAGCTTTTCAAAAATTTTATTCCAAATATTTTTAGAATATGATATTCTGAATTGATATATATATATATATATATATATATATATATATATATATTACTAAAATCAGGAAACAATAACAAACAACCACATAATCATTTAACAATAAGAGTTCTCTTACTTTCAAGTTTAAAAAAGTCAATTTAAAGTAGCTCATCCATGGAGAGATGTGTTATGTACATTAGGAAAACATCACGACTTAGGGTTAGTTCACTACTCAGTGTTGAGAACAGAGACCTGGGTCCCTTAAGTTTATCATCTTCTCTATTTGATGTATGAGTTAGATATTTCCAGATATTTAATAAAGCTTGAAGGTGCTCTATCAGATTAGATAACAAAATACATTATTGCTTATTTTCATATTTAGTCATATGCATTATAGCTATGCTGAAGAATGACCATATCTTTAGAAAATTTGTGTCAAATAAAATAGAAGTCAGCCGGGCGGTGGTGACGCACGCCTTTAATCCCAGCACTCAGGAGGCAGAGCCAGGTGGATCTCTGTGAGTTCGAGGCCAGCCTGATACAAGTGAGTCCAGGAAAGCGCAAAGCTACACAGAGAAACCTGTTCGAAAAATCAAAAATAAATAAATAAATAAAATAAAATAAAATAAAATAGAAGTCGTGATAGCCTAAAAATAGAACACATAGTTTATATTTTGAGACTTAATTTCCATGTAGGCAGTATTAAGTAATAAGAAATTTAGGAAGTGATTAAATCATGAATGTGCAGCTTTCATAAGTAGAGTTAGTGTTCTGGTTTTTCTTCTTCCTCTCTTTCATTTCATCATCATCATTATTGAGTGCTTAGGAACCCATTCTAACTCTTCACATATACTAAACAGGGTCTTTACCACTTAGGTACATTCCAAGGCCTGGGATTAGTGTTCTTTGAAACATGTTAAAGAAATGCTCATTCCCCTATTATGTGAAGATTCATAAAATGTTCTGTCTAAGCGGCATAGGCCCTGACTTAGGCATCAAACCTGCTGGCATCTTAATCTTGGAATGTCTAACCTCTAAAATTATGAGAAGCAAAATTCTATTTCTTATGTATTACCTAATCTAAAGAACTCTGTTTTAGTATCCCCAAGGACCTAAGAGTAGATTTACAAGACATAAACTTGGTGACTTGACCTCAAATAATTCAGAAAAAAATATTTTGAACATTTTACAACTTTTCTACATATTCAGTATTATTATAGAAATACAGGTTGTATTTATGTATTTAGGATTTTATATATAATATACATGTGTTTCTGTTAACAACAATTAATGAAAAAGAGGTCATGAATTTGAAATAGCAATGAGGTGTATATGGGAGCATTCAAAGAAAAGAAAGAGAAAGGGTAAACTGTATCATAACCTCAAGAATAGGATAAACAATTTAAAAAATATGTAATACAAAAAAAGCGAAAGGGATTTTACTTGATTTCCCAATAGTATACTCAAAGGAATGTGTGGGAAATTAAGATAAGTCAGAGTGACTAATTTGTCTCAAATTGAGAACTCATGACAAAATAACCTTTCATGAAAATGGTACTAAATAGACTATAATTTTCCTCATCAATGGCAATATTCCTAGCATATGGATTGAGATTAGTTTAATGAAGAAAGTGTTTTGTAAGTCAGGTCAAGCATGTGTAATTTGTCTTAAACACTGAAAATTTTAAGAAATGATTGTACCAAGAATCTTTAAAGTTGTTATTAATAAACTAAACTGAGCATTATTGGGTCCATGCTGTAAAAGAAAGAAAAGCAAGCTATTCACTCGCAGATCTCACTGGTTTGTCTTCAGACTGAGCTTTATTCATCTGAATGGGTTAGCTGATTATGCTCAAAGCTGAATGCTTACCAGCAAAATGCTTAACAGCAAATGCTCTGAGTTTCTGGTCTCAGTTATATATTTTTTGCTTTCTACACTCCTGGATTAAGGTTGTTTTGGATTAAGCGTTACCATGTTGCTTTTCAATGTGGCTTGAACTCACAGAGATCAGAGGATTTCTATCTCTGGAATTCTAGATTAAAGTGTGATCCACATTTTCTAGCTTTTATCTTGCTGTCTTTTCTGACAGATAAATTTATTAGAGTAACAATATTTTGGCGAACACAATACCACCACAATTGGTTTTGCTTTTGTTAATTGAAAAGATTCTTTTCTCATGCAATACATCTCAATCATAGTGTCCCCATTTCACTTCTTCCAGTCCCCTCCCACTTCCCCTCACCCCCAAATTCATTTCCCCTCCATCTCCTTCCAGAAAAGAACAGGCCTCCAAGAGATATCAATCAAACACGACAAAATAAAATATAATAAGACAGGGGGAAAGCCTTCATACCCAAACTGAACAGGCATCCTGATAGGAGCAAAAGAGTCCCAAGAGCAGGCAAAATAGTTCAAGATACACCCACTCCCACAGTTATAAGTCCATGAAAACACTAAGCTAACAGCCACGGGATACACACAGAGGACCTGGTGCAGACCCCCACAGGCCCCAAGCTTGCCAGTTCAGTCTCTGAGCCCATGTGAGTCCTGCTTGGTTAATTCAGTGGGCCATGTTCTCTTGATGTCCTACAATCTTTCTTCCCCTTCTTACCCCAGAATTCCCTGAGCTCCACAGGGAGGGACCTGATGGAGACCTCCAATTTAGACTCTCTCTCTGTATAACATCTGGCTGTAAGTCTCTACATCCCCTCCTACCAGCTGTCAGAGGAGCTATTTTTGATGATAACTGGACAAGGCACCCATCTATGAGTATAGCAGAATATCATTAAAAATCATTTCATTGATTTTTGTTTTAGAGTAGTCTCATTTGGTTCTATCCTAGGTCTCTGGCTATCAAGTCTCAAGTTTCTGGCCATCCAAGCAGTATTGAGCATAGGCTCAACATGTGCCTCATGTTAAATCAGACATGGGTTTGCTACTCTCATGAGTTCAGTGGCACCATTGTCCAGCACACTTTACAGGCAGGACAGACTGTAGAAGAAAGGTTTTGTGGCTGGGATGGAATCAGGTTCCTCTTTCAGTAACCTGCAGAGAGCCTGCACCTTAAGGGTGAAGGCTCCATGCAGAGATCAACTAGACCTCCTCCCCATATTCACTGTGTGTATGTTCCCCAGGCCATGGGACCCCACTGTCAGTTTGTAGCAAGCAATTCTCTGTCCTAGCATTAGCTTCAGTTGTTTGGGGATCTCCACAGGACCTCCCTCAGGCAAGAAGTCAACCAGATGCAATCCAGTCCCACCATTGGGAGACTTGCCTGGCTACAAGGGATGACCAGTTGAGAGTCCAAATCCCCCATTACCAGGAGTCCTCACTAGGGTATCTCTCATAGATTTCAGGAAGTTTCCACTGCACTAGATTCCCCCCCCAAATTCACCCAATTCCAGCCATATCTCCCTCCACTGTCTCTCTCCATCCCATCTCCCCCACAACCTAATCCCTCCTGCTTCTATCTACATCAACCCCCACTACACCCAAAAATTATAATCTAATTTCCCTTCTCAGAGAGATCATTGTGTCCCCTCAGAGTCCTCCTCTTTACCTAACCTCTCTGGGTCAATGGATGGTATCTTGGCTATCATTTAGTTAACAGTTAATATATGCTTTAAGTGAGTAATATGTTTGTCTTTCTGAATCTGAGTTAACTCACTCACAATTTCTTTTCTAGTTCCAATGATTTGCCTGAAAATTCCATAAGTCATAGTTTTTTTCTGTTTATTTTTTTAACTGCTAAGCAATACTCCATTGTATAAATGTACCACATTTCTTTAATCCATGCTTCTCTTGAGAGACATCTAGTATTTTTCCAGTTTTCTGGCTATTATGAATAAAATCACAAGGAACATAGTTAAGCAAGTGTCCTTGTGGTAGGGTGGAGTGTTCTTTGGGTATATACCCAGGAGTGGTATAACTGGACCTTCAAGTAGATTTATTCCCAATTTTCTGAGGAATTGTCATAATTGATTTCCACAGTTTCTGTAAAAGTCTACACTCTCACCAGCAATGGAGTGGTCCTACACATCCTCACCAGTATGAGCTGTCACTTGTGGCATTGATCTTAGCCATTCTGATAGGATTAAGATGAAATCTCAGAGTAGTTTTGATTTGCATTTTCCCAATGGCTAAGGATGTTGAACATCTCTTTAAATGTTTTTCAGCCATTTGAGATTCCTCTATTGAGACTTCTCTGCTTAGATCTGTATCATTTATATATATATATTTTTTTTTTTTGTTTTTATAATATATATATATATATATATATATATATATATAATTTTTAAAAAAATTTTCTTTCCTTTTGCACACCAACCTATTCTCCCTCCCTCCTCTTCTCCCACTTCCCCTACCTACCGCCATCCCACCCCAATCCCCTTACTTAAAAAGAGTAAGGCCTCCCTTGGGTAGTCAACACAGACTGTTATACCTTGTTGGGGCTAGATCTAGCTCCTCCTTCCTGCATCAAGGCTGAATAAGGCATTGCACCATAAGGAATGGGGTCTAAAGAACCAGTTTGTATACCCAGGTAAGACTTGATCCCATTGCCAGGAGACTCACAAACACATCAAACCATGCAAGTTTCACCCACATTCAGAGGGCCTAGTTCAGTCCCATGCAAGCTCCCCAGCTATCAGTCCAGAGTCCATGAGCTCCCATTAGCTGGGTCAGCTATTTCTGTGGTTTTTCCCATCATGATTGTGACTCCCCTTACTCTTATAATCCTTCTTCCCTCTCTTCAACTGAACTCCAGAATCTTGGCCAAGTACTTGGATGTGTGTCTCTGCATCTGCTTCCATCAGTCACTGGATGAAGGTTCTATGATGACAATTAAGGTAGACACCAATCTGAGTACAAGGGAAGGCTAGTTCAAGAACCCTCTCCACCATTGCTATGAGTCTTAGCTGGGGCAATCTTGTGAGTTCCTGGGCTTTTTTCTAGCTGCAGCTTTCTCACCATCCGCTTAATGGTACACTATGTCAAAATATCTCTTTCATTACTCTCCCTCCCCGTCTCTCCCCCATGTTCCCACCTTCTTCCCTCCACCATCCCCTCCCCTGTACTCTCCCCCTCTCAGTTTGCCCAGGAGATCTTAATCATTCCCCCTTCCTGGGACTATCCATTTGTGTCTCTCTTAGTTTCCTCCCCTTTACCTCGTTTCTCTGGGATTGTGGATTAGCAAATGGATGGAACTAGAAAAAGTCATCCTGAATGAGGTAACCTAGACCCAGAGAGACAATCACAGTATGTACTCACTCATAAGTGAATGTTAGAAGCAAAGCAAAGGATAACCGGGCTATAGTACCCCACTTCTTAACTGGACTATTTAGTTTTTTGATATTTAATTTCTTGAGTTCTTTCATATATTTTAGATATTCTTTCTCTACTGGATATAGAGTTGGTAAAAAAAAAAAACTTTTCCCATTCTGTAGACTGCTACCTTTTGGTTTTGCTTGATTGTTTATTTCATTGTCAAAACAGCTTTCTTAAGAGATAACTTATACACATTATATATTTAAAGTATACAATTCAAATCTTTTGTGATATTTACAGTTAGACAACCAGCACTAACCAATTCAATCATTCCAACAAAATCCCACAGCATCATTTTCTGTCTTATTTAAAATAGATTTTCTCGTACAATTTATCCTGATTAAAGTTTCCCCTTTCCTACTCCTCCTCCCCTTCCTCTCATCTGTATCCACTCACTTTCCATCTCTCATTAAAAAAGGCTTCTAATAAATAAAAGCAAACCAAAATATAATAAGTTAAAACAAAACAATCACATTGAAGTTGGTCAAGGCAACCCAACAGAAGGAAAAGAGCCCAAAAGAAGGCACAAAATAAAGAGGCTTGTTCACTCACACATGCAAGAGTCTCATAAAAAAAAACACTGAAAACTAGAAGACCTGGTACAGACTTGTGTAAACCCTGTGCTTGCTGCTTCAGACACTGTGAGTTTATATGAGCATTGCTCTGCTGATTTAAAGAACCGTGTTCTCCTGTTGTCCTCCACACCCTTGGCTAGTACACTCTTTCTACTTCTCTTCTACAGAGTTTGGGTTTCCTAAGCTCTGAGAGAAGGGATTTGATAAATACATCCCATTTAAAGCTGTGTGTTTACAAGGTCTCTCTCTCTCTCTCTCTCTCTCTCTCTCTCTCTCTCTCTCTCTCTGTGTGTGTGTGCATGTGTGTGTGTGCATGTGTGTGTGTGTGCATGTTTATGTGTGTGTGTGTGTGTGTGTGTGTGTGTGTGTGTGTGTATTTGTTATCATCTGCTGCAGGAAGAAGTTTCTTCAGTGATGACTAAATAGGGCACTGATCTACAAATACAGAAGAATGTCATTATGGGTCATTTTATCACTACTTTTTTTTTCTAAGACAGGTAGTATTTGGTTTTACCCTAGGTCTCCTGGATATATAGTTTCTGGTTTTTGATGACCCAATCAGTGTCATGTATCTATTCCATCTTGTGGAGAGGGCCTTAAATCAAACCAGATGCTGGTTGGTTATTACCACAAGCTTTTTGCCAACATTGCCCTAGACAGGACAGATTGTAAGTTAAAGAATTTGTTTCTGGGTTGGTGTTTTAGTTGCATTCATTCTATCATGAGAAAAAAAATCACTGAAACAAGATATATTAACATCTAAGATCAGAAAGAAGAGAAAATTGGTTATATTCAAGAAATATTTAAGACTTCAGAAATGATAAGAAATTCTGAGTGTGGATCAGTAGTTTCAGGTCTGAGCAAGCCTGGTGAATTGGGAAAATCTTTATTTTATTAGAACAACAAAAAGCAAAGACATGTTTATATGTGTCAATGTTAGCTTACAGTCTGGATAAACTTAATATTTTCCATTTACAGTGCATCTAAGTATTAACATCCAAAATCCCACTGAATATATGGTGGTGGAGAATGCTAAAATAACAGTCACGTATTCAAATTTTCTGATGTGTACATAATCCACTTTGTGTTGAGGGTAGATACAAAATGAAGAAAATAACTTTGCTAGAGTCATTAACCAAAATGCATGCAAAATTATTGTGAGTTTGTGATGTCAATTTGGGGCACAATTTGTTGAACAATAGTGGCAGAAACAGGGGTGTGATCCAGTAATAGGACAAGAAAGTTGGAAAACAAGTTAAGGGATGATCAGTAAGTAGGTACACTGACCCTTTCCTCAAAGAATATCGCTTTTGTTGAGCCAGAGCACATTCCACAGAACTTAGTTCCTCTAGGAGTTCCACAAGGCAGAGTGACCACAGACGTTGACAGTGAGCAGGAACATCAAGCCAGCCGGAAGTGATCTCTAACTCTGTGACCACCTTGTTTATACTAATGTGCTTTGTATTTTCTTCCATAACAGGGGAAATGGCAAGAGACGGTATTATATTTTCTAAATGGAAGAATATCCTGGAGTTCTCATGTCAGTCACACCTAAGTACATCAAAAATATCAAACGAACTTTACTTTGGTTGATTAATCATGCACATAATCCCAGCTTCATATCCCTGCGTAGTTACTCTGAGTCAAGGCTGTAAGATCACAGCAGAAGGGCAGCATCTTAGGTACAGAATGAGTCTGTGCTTTTGCACCTTTTGAACAGCTGCCTAGGGAGGGCACGGGAAGAGGAAATATCCAGGGATGCAAAGGAATTTTCTGGGGAGCCTCTCTCTTGGAAGCAACAAGACTTTTATTTTTTCTTTACTTTTACAATAATACTATTTTCTGATACTGAAAGGATTATTTTATAATTTGAACATAAAGTCAGAAAACTTCTTTTCCTTATACCAATGTTGATCCTGATGTAACCTTACAAAAGTCACTTTTTGCTCTCAAATTCTGTTGCAAATTTAAAGCAGACATAATTCTTTGTACCTTTCCACAGATACTGTAAGCTTTCATTAAATATTCACAATACTTCTCAAATATAGAGTAGTAAGAAATGTGAGGCATGCAAACTCTGTCAACAAATTAAGATTTTTACCAAAATTGACATTTCCGTATATACTTCATCTTAAATTAAGCATGACTTCTGCAACTCTAAAGGGCATATTTAATACTCCCTTCACAAAGTATAGTGAAAAAAAATACAAAACTCTCCCTCAGATTTCATATTCAGTTTAGAAGCATATTCTACAAAAGAACACATATTCTACACTCCCAAGGAGAATGCCAGAAGAAAGACTGAACAGTCATTTTGATTCCATCTTCTACACCAACAACAAGAGGAATAAACCTTTCCTCCTCCAACCACTTTTGAAGACAGTGAAGCAGCCGGGACCACAGATCATCTTTTATCACCTTGGGGTATGACGGGATTATTCAGGAGAAATAAAATTGACTTTATAACTTCGGAAAGATCTATCTACAAAGAAAAGAACTGAAATGAAAAACTGTAAATTATAGTTCTCTATGTAAAGAAGGAAGGTAAGCCATCTTGTTCTCTACGTTCACAATCTCTCTAATGCTTCCAAGAAGCAGCATGGTTTATGATTTTAAAAAAAAAAGAGTAAAGCTAAGTGACACTTGACAGTGAGGGATTTATTATTCCATATATTCACTTTTTTCTCCCACTTCAGTAGAAAATTAAGAAACAGTATATGTGTGTATGTGCGTGTATCTCTCTCTCTCTCTCTCTCTCTCTCTATATATATATATATATATTATATCTATATATATATAGATAGATATAGATAGATAGATAGATATAGATATAGATAGATATAGAGAGAAATCGGTACAGCTCATGAGATAAAAATTACATCAGAATCTGATAAATTTTAAGTTTTTATAAAATTACTATTTCATTAATATGTTTAACATCTATAATTCAATTTGTAAATATAAAAGTGATTAAATCTTATTCAAACTATGGTCTACTATGGACCATACTGGAAACACTACTTACTGGGAAAATTATTTAGGAACTTATATATGCATATGCATGTAACAGCAATTAATAAAAAAAGAGGTCATGGATTTGAAAGAGAGCAAGGAATGTCATATGGGATGATTTAGAGGGAGGAAAGGGAAGGGGAAATTATGTAATTATATTATGTCAAAAATAAAAGAATAAATAAAAAATTTAACATTCTGATCTATATATTTTGAGTGTGCCAACAATAACCTATTAACCCTTACCAGAAGAATTTAAACACCTCCCTGGAGAGCATATCAGAAGTTTGTTGGTTCAAGTGTAAAGAGTTGAGTTTACAACCATTGGCATCCACATGTAAGATTACAGAGAGAACATCCCCTTCCATTTTGATTTACATTACAAAATTCTAAGTTAATAGGCTCAAATAATTTAATACTGCCCTCTAGAGGCATTATAATAACATTAATTTTGTACATTATGGTCAGGTTTTATTAAATTTTATCTGCTAAAACTTAAATCAAATTATATAAAAAAAAAAATTTTAAAAAAAAAATATTAAACATTTTAAAAAATAAAAATATTAATTTTTAAAATTTGTTATAAATTTAAAATTTTGTACAGCTTTGTTGTGATTTTTGTGAAACTATAAATCACATGAGCAGTCATTAAACAATTTCTCACCCATCAATAAAACTGAATTAAAAGAAATAAACAAGAAAAATGAAATAAAAAAAAAGAAAAAAAATATTTAAGCATCAAAAAAAAAAAAATAAAAAAAAAAAAAAAAAAAAAAAAATAAAAAAAAAAAAAATAAAAAAAAAGAAAAATTGAAGTGTGAAAAGTTAAGAACATGAACATAAAAAAACAAATAAGCAATCAAACTTCAAAGCATCAGAAGCATCTGGTCAACCACATGGTGATTGAAGGACTAGACTTCTTTTCTATAAAGAAAAGCTCCATATCTTATGTCTGGTCCTAAAAAAGGGGAACTTTAAATGATATTTTTTGTGTGTGTGCCTAGAAATGTTGTGTAATATCTGTTGTTTTCTTAATGGTACCTAAACTATTAAAAAAGATGCAAGCTTGATTACCTTTAATAAGATAGTTTTTGAAGTATTTGTTATTTAATGGTTGTTGTTTATAGAAAGTAATGTTACTAAAAATATTACATTACCTAGCAATTGTGAAGAAAGAAAATGCTGATTCAAACAAATACTTCATAATTATCTCTAAGATAAATTACTTCCAGTTGTTTCTCTCTCGTTTTTATCAGTAACATTTTCATAACCTAGACACTTATAACTGTATTATACCAGTAAATGTGCACAAATTAAATTATGATTATTAAACAAATGCTTACATTAAATTTTGTCAAATTTAAGAAATTTAATCCAAATATAAGTTTATCTACATTTGAAAATTTATTACTATTCATAGAGGTTACATATACAATATTTTTTCTTTTTTATTAATTAATCAATTTTCCCCAGATAATTCAGTTTCGCCTCCTTTCCTCCTCTCATCCCAGTCCCTCCCTCCAATTTCCCAGTATCCCTCCATCCACTCCCGCTGCCTTCCCTTCAGAAAAGCTTGGGCCTCCTTTCTATATCAGCCAGCCATGGAGTATCAAGTTGCAGCAAGACTAGACACCTCCTTTCCTGTTATGGCTGGACTGATGAGGCAATCCAGCAGGAAGAAAGGGTTCCAAGAGCAGTCCTCAGAGTCAGAGACAGCCCCCTCCCTCTGCCCAGAGTCCCACAATAAGAGCAAGTTACACAATTGCAATACCTGTGCAGAGGACCCAGATCACTCCCATGCAAGCTGTCTGGCTTGGTCTCATTTATCCCCCATGAATTGAGGTCAGTTGACTCTGTGTGTTTTCTTATGGTGTCTTTGGCCCCTCTGGATCCATCCTTCTTCTCCCTCTTCCATAGGATTTCCCAAGGTCCACCTAAAGTTTGGCTGTGGGTCTCTGCATCTGTTTTCATTAATTGCTTGGTGAAGACTCCTTAATGACAGTTGGGCTAGGCAATATTTTATGGGTATAGCAGAGTATCACTGGGAATCATTTCATATAAAATATAATTCTAATCATTTCCAAAAAGGAAATTAAATAATTTGCCTGGTCAAAGATAATAAATTCATTTAATATCTATTAGAACTTCATAGGGAAATGAAGATTTGCACAAAGAAATATTGTAAATTTTGTCTTAAATGTTTAATTTTATAGGACAGTTTCAGGCAATACAAACTGTTCATTCAGAATGTGTAATTAAGTTCCAGGCATATGTTTTCTGTCCTTCCTTGTTGAATTGCTCTAGTTAACTAGTCTGAAAGTGATATTAATGCTAGAGTAGATATGAAAGAAAATGATTTGTAGAAATTGAACTTAAACATAACTGTTCCACTATTTACTTTGTTATTTAGAGAGACAAAAATGATAAGAATTGCAAGTAATGTAAAAGCAAACTGAGTATCACAAGAATGCTTTCAAGTGCATTCAATTAATGTTTATATTTAGTAGATAAGTAGTTAAGATAAAATCAAACTGTATTCTATTTGCTAATCCTCTAAAAATACAATGGAGTGCTGCCTTCAACTAGCAGGGGGTTGTGTTTAAAATGAACTGAGGTGTGAGAGTAATCCTACATGTTGTTATACAAAGAGTACATGATGTGAGAAAACACAGGAAAAACATTTCTGTATTAATCCCCACTCAAATATTCTCCCACAGTTCATAAGTTCTTAAAGGAGTAATGACTTCCTTTCAGATAACGAATGCTTTTCCAAACAAGTCTCAACGTCACACAGTACACTTATTTTAACCTTAAGCCACTCAAAGAGTCATGTTCTGTGATTAAAACAATGCATTTACCATTCAGTCAAGAAATAAATTATCTCAAGGTTGAACTCTATCTTGACCTACAAGTACAGAAGAAAATAGAACAAAGATATTATAAGAACCATGCTTGGAGATGGAGTAATTAGTGTTGATATAATTCTTTAAAATCCTCATTGGACCAGCTCTTCATAGCAAGTCTGTTATGATGACATTTCAGAATTAGATAATGTCAAAAGTAAGCATGAAGGCAAGATGTCCATTCCGGAGTGGGGCCAAAACTATACAAGTAGCATATAAATGATGCTATTTTATGCAAAAAATAGAAGAATTGGACATTTGTTTATTTTTGATAGCTTGTTTCATACACTCAATTTCAAAACTAGTGTTCTCTTATCTTAATTTTGATTTACAATAGGTTCTGATTTTTAATGAGAAGTGTTCAATTAAATAAACAAATTATATCATATTTCTGTTTATTTTCTGCCTTGTTAAGTTTGGAAAAGTATACTTGTAAATCTTTGATAATGAATGGTAACTTATTAAATTTTTAAAATATTCCTTTTAGATGTATGAAGTGTTTTTACTATATGTATGTATATGCATCAAGTATGTGCCTGGTGCCTGAAACATCAGAAAGCCTAGCCAGTACATAGTTAACATCAGTCTCCAGACACTCATACCCCCAAGTTATTACCTCTTACCTATTTTACTCCTTAATATCTATCTGCTTCAGGGTACTTGAGAAATGGAGCAGTGGTTAGCAGAGCTGATTGATCTTGAAAAAGACCTAAGTGTGGTTCCCAACACACACATTGAGGCTCACAACTACATGTAAGTATAATTGCAAGATGGAGACCCACATGCATACACACACACACACACACACACACACACACACACACACACAAACACACCATGCACAATAAACATGAATGAAAGTAAATAAATCTTAAGAAAAAATGTTGTCTACTTTCTTTCACTGACTCTATAGCCTTACTAATGGCATAAGTCCAGGCTTCTTTGACTCTTGCATTGGTCTCATGAGATTCTGACTTTAGACTTTTCTCTGATAATCTATTCTTCACACTAGTCCAAATGTCCACTAGCACTGTCATGCACAGTATTATCTCATAGGTGAATACAAGAAAGGAGGATTTTATGGACACAAAAGGGCAATTTATATGTGCAAATTCATGGTAGTTGTGAAACATGGACAAGACTCATCAATACTCAAACCAGACAAGATTCCCAGTATAGAGAAAAGAGGTTGGCACAAGGTCCTACCCCTTCCTGAGTGAGGGACAGTTGGTGGCTATGTGGGAAGAAAATCAGCTTCTTTAAGACTGTGGTTATTTATGGGCAGGCCACACATCCAGGAATATATGAACAACACGGATGGCACATGATGGCTTTTAAAGAGAGGAGGAGGAGGAGGAGGAGGGCAAAGAGAAGGAAGGAAACACATAGTTCCATAGAGTTGATCTGGGAGGAGTTGAGTGGTGGAAAAGATCAAAATATATTATGTAAAATCCTCAAATAACTAACAAAAATTCTAGTTTTTAAGGTTTCAGGAGAGGTATGTTCTGCACAAAAAAGTAAAAGCTTGATTAATATGTGGCCTTTTGGTTATATGGCAGAAATAGTGGAACAGCACACGATGCTACCTAACTAGAGGCAGAAAGGGGCTGGATAGAGGGCTGGGGATTGATTAATGGGTGACTGTAGTCAAGTTTCTCTGGCCCTGGGATGACTGGGGCACTGGATACTGTTATCTTCCTGCTCACAGCAGCAGCTCATGGAGGGTCTGGCTTCTAGCAGAGGCTATGTTTTGTGTATATATACATGTATATAATGTGTTATTATTGCATTTGAAATGCCATTCAAGATACACAGTTCACTATTTTAAAGTCAGAGAATTACCGACTAGACAATCATAAAGTGGTATTCACATTATTATTATTGTTATTATTGTGCTGGTTCCATGCCTTGGGTTGTTAAATAGCTTCCTTCACTTTATGAATAGTCACTTCCATAAGCAAGATCCATTAGCTCTTCATGACATGAATTCTGAGTATTGTCATTTGTGTACACACCATTCTTTCATGAATCCAATGTTCCAAATACCTCAGTCATCCATAGTTTGCTTATATTTCTCATATTTTCACATTTGTAAATGCCATCTTTTTATTCCATTTCAGATTTAATCTTTTGATGCCCCAGATGCAAGTAAAACAGTTTATTTTTCTGTATCTGGCTTATATTGATCGACATGGTGTCTTACAAACATTATGATGTTTGGAGATAGTGTGACTTCCTTCTCGTTAATTCAATATTCTTATTCATTTATCTGCTATTAAAATAAAGTTTACTCCACATCTTAGCTATTGTGAATAATGCTGCAATGATCATAAAAGTAGATGCATTGCTTTGATGTACTCATTTTATGTCTTGTCATATACTGATTTTCTATCATTTGGATCCAATTAAGTACAATGCATAAATCATGTGGCAATTTAAAAGATATTTTTCATGAATCTGCATATATTTTACAACTATAATAACTGCATAACCAACAACAGTGAACATTATTATTAATGGTATCCTCACAAATATTTGATATGTTCAACTCTTTGATAATACCCACAATCACAAATATAATAAGATATCAAATTGTGGTTTTTGATTTTAATATTCAAAATGACTAGCTATGTTGAACTTTATTTCTACATCTTATCTGCTTACATGTCTGTGTTTGCCCAGTTTATACCTTAAGTTTTGTTTTCTTACTATTGAGTTGATCACATAAGATATTTTTTGTATTAACTTCTTAGGAGATATGTGATTTGAAAACATTTTCTCCCACCTGTAAAGTTGTCATATCATTCAATTATTTTCTTGGCTTATATAGCTTTTACAGTATTACTTAATTTTACTGTTCTATTTTTAATTGGAATTAAATAATAATAATATTTAAACTGTTAATATTGAAATCTACTTTCTAGCTGATGGTTAATTACTCTAAGAAATGTTTTATGGTTAATAACTTTTACCAATCCTTGCCATACTGAGCTCTTATCATAGTACTTGAACAATAGTGAGAAATAAATCCATGCCATTGAATGAATTTTAAAACCCTCTGTTTAATACATATTGCTTTCTAACCAATATTACATACATCAGACTTTAAACCGGATTAGGCAAATTTTCAATTTTTTCTATTGAAAAGTTCCAAAAGCTAGTGTTAACACCAGCTTATAAAATTTTGATATTAGGGGAAACTTTGATTTGCTGATCATTTCCTTTCTTGCATACATTTTCCAGTTTACAAATCATAAGATTAGATGAGTGGTGTCCCCCCTAAGTCAGCACCCTTTGTTCCATGAAGCATCAAACATTTCTTTAAATTTCTCATCTATTTAAGCACAAGATTTGGCTCCAACATTAACTTTCTTAGTGATCTCTTTCTCCTCCGTTTGTACATTTTGTATCTCTTTTTGCCTGGTTTGTTCTTTCTTGTTGTAGATATGCATAAGTCAGATCACTAATAACCACTGGGCAGGCTGTCTTGAAATATCCTCTGCCAATATCATTAATCTCAATTTCTACAATTTAGATTCCAGGAGATTTTTGGACAAGGGGGAAAAGCAGACACATTCTTTACCAAAATATTACAAAAATTGTGTCTATCCCAGTTACTAATATTGTTATCCTCTGAAACCTTTTGAGCTAAGCCTCCACAGTCCACATTTCTCTCAGCACTACTGTCTTTCATTCTCCTGCTAGGATCACTAGCCAAGCCCCGGCTATAACATTTCACTACTTTCCTAATCCAAAGTCCACAGTGAACCAACAAGCAGCATGATCAGGTCTGTTAAAATACCCTATTCCTGGAACCAGCTTCTGTTTCAGTTACTGTTCTATTGATGAAAAGAGACACAATCACCGTATCTCCTCCAAGTAGGCCACACTTCCTAGTTCTTCTTAAAGAAGATAAACAGACATCCACCCCATTTACGATCTGTTGGAGCATGTGGAGGGGCAGAGAATGTGGAGGGGTGGAGCATGTGAAGGAGAATATTCTGAAGATCCAAAGCTGTAGTATCTCCATGACTCAAGGCAAAAACAGAATCCAAGAGGAGCCCCAGTGAGGGTCTGGTACTGATGGTGCAACAGAAACCAGAGGCCATGAACCAGACTAATGACTCTTTGCAATGAACACTTGCAAGATATATGGACTAAAATATATACTGTGTGAGTCATTGTGTTACGCTACAGCTTCCATGTTGAGAATTTTCTTTCCTTGTCTTTCTAATTTTCTTTTATTTTATTTGTGGGGATTGCAAGGCAGAAGGCAGATATGAAGAGATGGGGAGATGAATGGGATTGAGATGCATGATGTGAAAGACACAATGAATAAAAAAAAGTTTAAAAACACACAAAAATGAATAAATATCTGTCTTTATACCCAAAGATAAATATAAGCTTCACTCCTTATCAAGGAAACTTCTTTTTGCAACAGAACCTAACCATTACAGAACACTATAACCAATTAAAATGCAGAATTTTGGTACTCTGTCCCAATGAATATATCTACAAAACACTCCAACACTGAAGACTTAGGGAATATTAAGGAAGAGTGGACACAATGATTTTAAAAAGCAGGGAGTTTGCTGTGTGATTTTGTTTCCTGGTCATGTCAGATGCTGCACACATGAAGTCTCACCAGCATGCCTGCACAAATGTGAGCTGAACAAGGAGAATAGTATTAGACATGGAAAGTGGATGAGAAAAAGACCATACATAGGGCCTCAACCCTACACAAGGAACTATAGGCAACTGATGAATACTGGGAGTGGAGAGGTGGCCTTCCCCAAAAAAAGTACACCAATTTGTTGTAGAGTCCCAAGCTGTCATTCCTGCAAACATGCAAGTAACATTATATGGATTGAATAAGTAATACTTAGGAATATGTATACATACACATATGCACATGGGCATGCAATAACAATTAATAAAGAAGAGGTCATGAATTTGAAGGTGAACTGTGGTGAGATAAATCAGAGTGTTCACAAATATGAAAGAAATATCTAGGAAGCTTGGAAAGTTCACATGTGTACCTGATCTGTGTATGCCCAGGACATACCTGAAATGACTTAATTTCTCATCTCTGTGTTAATGATAGTCTTTGCATGACAAAGTTGGGCATAATGTTATACTGCCAGAGCATGGATGATATTCCCATTCAGAAAATGGAAATAAAGGAGAAAAAAAATCAATAAAGCCTTGGAAGCTTATGTTGCTTAGTTTGGTTTTTTTGTGGGACTCCTAACAATGGGAGTGGAGGTATCTCTAACTATTTTGCCTGCTCTTGAGACTCTTTTCCTCCTACTGAATTGCTTCATCCAGTCTTGGTATGAGGGTTTGTGCCTAGTCTTATTGCATCTTGTTATGCTGTTTTGGTTGATATTCCTGGGAGGCCTGCTCTTTTCTGAAGGGAAATAGGAAAGCAATGGATCTGTTGAAGAGCGGAGGTGGGGAGGTAGTGGTCAGAATTGGGAGTATTGGAGGGAGGGGCGGCTGCAGTCTGGATGTACTGTGTGAGAGAAGAATAAATAAAAAGAAAATAAAGGAACTTCAAAAATTTATGAAATTTACAAGCATGCACATGGAATTAAATGTCATTGTACCAAGTGAAGTAACCCTGATCCAGAAAATACAAAAATCTCCTATTTTTTTCTTCTTTGTGGATGCTAACTCTGAATCAATCATTAGATACAAGTGTGGAACCTGGAGTAACTACAGAGACCAGGAAAGTAGAAAGGGCAAAAGGGTGCATAGGTGGAGATTGGGGCAGAAGGTGGGAAATAGGACACACTTACTAAGAACAAGGAAATCCCAACTGCGTGAGACACAGGTAAATGGATGTTGCTAGAAGAAAATCATCCTGAGTGAGGGAATACAGAACAAAGCAAAATAAATATGATCAAAGTCTTGCTCAGCATCATCAGAGGAGCATCCTCCTTCATTAGACGGGAACGAATACAGAGACGCAAAGCCCGACAATGCTCAGAGATAGATGGGTGGACGGATAGACAGAGCTTGAAATACTCAGTCCTAATGGGACGTCTTCATCAAACCTGCTGTCAATACTGAGAGAATGGCGAGGAAGGGGAGGCAGAAATACTGTAACAGCCAGAGGAGAGGGAGGACACCGAGGAAACAGTTTCTTCCAGACACCGCAGGACTGACACACGTGCGACCTCACGGAGATGTGACAGCATGCACAGGGCCTGCACAGGTTCAAACCAGATGGATTCCAGCACTCAGAGGAAGCAGGCACAAGCTCCCACCCATAACCAAGAAGATGTCTCCAACTGACAGTTCCTTGCAAAGGAAAAACTAGTTTCTCCAAGGGCGTCTCACTAGGTACAAACCTGGTTCAAGGCCCGTGGATGCCAACACAGCAAACTCATTGGTACTGTTGGAGACTCTCTTTGTCTCATTTTGCTGTTTTCATAGTTTTTAAACTTACTAGTCTTTGGCATGCATATTATGACCACCAATTTTCTTTTTTATGATGTGTTAGGGGGTAGGTACATGTGTGTGAATGTGTGAGTGTACATGTGTGTGAGTGTGTGCATGTGTGTGAGTACATACATGTACATGTGAGTGTACGAGTATATGTGTGAGTGTACATGTGTGAATGTATGCGTGCCAGTGCACTTGAGTGTGTTGTATGTATGTGTGTGTGTGAGTGTATACATATACGTGTGAATGTATGAGTATATGTATGAGTGTACATGTATGAGTATATGTTTGTCAGTGTACTTGAGTGTGTTGTGTGTGAGTGTGTGTGTGTATGTCTTTCTTGTGCTTTTTCTTTATTTTTAGTTGTTTTATTTTATCCTTTTTTTTTTGGTTTTTCTGCTGTGTGTGTGTCTGTTTGGATTTCGGCCTGTTTATTTTCTAAAAAGACAGGGAAAGAAAGGCATGGAGTTGGAAGGTTATCTGGGAGAAGATATAGGAAGGAAACCATGATCAGAATATGTGGTATGAAAAAAATTATTAAAACCAACAAACAAATAAGGAAATGGGAAAAGCTGGGGAAAGAGACTTACCTGGAGAGAGAAGAGGAAATAAGGAAATGGGAAAAGCCAGAGAAAGAGACCTACCTGGAGAGAGGAGAGGAAGAAAATCAGAGGAGAGAGGGAAGAAGAAAGAAAAACTACAATGACATTTGAAAGTCAGAAGGAATTACATTATTTTATGTTTCCTTAAAAATACATATTGTATATACCTATGTGGATATAGATGAGTATATAGATATATTTTAATTGCTGTTACACCACTTGTTGAGACAATGATCCCCACCCCCAAACCATAGACTGTAAGAAAAACTGGAGCCCAGGCATGGGAACTGGCCTTTTGAGTTGTTGGTTAGAGGAACCCATCAGACTCCCTAAACAGTACAGATTATTAGTGTTACCGGTGGTTGACTTCCAAAACAGCAGCGTAAACTACCACACACTTTGAGGAGCCTATCTGCATGTGAAGTTTAATGTACAAATACTGGAAATGACAAATCAAAAAGGAGTTTGTAGGTCATTCTTTTTATTATTATTAAGATATTTTCTATTTATTTTACATACCAACCACAGATCCCCCTCTCCTCCCTCCTCCAGCCCCCCAGCCTTCCCCTGCAACCCACACCCCATTCCCATCTCCTCCAAGGCAAGGTCTCCCATGGGGAGTCAGCAGAGCCTGGTACATCCAGTTGAGGCAGGTCCAAGCCCCTCCTCCCTGCACAAAGGCTGTGCAAAGTGTCCCACCATAGACACTAGGTTCCAAAAAGCCAGCTCATGCACTAGGGACAGGTCCTGGTCCCACTGCCTGGGGGCCCCCAAAACAGTTCCAACTAAACAACTGTCGCCTATCCAGAGGGGCTAGTCCAGTTCCATGGGGACTCCTCAGCTATAGGTCCACAGTTCATGGCTTTCCACTAGTTTGGCTGTTCGTCTCTGTACATTTTCCCATCATGATCTCGATGTCCCTTGCTCATACAATCCCTCCTCTCTCTCATTGATTAGATTCCTGGAGCTTGGCCTGGAGCACGGCCTTTGTCAAAAACTTAAAGTCCTCGCCAGGAAATGTAAAGAAATAATAATAAATTTTAAAATGTCATGGCCTTAGAAATTCTCACAGTATAAGAGTGTAGCCATTTTTGAAAATTATTAGGCAATTTGTCAAAATTTTATGTACATTATCATGCAACTCAGAAAAGAAACTTAAAAAGCCATAGCCACATTGTAGTCACATCCCAGACAAGAGGTATAATACATAGACTAACAGGGTATTAGTTATTAATAAAAGTGAGCTCATTAAATATGCAGTATTGTACATGAAACTCAAAAGTATTACATTAAATGAAAGAAGTTAACACGAGAGTCCACAGATCATCAGGTTCCATTTATATGAAATGTCCACAAAAGGGAAAATAGAGACAGAAAATAAGTTTGTGGCTTCCTGGAGTCTTCTGGGACAAAAGCAGCTCAATAAGCATGTCTATGAAGGATCTTACTGAGGTATAGAAATATTTTACTTTATTTCTTTTCCACAATGTTTTTTATTGATTATTTGGGAATGTCATATCATGAACCCTAAACACAATCACTTCCTGTCCTCCCAGGTTTACCCCTCACCCTTATGACCCTCCATACACTTCCCATCCTCTCAAGTCCACCCCTCACCCTTATGACCCTCCCATACACTTCCCATCTTCTCAGGTCCACCCCTCACCCTTATGATCCCCATACACTTCCCCTTCCTCAGGTCCACCCCTCATCTTTATGATCCCCATACACTTCCCCTTCCTCCCAGGTACACCCCAAACCCTATGACACACACCCCCATACATTTCTCATCCTCTCAGGTCCATCCCTCACCTTTATGACACCTCCCTCCAATAAAAAGCAGAAGAGAAAGGAAAAAGAAGAAAAGAAACACGAGTCCACGTACTCACACTCGAGCATGGTCACACCAGTCGGCAGCCCCATAAGGCCAACTTCGTCCTTCCCCTCCACACCCCTGCCAGAATCCATCCATTGTGGAGAGCTACACTTCAGCATCCTTATCACAACTGCTAAGAGTTCTTCTCTCAATGACTTTCTGTCTAGCTGTTACTCTGGGTTGGGCAGGGGTACAGGGACTGTCACAGAAGCCTACAGCCCTCTATCTCAACTCTGAGTCCGCAGCCATCGATTCTCTGGGGGAAAAAGTAGCTTCCTTACCATTTACAGTCAGTGGAAGCACAGATCATGGACTTACACGTGGTTTCTAGAGACAGCACTGACCACAGACATACACATGGTCTCTTGGATCACCACGTGCCACAGACCTCCACATGATCTCCCGTGGCAGGTCAGACCACGTACGACAACACAGCCTGCTGCAGCTGCACGGGCCGCAGACACCACCGAAGCCCTCGGCGACAGCACAGCCCACAGACATCAACATGGCTTCAGTGGCAGCACAGACCATGGGCATCTGCATGACCTTAGTGGTAACACGGGCCATGGACATCAACTCTGCAGCTGGCTGCAGGAGGACCTCGGACATGGCCCTCAGCAGCAGCACAGACCATGGGCATCTGCATGACCTTAGTGGTAACACGGGCCATGGACATCAACTCTGCAGCTGGCTGCAGGAGGACTGCGGACATGGCCCTCAGCAGCAGCACAGCCCATGCACCTGAACATGGATTCAGGGTGCAGCATGGACCACGGGCATCTGCTTTACTCTTTCTCTAAAGCTCCCTTCTCTGCGGATGTGGCTGAACTCATGCTCACTTCACTCAAAGGGAGTGGCGTTTTCCTCTCCCATCTCTGTTCTCCCCCTCCAGGCAGCTGCTGAGGTTTATAACTTGCCAACTTGTTTTGTTGTTGTTTTATCTTGTTTTTGGTTTTGTTTTTTTAATTCTTACTAAATAGTTCTCTTACATCATTTTGAATCTGTTCTTAAATTAGTTTAGTAATGGGACTAACAGCCCCAAGAGGGGATCCAGATTTTAGCAGTAACATGTGATCACCCCAGTGGAGGTTCAGCAAACTTCCAGTGGTTCTTCTGGAGTAAAAAATCATATTTACTAGTGAATAAGGCATCACTAAGGAAAATTATGAGCAGATATTTTTTCATTCATTTTCTCATGATCTAAACAATGAGCTATATAATACAGATGTGACTAGCTCAATTCACGGGGCAGACAACAAAGTGTTGGGAAAATAAGATAAAGTAACAGGACTATTTATACTTTGAGATATTTATACATGCATATAATATATTTCGATGGCATTCACTCCCCTAACTCTTCCATGATACTCACACTGACATCTACTTCCAAACTTGTGCTCTTTTTAATACACACACACACACACACACACACACACACACACACACACAAACACAGAGTACAGTTAGTGCTGCTTGTATATACATGAATGTGAGACCATCTACCAGAGTGTAGTCAATGAACTAGCGACCACAGAGCTGATGAAAACCGACTCTGCTTCCACTAGCAGTCATCAACTGTAAATACCTCCTAAGACAGGGGTGGGGACTTGTGAGACCCTCCTTAATCCATGCTAGAATTTTACCAAAGTTATATGCCACAAACCAAACCACGGATGCTCCCTCAGTACCGTTCTCTTCAGCTGTATGTTGGAAGCCATGATAATTCCTAAGTAGCTCAGACTGGAGTCCTAAAGATGACAAATGCCGACATACTTCCAGAAACAAAGTGGATACAGTGTAGTGTATTATTATAAAGATGTGTCTAGACAAAGAAAAACCAGAGCATGTTCAGAAAGACAAGATGTCCAGGTCTGGCTACTGTAGTACTTTTAACTGAACAGAGTTAGATGAAGAAAGATAACCCACTAAATCTCTCCTCTGGCAAGTTGAGTTTTATTCTAACAAACAACTCAGAAAGGATCGTTTCTGAACATCCATCTCATATTCCAGATTCTAGCCAAATGCTGACAGTATTTCGAAGTGAGGTGACAAAAAAGCAAACTAGAAACCTTGGTTATTTTTTTCTTACAATTGTATCCCTCTCTCCTCCAAATGAATGCACTCTGAAGAGACACAGGTTGTCTCAGCCACTGCTAAGTACTGTGATCTAGACCAATTATCTTTGCCCCTCTACCAACGCTTCACCGTAATAGCCACAAAACGCTAGTTATGCATAAACTGTTTTCACAGGGACTACAAGCATTGTACTAAATATACAAAAAGCAGCACAGGCTTCTGAAGGAGCAGTGAGGTGTGCTGCAGCATCTGTGCGACTACTTAGCTATCTTTAAACTGGGTGCCACCAGAAGCTTAAGAGTTTTCAGGTTCCTGATCTTATTTAAATGACATTTACAGAGATGATTCCAGACATCCAGAAAAAAAAAAAGATTTTAGAAATATACTCTATTAACGGTGAATAGGAGTTGTTAACATTGTTCAAAAACTTAAAGTAATTCTCCATGGCCCTTAATAGAGTCTGAAATTTCTCTTACTTGTTTTTAATAGTCCTGTACTAGGGAATCTGATTTTATTTGATGCCTGGTAGTAGAATCACACATAACGCAAGACTGGAACAGGAATTAAGTTTAAGCATGAAATTTTTACAAAGTTTAAATTTCATAGAAAAAGTAGTTTAGAGATGGTGGTGTGTTTCTACTCATGAAAATCTCTAGAACTCCACCTAGTGCAGAGCCATATGTGTTGTAGAATTGTACTCTTGTTTTGAGCTCATATGTGACACTACTTTTTTTTTTTTTTTTTTTTTTTTTTTTTTTTTTTTTTTTTTTTTTTTTTCTGTGAGCTCATATGTGCACACTACTTCAGTCTCTGTGAGCTCATGTGTGCTCATGTGAGCACACTACTTCAGTTTCTGTGAGCTCTGTGCATCACTACTTCAGTCCCTGTGAGCTCTGTGCACACTACTTCAGTCCTTGTGAGCTCATGTGAGCACACTAACACTACTTCAGTCTCTGTGAGCACATGTGATCACACTACTTCAGTCTCTGTGAGCTCTGTGCACACTACTTCAGTCCCTATGAGCTCTTGTGCACACTACTTCAGTCCCTGTGAGCTCATGTGAGCACACTACTGCAGTCTCTGTGAGCTCAGGTGTGCACACTACTGCAGTCTCTGTGAACTCATATGAGCATAGATCAGGTCATTTTAGAGGGTCTTGTTTTCTTGGTGTCCTCCATCCCTTCTGGCTCTTACACTCTTAATGCTTTCTCTTCCACGGGGTTCCCTGAGTCCTGAGAGAGGGACTGCAGGAGGAAGCTTCTCTGATGACGCTGATTTACAAGTACAGCAGAATGTAGAAGTCTTTATTGCTATAGGCTTTTTTTTTTTTTTTGGTTGGTTTGTTTGTTGTTTGCTTGCTTGTTTTTGTTTTTAAGAACAGTAATATTTCATTTTACCCCAGATGTCTCTGGTTCTTGGTCACACAAGCAGTGTTATGTATGGGATCCATCTTGTGGGGTGGGCCTTAAATCAAATCGGACATTCGCTGGTTACTCCCACAAGCTTTGTGCCAGACAGGACATCATTGTTGATCAAAGTGTTTGTGGCTGGTTGGCGTTTCTCTTTTGGTAGTGTGCTCAGTAACTTCCTATACCAAAGACGTTAGCTCGTAGAGGTGAAGGCTCTCTGCCGGCATGAGTTTGATTTCACCATGTTCAGTGAGTTTTGTAGATGTTTTATTCAGCAATGGGGCCTTGCTGCCACTTTGTGGAGAACAACCTACAGTTTTTACAAACACCTGGGTTGTTTGGGGAGTCCGATGAGACCCCTTTGGCCAACAGCTCAATTAACTGTAAACCAATCCTGATGCTGGAAGCTTCATTTAGTGACAGGAGATGCCCATTTGGGGCTCTCTCTCCCACATTATTTGGGAATTTCATTTAGATCACCTTCATATGTGTATATTTTAGGAAACTTCTGCTGTGTTAGGGTTCCATTAAAACCCCTCAAATGATCCTTAATTTTAGCTGTCTCTCCTCATATTTCCCCCTTCTTCCTTCTCTTTCCTCTCTCTCTCCTCCTCGACCCTCCTGCTCCAGCCCCACAGTCATCCATAATTATCTGTTCTGCTTCCCTTCCTGGGGAATCTCACTGGGGTAAAAACTACTCCTAAGGGGATCTGCGTACCCAGAGGTAGACTGCCCACAGGAAACGCTCAGTGGCATCTGGAGGTTCTTCGTCTCATACTGTCATGTCAGGGCTTTTCCTCTGTTTTTATTTTATTTTATTTATATTTTCTCTCTTTTTACCCTGCAGCTCCTTTGCATAGATATTATGGTTTCCAGATTAATGTTTTTGTTTTTTTTGTGGGACTCCTGATTATGCAAAGAAGTGGGACTCTGTGTCTATATTTGTTTCTTGTATCTTTTATGGACTCTTTTCCTTCTGTTTTTTATGCTATTCTGATGTGTTTGTTTTTATTATATTATATTAATTATATTTTATCATTATCCCTCAGAAGTCTGTTTGTTTTTTAATGAGAGACAGAAAGTGGTGGATCCAGATCGGGAAGGATGTGGAAAGGAGCTAGGAGTGGAGGAGAGGAAACGGTAATCAGAACATATTATGTAAAAAAAGTACTCTTTTCAATAAATGGGAAAGAATGAAATAAATAAAAAGAGAAAAAGTTTAGCAAAGAAATTATTTTCCTTATCCATTCTTTATCTTTCCAACATATATTTATTTTACTATTTATGTGATGATTTAGTCATTTAAAACCAATTGTTTTCTGTCAATTTTGTGTCAGCTCTCCTCTGGACATGATGTGTTCGATGCATCTCTGACCTAGTAGTGGCCATCTGGCCAAGAACTACACAAGAGGAGGCCATCAACATTCCATCATCCAGGGTGATGAGGTTCATAAGGTTTCACTCTTCCCTACAAAGCCATAGGCACTGATAGTTGTTTACGTGTGGGGAACATATCATTCTGTGGTGTAGCCACTGGGAATTTGCCCAGTCAAGTAAATAAGCTCCCAAACATGTTCCTGTGGGCAATCCCCTTTAAACACAGTAATCCACAAACACAGAAGGCAGGAAAATATGAGGAGAGCTAGAAAAGGGGGATAAGAGGATAAAGGAGGAGAGCATGATCAAAGTGCATGAAGTTATAAAAGAACAAAATTTAAGCATTGAGTTTTCAATAGTTTCTAAACTATGCATTCTGTACTGCCTGAAAGTTGCTTTCCAATCAAATCCTAATGGTATCATAATCAGTTTCTACCTTAAGACCTCTATTACAACCTATTGAAGATCACATCAGCTACTATATAGTAAGTTGGACTAGAATTTGAAATATACTCATTTTAAATGCCTACCATTGCTAAACAAACATTCTGAAAGTTATTCATGTTTAGCAGGAGAACGTGGTTTATGCAAAAGAAAACTTGTGTCAGACAACTATGGTGGTACAATGCTCTAATATCAGGACTCAGAAAGTCAAAGCAGGATATTGTTTTGAGTTCAAGGTCATACAGGGCTGTACAACAAGTACAAGGCCAGCCAGAGCTGCACAGCAAAATCCTATCTCAGAAGGAGAAGAATTTCAAATCCAAATATATAGCTTAATTTTCATCTTCAGTGACACTATGTATGTATTCATAAGTGCATAAACATAACCTGCTCAGTGCATTATTATTACTGGAATGTACATGTTTCATGACTGACCATATTTCTTAAACCATTCCTGAGAATTAAAGAATAAATGTGAAGAAGAGTGAGTTTTAGTTGACATTAAAAAATGATATTCATGGAAAATTTTCCAAATTTATATAAATAATGTTGGAATAATACTCTATTGGTATTGTCTGAAAATACTCTCTGTTGGTAGCAACCAAAATTATTCTAATATAATACGATTCAAAAACACTCATAAAAAGTGTAAAAATTAAACAAGAAATCAAGTCTAGACAGAAAAATTTTCATAAAAGTCAAAGCTAAGTAAATCAGGTTCAAACTATAAGGGTTTTCAATATTTTTTTCCTCTTATATTATTAAAATTTTAATGCACTATATTTTGATTATGGTTCCCCTTCTGCATCTCCTCCTGAACCCTCCCAACTCAGTACTCATCTAACTTTATGTTCATTTTCTTTCTCTTTAAGAACCAACAAAAAAGAAATACAAATATCTCACAAAAAATTAAGATAAATAAGCAAAACACCAACAAAATAAAAATGCAAATAAAATAAAATGTCACATGAAGTCCACAAAGATATCACTGAGTTGTTTTATGTTGGCCAACTATACCTGGGTATGACCTACCCAGAAGTGTGATTGATATGTTTGGTGATACTCCACTGGAAGACACTGGTTTTCCCTTTGTAACTGGGTATCAATTACACATAGGTAATTGGGGTGCTAACCTGTGTCCACTGCCCCCTCCCAGTACTGGAACTCCATCTGGCTTGAACCTGTGCAGGTCTTGAGTATGCTTTTATAGTCTCTGTGAGTTCATGTGTATGTCAGTCTTGTGGTGTCTGGAAGACACTACTTCTTTGGAATCATCCACCATCTTTGGCCCTTACAATCTTTTCATCGCCTCTATCACATAGATTCTTGAACTATGGTGGGAAAGGTTCAATGAAGACATCACACTGAGGTCCAATGGGAGTCTACCTCTCTCTATACATGGTCCAACTGTGATAATTCCCATCTATTGGAAGAATAAACTTCTCCCATACAGATTATCTTATCTAATAGTATAGTAGAATGTCATTAAGAGTCATTTTATTTCTATGTTCCTTTAGCAGAATAATAGCAGTAGGTTTCCCCTAAGCCAGTTACCTATCTAGTCTCAGGTTCTTGACCACTTTAGAGGTGTCAGATGTGGATTTCATCTCATAGAGTGGGCTTTAAATTCAATTTTTAAAAGTGGTTGGTTAGTCTCATAATACGTGTGCTGCTGTTGTACCAGTATAATTTTTAGGCAAATTGCTAGACCCTGTTATCATGCCTACCTAGGATAATGGACCATTATTTTACTGTCACCTGTATTACTCTATATGAGATTAAGTTCTATCATATAAGCAACATTAGTTCACGGGTACTACAAATGAGCTATACAAAGATTTAGAAAGGCATAGCTTAAAGAATGCTAAAGTAGTGTGTGAGTGGCAGGAAATGCAAGATAACACTTTTGTGGCAAATACTGCATTTAAATCTCTACAGAAAATGTTCTCATTGCCATAACTATAGACAGCTCAGGACATGACCATTCAGAGTGTTTTTTTTTGTTTGTTTGTTTGTTGTTGTGGCTTTTTTTTTTGTTTGTTGTTGTTTGTCGGGGAGAGCGGTTGGTTTGGGTTTTTCACGACAGGGTTTCTCTGTGTAATAGTCCTCACTGTCCTGGAACTCACTTTGTAGACCAAGCTATACTCAAACTCACAGAAATCTGGCTTGCCTCTGCCTCCCAAGTGCTGGGATTGAAGGCGTGTGCCACCACTGCATAGGATTTTTTTCAGCCTCCAATAGCTCTCAGTTGTTTTATTTGTTTATTTTGTTATTGCTTTTTTTTATATTACTCTCCTGGCAAACTAATACACATATCTAAAATCTGTGCTAAAATTATGGTGAAATAGAATGCTTTTATTTCAAACCATAGTGATATTAAAGGCTGCCTACTATTTTGTTGTTTTACTGCCTGTGCACTAGACTTTGCTTTGTGAAAACAAAATATGCACTTTCTACAAGTCTACCTCTTACAAATATGATAAGGGATTTGGAAAAGCACTACCTGGCAGAAAGGACCTAAGAGATAAATTGGACTATCTGAGTCTTTACGTCTTTGTACCAGTTAGAACAATTGAAATTAATTGTTTAATATTAACAGATTACTATTGTGCTCCAAAGTGTTTCAGATCACTGAAATCATGCTAAAACATCATATGCCAAGATTTTTTAGGGTCAAAGAGATGGCTGGGCCTGCAATCACTAAAATGCTTTGCTAGGAACTTTTTCTTTCCTCTAATGCACAGATCTTGACTTTACTCTATCCATTATGTTCCTTTTATTTAAACTGATTTTTTCATGAATTAATTTTTTTTTTTTGTTTTTCAAGACAGGGTTTCTCTGTGTAGCTTTGCACCTTTCCTGAACTCACTTAGTACCAGCTGGCCTCGAACTCACAGAGATCCGCTGCTCTGCTCCGAGTGCTGGGATTAAAGGCGTGCGCCACCACCGGCCGGCTATGAATTAATTTTTTTATTTATTTTTCATCCAGACCATAGTTGCCCTCCCTCCTCTCCTACTGTTCATTCCCTGCCCAGCTACCCTTCTTTGCCCCCACCCCATCCTCTCCTTCTCCATCTCAGTTCAGAAAAGGGAGGCCTTCCATGGGTATCAACAAGGCATGGTACATCAAGTTGAAGCAGGACCAAGCTCCTCCCTTGCATCAAGATTGGGTGAGACAACCAGCATGGGGAATAGGTGACAAAAGCCAGCTCAAGTGTCAGGGACTAGATTCCTATTATAGCAAAATGACGAAGCCCATATTCCTTCCTTCTGCCCTACTTCTTTGATATTTTTCGAAAATGTCTGGAAACTTATTTGCAAATATACAATTGTAGAAAATGAATCAGTATGACTCTGGCTTTTGATGGAATCCAGTTCAACCTCATTTGTGACCCTGGATCACAGAATCTAATTCCCTAATAAATGGTACTTGTCTTAATTTAGGCGTGACTATATGCTGATGTGATGACAGTTCACTCATGACTCACTAAAAGCAAAATTGGGAAGGAAAAAGGTTTTATATCCTTGCCTCACACAAGTTCCACATAACATAACAGTTTCCATTCATTTCAAAAAGCATAAAAAAAGGAACAGGAAGACAGCAAACAAGTCAAGAAGCAACCTGGAGATATAGGTAGACTGATACTACGAGAGGCCACTGGATGGAGAGGTGTCTGGCCTTACTGGCTTTGCTGCCTCAATCTCTCATGGCTTGCTCTCAGCCTGTTTTTTTCTCTATATCAGAAACCAAGGATATGCAATACTACCACCACCAACTGAACCCGCCTACTCACCCACCACAATGCGTCTGGGACCTCTCAGTCATCCATCAGATGCCAACTCACTAATTAAGCAAAATTGCAAGCCAAAATGCAGTCAACAAACAGAACCCAAAACGCGCTTGTCATTACAAGCTGTTTGAATCTTTTTATGGAACTGAACATTGATTTATAGATTTCTTGAATCAATTTTCACAAGTCGAAGCAGGCTCCTTCTGCTTCTCTATCCTCTCTCTGATGGACATCATAGCTTGTGTTAAGTTTACATAAAAGCAGCCAGTTCACTAAGTAAGCCTAAGTTTCTGTTTAAACAGAACAATGCTTGCATCACAGGTTTAGAGGAAAAACAAGATGATGTGCATATAATACTACAAACCAAGCCACTGTTACGTTCTAAGTACTGGATTTCTACTATATTGTATATTTTTAATCTCAGAAGATTTCACATACCAATGTAAATAAGTTATACCAGAGAATTTAGGAAAAGAGTGGGGGAGCTGTATCTAACCCTTCATATCCAACTTTTCAACTTTTGAAAAGACAAGGGACCTAAAATGAGCTTGTACAATGGCACAGCAGGATGAATTACAAATTAGGAAAAACCTAATTGGTACTTGAAATCATCAAATACTGAAAAGCTAATGAAATAGGTCTATTTATTTGAATTTATAAATAACTTAAGTACCATTAAACCTGCTTAAAATAATATCAAACTTGTTTTAAAGGAGGACATCAGGAACAATTCTATTTTCTCCTCTTCTCCTCCTCCTCCTCCTCCTCCTCCTCCTCTCTCTCCTCCTTTTTCTTCTTCTTTATTATTATTATTATTATTATTATTATCAATGTGTGTTTGTGTATGTGCAGGATATGCATGTGAGTGCACAAAAGGTATGTGGGGGTCAGTGGACAATTTCGCAGAGTCAGTTTTCTCCTTCAACCTTTACATGTGCTCAAACTGATGTATCACCAGATGACAAGTGCCTTCATTTCACTGACCTGTAAAAATCACACTAAGCTTCGCTTATTTTTAAACTTCTTTAAATGTGCACATCACAATAATTGATACTCAAACAATATAGATAATATTAACCATGATTAAAATTGTGACTTCCACAAAAAGTCTCCTCTATCGTCACAGTATGTGCATATGTGTGCACAAGGATGCACATTTGCACATACACATGCTCTTGTGTTAGTCACCATCACCAGTCTAGTCTTCAGGGTAAGTTATTTATAGTTTTCAAAAAACATAATGACATTTAATACCTGTATTTAACACTACTATGAATATAACCTCTGTTATCAACTGTGATTGCAAAATATGCAGGAATTGTTAACGTGGCTGTTTAATGTAGCTAGAGTTTTCCTGCCTTGCCCACAGTCACAATTCATACAAACATGTATGAATTGTGCTTGAAATGCATGCATGTGATACGAGGTTATGATGGTTCCAGGGGAAGCAGGGATTAACTGCCAACTCCCTTCTCAGAAGGGAGTCTGGTTCTGTAAAATGTTTGTATTTGATATCCCTGCTGTAACTGATCCTCAAAATGAGAATAGTATTCACCTGTGAACTCAAGAGTTTGAATTATGTAGACTAGGAAGACTTATCAAAGTTTTTCTACAGTTTTGAAGGTAATAAATACTATGAATCTGATTTTTTTGCAATTGGTCACTTAGTGATACATGAATTGAACTGTCTTGACAGTTCAGAACGTTCAACATGAATAGTTTATTCTCTACTACTACTGACAATGTTACTTCCATATGATTTAACTGCTACAAAACATAATCTTGCTTATGTCCATATTTCATTGTTCTGCACCAGGATTTTTTTTATTTTCGAGATGCATATTTAATATATAATCTCAACTGTCAATTTTTCTACTTCCTATTTAAAAACTTCTAAACAATAAAATATTAGTATTTTTCTCTCTAGACAATTTAAAATAAGCTTTTGTAATATTTACCCAGTTAAAAGGACTCTATATAAATAAATATAGGATAATATCCTCTAATATAATTATAGAAACATTTATGCAGCAATGCACTTAAAATGCACTGGATTGATTTCTCCACAGGGCTTGCATGTCACAGCATTTTGTTAACCTACCTACTAATGTACAGTGCATTAGACAACTTTGCTTTGCATCATCAATTAGAAAAAAAATAATAACCAAAATAGTTTGCCTTCCAAATTGTTAGCTGCCCCAGTGCTGAAAGCCAATGATGTGTAGAAAAGAAAACCCTCATAACTCCTTGCCTGATAAATGAGTAGGGAGACTTTGACACATCAGAACGAGATGAAGCAGCCTGAAACATTTGGCACAATGTGCGTCTGGCATGCAGAGACTGCCTGTCAAATGCCTATGACTCCATACAGCAGCTAGGGACCCTATGGAGCAGCAGATGGGCCATTAAGGTAGTATTAATGTAGATGCCATCAGTTTTCAGTTCTGACTGGGACATACTCTTTGGAACTATGAGCAGCTGCTGCCATTTATTGTGACAGCTTCCTGCTAACTTTTGCCAACTGGCACAATCTGACTCTTTGTACCTGAGCTATTAAATGTGTGACTTCCACCATTTTATTCCTCCAGAGAATGCTCTTAATAATCCTCTAAAGAAAGACTGAAGCATTTATCACCCAAGTGAATATACATAGTATGCAGTTCTATTGTACACAGCTTCTTCTCAGTGTTAACAGAATTTATATTAACATATCCTTATTAAAACCAAGCTTAGATCTTATCAAATGTATGGAGATAAAAATTGAAAATGATCACTCACATTAATTCTAAATATTTAGTGTAATATTAATATATTTACTAATAAGCTAGAACCTTTATCTTTTGAAATATTTCCCCTAATGAGCAAATAAAAGTTACATGAAATAAGGTAACATGTCAGCTTAACAAAAGTAAATTACTTTTTGTAAGCCTACATTAACATTTTCTTAAAATGTTTAGATATAACTTAATGCATATTAGGAAATGTTAGGTGTATGCATGGATTGTAAGCTGTGTATCTGCATGTTATCTCTACTGTAAATCATGAAGAATGCATGGTAAATCTCAAGAATTGTGCATTTCACAGCTACAGAACAATTTCCACTATAATGTAACCAAACTACTGGCAGAAGCCCCTCTTTCCTGCTTTCCTTTTATCCAGCTAGACTTTGAGGGGTACATCGCATCGTTTTTGATTATGTCAAACAAGAAAGCTCTCAGAAAAGCACAGCACACGGTTTGTCAGACAATAAAAACTGCAGCAGATCATTATAAAAATGGCTGGCAGACATATTCATTATGCTGAGCCAACAGTCTCTTCTGCTTCAAATATCTCCAATGATCTGGGCATGAAATTTCTTTAATAAGAACATACTTCACAAGGAAGTCTGTCTATTTGTGCATGTACGTACACACACACACACACACACACACACACACACACACACACCGCTGCATTTTAATGCATTCAAACATCTAATCTCTTTTCAATATGTGCATTGATGAAATGCACCATTTATAAAACAGAAAAGATGGAATTTGAAAAAAGTTTTGACCTTAATAATACAGCTCTTGTACAGCTTCTTAAGATGGATCTATAAAAGAAATGACATGAAAGGTGTCCCATGCTGCATGTAAAGGACATATGTGAAATGGTGTCACATATCAGCCAGAGCGGTGAGAGGAATATCTAGATGCCAATGCATTTCTCAAAAATTCCTCGATGGAAGTGAATATCTGACAGAATCTGAGATTCCAGGAGTGAGTTATATATTTGATATGAGTCAGTACATTTGTGTATAAAAGTGAGTTTTCATGCACATTTACTTTTTAAGCAGTTTTATAAATGGGGTTTCAGAGTGTTATTTTAGGGCAGTTCCAAAGAAGGAAAATTATGTTATGGAATGGATCAAAAGAACGGTATTACTGAAAGTGTGATTTGAAAGAAAAGGGAGGAGAGCAAAATTCCTTTATTAAAATGTAGTCTGAATAGAACACCTTTATTAAAGTTTTAATGTCTCAGTCTAAATATATCAGTTGATATGTAAATTCACTCGAAGTTTGATGGTCTGTTGTCTATGTGGTTTTCTAAACAAACTCCACCTTATCTAATGTTGCCATACACGTGAGACGATGTAAGCATGCTTATGTAGGGAATTTAGGTAATGGTGGTTTAGTGACTCAGCTACTTTGCAGCAGCTGATTTTCATGAGCCTCTTTTAGTTTTCATTTCGTATTTAGCTGTGTAAAATATTCATAATATATAAGTTGAATTTTAAATATTCCCCATTTATGTTTGACATCAGTTCCAAATTAAAGTGCCTATATACATTATATTTTACAAACAGCCCAAAGATGCATCTGAAATGGACAGGACAAAACAAGAGCACTCTGGGTATTTTGGAGGATTTAGTAATGTTCTTTACCTGAGTGTTTTACAGGCCTTCTGTACAGAATGGCAAAACCAAAGCCCAGTATACAGAACCACTGCAGGCTTCCTACTGAATAAAAATGGATAAGTCCATGGAAAGCAGAGAGCCTGGAGAGTAACACCCTAGAGGAACTGGCAATCTTGTAGTACTGTGCCGACACAATGGACATGGCAGCAGATAGAGGGGATTACAGCCGCATATCTTCCAAAGAAGGCTGGAGTGGCAGAGCCGTGGGAAGGCGATACTTTTCCTCGCACTTTAACTTTACTGCTTTCGAGTGATGATTTTATATTCTAAAATCTCAGCTTCCTACATTATATTTTTAAGTCTAAACTTGGTAGTGTGAAAATCCAAGGACATAAAGGCTAGTTATCTATTCTAGTGAATTATTAAATAACTCTGTTAAAACATAATTTTAAACAGTAAAGTGACATCTCTCTATGTAATTTTATTTTGGTGGCCAGGGCAGAAAATATGCTAATATATTCACGAGTCATGCTTCAGGGTGTTTATTAAATCTAAGAATAAGTAGCTTTATCTTTGCTGTACTTTCTGCGGGGTGGTTTTGTAAATAGCATCATCCTCTTGTAGAACAGAGCTGTAGCGTTTGAGTACATACATTATGCCTAGGACTGTTTTCTATTATGCTCTTCAAAGGCTAAAATGGTGATAATGCTTCATTAAAAATCCATGCACAAAATCTCTACTCCTGTATCTCCCAAGATATCTTCCCACAGAGGTCTCACTTATACTTTTAGTCTGGTTCAAACTGCTATTGTCACCATTCTATGTATAAAGAAATTCCGCGGTATTAGGAAAACATGTGAAGACTCTAAGAACTTAAATAGATGGTATGGTTGATTATTCTTGCTCTTTTACCTTACTATATTATTTTATATGTAAGTTCTTCTATGTCCACACATCATTAAATGACAATTTCCATTAATTTTAGAAATCAAGAAAATATAAGACAAGAATCAACTGAAGACATCAGATCAACATTTCACTGTGTAATGAACCTCTTTCTCAAATAATTAGACTGATATAGCATCAGCATTTAATCATCAAAATAGTTGTTCAGGTAGTTGCCTAATTTGAAAACAAATACTTTAAAGCTTCAACTGAATGTACCCCCTCCCCCAAGACCCATCCACCATCCACTCCTCCAAAAGATTAAGGCTTCCCATGGGGAGTCAACAAAGCCTGGTATATTCAGTTGAGGCAGAAACAAGCCCCTCCTCCCTGCATCAAAGTTGAGCAAGGCGTCCTACCACAGGGAATAAGCTCCAAAAAGCCAGCACCAAAGATAGATCCTGATCCCACTGCCAGGGGCCCCTCAAACAAGCCAAGCTACACAACTGTCTCCCACATGCAGAGGGCCTAGTTCAGTTCCATGCAGGTTCCACAGCTGTAGATCTACAGTTTATGAGTTCCCACAAGCTTGGTTCAGTTGTCTTTGTAGATTTCCCCATCATGCTCTTGATCCCCATTACTCATATAATCCCTCTTCCCTCTCCTCAACTGGACTCCTGGAGCTTGGCCTAGTGCTTGGTTGTGGATCTCTGCAACTGATTCCATCAGTGACAAGATGAAGGCTCTATTGTGACATTTAGGGTAGTCACCAGTCTGATTAGAAAGGAAGGCCAGTTAAAGCACCCTTTCCACTGTTGCTAGTAGTCTAAGATGGAGTCATCCTTGTGGAGTCCTGGGAATTTCCCTAGCACTAGGTTTCTCCCTGATCCCATAATGGCCCCTCCATCAAGTTATCTCTTTCACTGCTCTACCCCTCCATCTCTCCCCCAGTTCAACCATCCCATTCCCTCATGTTCTTCTTCACCATTCCTTCCCCTCTAGCAAACCCTTCACCCTCAGTTTACCTAGGAGATCTCATCTATTTCCCCTTCCCAGGGCGATCCATGCATCCCTCTTAGGGTCCTCCTTATTACCTAGCTTCTCTGGATCTGTGGGTTGTAGTGTGATTATCCTTTGCTTTACATCTAGTATCCACATATGAGTGAGTACATACAGTACTTGTCATTCTCATTCAGAATGATATTTTCTAGTTCCATCCATTTGCCTGCAAATTTCATGATGTCATTTTTTTAATAGCTGAGTAATACCCCATTGTGTAAATGTACCACATTTTCTTTATCTATTCTTCAGTTGAGGAGCATCTAAGTTGTATCCAGGTTCGGGCTATTATAAATAACGCTGCTATGAACATAGTTGAGCAAGTGTGCTTGTGGTATGATTGATATATGAGTGTATATATATGGTATACTATATATGGGTGTATAACCAAGAGTGATATCACTAGGTCTTGAGGTAGATTGATGCCCAATCTTCTGAGAAACCATCATATTGATTTCCAAAGTGGCTGTACAAGTTAGCATTTCTACCAGCAGCAGAGGAGTGTTCCCCTTATTCCACATCCTCTCCAACATAAAACAGGTTTTTATAAAATGCTATTGTAAACTAGGATTTTCAAAATGAATGTTGG
Organism: Peromyscus leucopus; assembly: GCF_004664715.2. Lineage (NCBI taxonomy): Eukaryota > Metazoa > Chordata > Mammalia > Rodentia > Cricetidae > Peromyscus > Peromyscus leucopus. The sequence continues at coordinate 67,321,149 of NC_051072.1, read as the reverse complement.
TTTCTCACAGCTCTCAAAGGCAAGAAGTCCAGATCAATAAGTGAATATATTCAGTATTTGATGAAGCCTCTCTACCCAATGTAGCAATGACTATGCTCATGCTTTATCCTCAAGTACCCAGAGAAAAACCATCCTTTCTTTCTCTTACAGTGAGAGCTATACCCTTATAATTAGTCACCTCCGAAGACCCCACCTCCTACAACCAGCACATCTGTGATTGAGAATGGAAGATGCAAGTTCTGTAGGTTAATAACTGGTTTCTAGCAATATAAAAAGTGACCAACAAAGGTTCACACATAGTGCAAGAACCAAGAAAAAGATAGGGAATACATACATCATCTGCCCAGTCTATAAATAGGCATTTATTAATTTGAAAAGCCCCCAAATACAATTTTAGATGATACAATTCTCCTTACCAGTTTTATTAATTTGAAAAGTAAATAAGTAATGCCCGTGATTCAGCTGATGTAAACTGAAGTAGCTGAATGGGTAATGGTGGATGGCTAAAGATGACTTAGAAAGAGTACCAGATGCTTGGGTACACAGGGCTACATGAGAAGTGCCTTCAGAAAATGAACAAAAGTAAATGTTTAGTTCTTTGCTCTGTTTCATCTCTATTGGAAAAAATTATCTAGAAGTGGTATTATAAAAACATACAGAAATTGGCCGGGCGGTGGTGGCGCACGCCTTTAATCCCAGCACTCGGGAGGCAGAGCCAGGCGGATCTCTGTGAGTTCGAGGCCAGCCTGGGCTACCAAGTGAGTTCCAGGAAAGGCGCAAAACTACACAGAGAAACCCTGTCTCGAAAAAAAAAAAATACAGAAATTTTAAATTAGAACAAAAGTAGACTCATTTGCATATTTGTTTTTCTTCTCTGCTGACAATGTATGAGCAAAAATTTCCTCCAAAATTTGAAAGTTGTTTTCTAAACACAGTATCAAATGTAGATGCTTGAGTCCCTCATATACAGTGACATACCCTTCCACACTACCTACTTATTCTTCACTCTCATCAGGTAAATGTAGATGCTCCAGATACCAGTACACATAAAGGCAAAGTTCTCCTAAGATTGTTTTCCTATGAGATTAACTGCTCCACAGCAAAACTTTTTCCTTAGGTTTAAAAGACTTTTCTTTTCCCAGAAATATCCCTGAAAAAAATCTAAACACTGAACACAAGAAATTGAAGAGGCACAGTGGTGGCATACACCTTGAATCAAAGCACTCAAAAGGCAGAGGCAGGTGGATCTCTGAGTTCAAAGCCAGCCTGGTCTATAGAATGAGTTCAGTGATGGCCAGGGCTGTATAATGAAACCCTGTCTCAATAAAAACTAAAAGAGAAGAGGGGAGGAAGGGAGAGAGAGATCTTCCGTTATGATCTTTCACCTTTCAGGCTTTATCCTGTCTCATTTCCTGACATTATGTATAACCCACTTTATTCTTGCAGGCTTACAAACCATCCTGACCATGTACATTCATTCAGCTCATAATAGGTGATATGCAGAAAACAACTTTTACTTGCCTCGAACCACAGAAAAGAATTAAAACAATTCTTTTTTTTAGAAAAGTTTAGAAAGTTGAAGAGTAAAGTTATTTCAGTCTCCAACTAAGCAATGATGTAAGTTGTCTACTTAAAAGAGTGCTTATTCTGATTTAATTACTCTGTTTCTGACCCTCTCCACTTCATGAAGTTTAAGTGTAGAAGTATCTGCGATTTCAGGTAAAATTCCACTGTCTATTACTGCCCTAGGCTGCATTCTTTGATCTACACATGTACTGCTTTCTACACTAACGTACAAATGAAATCCTTCCTTTATTCCTACACAGCCTATTCTGCACGTCTACAAGTTTAGCTGTCATGGCAAGGTCCTTCCGGTCCTTCTGATGTCAGCCAAGCTTCTCTTGTGATAATGTCACACTTACAAAAATTAAAACATCTCCAAGCATCATTTTCTGACAAAAATAACTTTTCCTCAAAAGAGCAATTTTGTATTTTGTCCTTGGTGGCTCTGCTTTGAACTGAAAGTCATTTACCCCTAGCACAATTGTCTTATATCTTTCCACAGATAGCAGATGGACAGTAGATTCTAGGAACCAGTGGGTTCCGGCACTACCCTGGTTCTTTACTGACAAACTATAACTTTTTCCTGGAGTCTCCAGGCGTTGCATACCCCAAAAACAATTGGTGCACAACACACATAGTCTTACCAGAATGAGTGAACTCCTTATTAAAGTGTCAGCAAATATATATAATATTTGACACTCATCAGTTGACAGGGAAAGTAGTTCAACCCTCTGTATTTCCTTGGCCATAGTTTAGACTGATGGCCATCTGATTCCTGATCTTGTCTATCATGCTTCATATTCTCATGGATTCTATTCACTTGATTATAAATGGGTGCCCTGTTATGTGTAGCTGGACCTTTGTCCTCCCCATCTATGTACCTGACTGAACCCTCTTCCTCTCCAAATCTAAGAAAAATGGCAGGTAGTCTAATTATGCTTTCTTCATTTTCTTTTTTATACAGAAACTTTTTATATAGTCACTTTAGAGTACAAAAGATATTTCTACCCTACTGTTTCTTTTCTCATTACTACTCCAATTTCCTAGGAAACACTAGTTGCTAAGCAAGTATATTTCCATTACTTGTGAAAATAGTTCTATAATATGAATCTATCAGGCTTGTGGATAAATTAAAAAAAATAGAGGATCTAGAAAATTTCCCTCTAAATACTTTCCTTGACCAAATGTGTGATCCTACTTTGGGAGGTCAGCAGTTGAAAACCAATGGCATATTTTTCAAATTAACTTACTTCTGTATAACTATTTGATGAGTATGGAGAAGGTTATTCTACAAGGTAATGGTGAAAGCACATTCAATGTTTATACTTAAGTGTTCATTACTGGTAATGAAATGTTTGTTGAAATGTCTTTGTATCTTCATTCTGTAATGGAATATGTCAAAGGAAGACTTGAAAGGAAAAGGATGCTCATGGTGCCATCTAGGGCAACACAGGGGGAAGAGTGAACTACAGTGAGCAAACATGACATGTTTCTAAGTGCCTGTAAAGGACTGTGGAGAGAGCTCAGCAGGTGACAGTGCTTGGTAGACAAGCCTCAGGACCTGGCTTTGAGTCCACAGCACTCACTTAATGAATGGGATGGAGTCACATTTGCTTTTATAAGCAAGGGCTGGGAGGCAGGGTGAGTCGAAAAGGGAAGATAATTAGGGATTGCAGGCTGCCAATGTAAACACAGGTTTAGAAAGAAATCATGTGTGAGTTTGATAACTGACATCCTCCTGTGGCCTCAGGACACATGATTACAGGCACATGCATCCCACACAAGTGCACACAAACACAAAGAAAATGCATAGAAATGAAAGTTACCTTCATAAATGTTTATAGCTGTATATGTTTGTAAGTATGTATACATAAAGAGAGAAATGAATATCACATATTTAAGATGCAGGCCCAAAATCCAGACTTTCCCAAGGATTTATAATACAAAAGGTAAGTTGCCTTGTGTTCTTCAAGATTCAAATGTCTTGGGCATGTTTTGAAAGGAGATAAATAAGCAAAGGTTTGCGGAGAGCACACCCAATCTCCCTGTTTAGGAAAAGCCTATTTCTGTGGCGAACTAGCAGGACAGAACAACCTGATCTGACTTGTATGTGTGAGGGGTACAAAGTCATTTTGTTGTGAAGAGACTATTTTTCAAATGTGCCAGCAGGAATGTCCAAAATATTTCCTCTTATTACTTTTAATTGGTAGGATTTGATTTTTTTTTCCAGAGCATTCAGACTCTAACTCATTCTCCTTCCATTTACACTCCTGTCTTCCGAGGACTGGAGCGCACTGTGTGAGATGTGAGATGTGATGTCAGTGGCAGTGGCTCAGGGTCATGTTGTAAAACTTTTCTGTTGGTGTTAAGAATGCCTTTGTGTGATGCCAAATGCTAGATAAAAATGAATCTTATATCAACATCACTGGTGGAAAGCAGAAGTTAAATTTGAGTCCACAGCACTTATTCAGGACTCACTTTAGAGACACGATTTCTAACAGAGCCCTGATCATCCCATCTCAAGTGAACTTTCCTCATTAGCTGAAGAGCTTCAAGCTTCTCCAATAACTGCTACATTTTTTAATTCACAAATTATTTAGGTTGTTTTTTAAAATTTCAAAAAAATTGCCATTTAATTAATACTGGTGATATTACATTAGAGGTACAATAGAAAATTTAAAACAGACAATAATAAAAGTACAAAGATAATCTTGATTCCAGGAAGTAAAATATTTCATCATGATTTCTGGTAGCTATGTTGTGTATGCCTACTGATGAAAATTTCTCTAAGATTTTAGTAAGAAAATAAATGTATTTATATCCTTAAATAGCTATCCTTTATGGCAGAACTTACCTCTGCAATGACGACTGTTCTAAACTTGATTTTTAATTTTCCAGAAAAAATTTACTTTTGATTCATATATATTTTCCTAGAATTTTTTAAAGTTCAGTAGGGTTATGTCTCTGATCTGCACAAGCTACAAAAGCCCTACTTTAGTGAGCATCTTTCCTGTCCCACTATTAGTGGCTTAGGGTGCTTTACCGTGTTAAGATTCATAAGCATCTTATGAAAGAGATTAAAAAATCACTGACCCACTGTGCTAATGCAAATACAGTATCCTGTTGTACCATTTTCAATTTTATTCTTTAAATGTGTGTTACCGATTTGTGAGCCCACACAGTAGAGTGACAAAGATGGAAAGCTCGGAGTCTGAAGGGGTACAGGGGTGAGAGAATAACCGCCGTGTAAGGAAACCCGTGTGTACGGCTGTGGCTACCAAGTGCTCCAGCACTGCCTTCTCTTCTCAGACGCAAGAGACATAGCCCCAAATATTACGTATTTCTGTATTTTCATGTAGATTTCATTCCGCAAAGTTATATTTATTTCTCCATTTTGGACATTTGCTGAACCTGAGTGTGCCATGTATTTAACAAGAAAGTAAACAAACCTTCACATAGTTTTCATGTTATTACAGGGAGTTCACTGAGCTGTGATTGTATGATGACAGAAAATCAAGAGGTCTAATAACTTTTAAATTAAGTTCTAACATGAAATTTGTCCTTCAGTATAAAACTCTCAATAAAGCTCATGTCTTTTCAGATAGTGTTAGAATTCTCAAATAATGAAATAAAAGCAAATTGTACTAGTTTCACATAGTTTATATGCAATAATACAGTGATACAGTTTTTGTTTGTTTGTTTTTTCAAGACAGGGTTTATTTTTGTAGCTTTGGAGCCTAACCTGGACCTCGTTCTATAGATCAGGCTGGCCTCGAACTCACGGCGATCCACCTGCCTCTGCCTCCCGAGTGCTGGGGTTAAAGGCCTGCACCACTACGGCCCAGCATGATACAGTTTTATATCACATAAAATACTAGAAAACAAGATCTCAGAATAAAAAATAATATCAAATTGTGTTATTTTATTTACAATAACATACATGAAAATTGTATATAAGTTAAGATGTTTCAAAGTAAAAAAAACCCCTCATATAAGTATCATATACTACTTCAAAAACACAAGAATTAATAAAATAGAACAGTTCAGATTCTCATTGTTTTTTAGTTTAGTTTAGTTTTCCTTATTTTATTTTGAGACAGGATTTCACTATGTAGCCCTATCTGGTCTAGAATTCCCTATATAGACCAGACTGTTCTTCAACTCATCGATATCTGCCTGTCCATGCTTCCCTGGTGCTATTATGAAAATCCTGTACCACTCTGCCTACCAGTCATCCTTGTTTTAAAGATGAGCATACAGGAGATGTACATCAACATCTTTGCGTAGTTATCATATCATATCTTGTAAGATTATGACTAATTTAACTATTCTTTTTTATTATTTTTCTTTACTTAGTGGTATTTCCTACATTAAAGATTTATAATTTTTGTTTTTGAGAAAAACATATTGATTTAAAAGTTGTAAACAACTTATCTTTCTGTTCTGTATGCTGTGTCTTAAGAAATTAGGATATGCAAGGTAAAAATCTAGAGATTAAACACAAATCTTCCCTTTTTGATGACTAGATCTCTTGAAATATTTGGCAGATTATTTGCTAATATCAATGGCACTTTTGCACTTTAGATCCTATTTTAATAAATTTCAAAATAATTTAATAAAATAATTTAAAACTTATCCTGTGTATAAAGAAGAAATATATTTAGATAGCTATCATAAACTCAAGAATATAGGCACAATGATGTACACGCAAGAGGATTATTCATATATATACATATATATATACATTCACATATACATAGAGAACTAATATTGTTATGCTTTGCTGTATGATAGAAGATACCTGCTTTGGTAGTTGTCAGTACTTGTAGTTATTATGGACCATTATTTGAACCTCTGTCCAAGGGAAAGGAACCACTGAAGAAGGTATAGATTTTCAAGCTAAATGTTGGAATTACATTATCTTTCATTTTCCCTTTATACTAACTCGGGTATTAAATGGTCTTCTACATCCAATTTAACTCAAAGTTATGATGCCACTTTGAGACACACACAGTGGATAGCTTACAAAAACAAAGAGTTTGTGTAGCTTCTTTGTAGCCTTGTCTCCAATGAGGAAGCAGAAGTCAGCCTTAGTATCCATTGGCTTTTGTGATACACTCAATATCTTTTCAATTATTGTGAGAGCAGGTTTAGTTTTCTAAACTATCAGAAAGATCAGGATTGATCTTTGGATTTTACTTTCTGGGACCATGTTTGCCAGTCACTATCATAGGTTTCTAAGATAGCAAGGACACCCCATAAATAAGCGTTCTAGGTTGACCAGCTAGCGAAGAAATGTACTAGAGTAGACTTTTCCAGATCCTCTTGACCATTACTCAGATGGATCTCTATCATCAAACTCTTTCCCTTTCTATGGTGAATGAAATGGTGAATCCATAGACTGAAATAATACTTACTGAAGATAAAAGATATAATAGTATCATTTGGTTCAACAGACATTTGTAATTTAATGTATTTTTTTCCTAGAGGGAATCATTATTTTCACATGTGTAACATACCTGGGGTGGCAGTATAATATTGCGTGAATCAATGTCTGGTCTGCAAAGTTAATCCAATTCTTTATCTACGTATAGTAAAGGGGGAAAGTAGAATTTTCACATGCATGAAGGTTTTCCTCTAATGCCTATCTTACATCATGTGATCTGGCATCTACAATTATAATATAACATGTTTACTAGAATGTGTTTACCCAACATTATATGCATAGAAACCATTACCTAAGATGTTGCCTCAAAATTCATAATTAACATTTGACCCAAGTTCTTTCAACTCACAAATTCATGAAATTGAGGAAGGCATATACATATACAGTGTGTCATGAAGTTCATTCTTTGCCTTACAGAAAATACATTTTATTTATACAGAAGTGGGGAACATGCAGGGTTTCTGTGGTCACGAATAGCCAATCATCCTCTTCTTCAAAGGAATAGATTTGAATTTTATTTTGTTGGTAAATGTTGAAATGGGTCAATGAGATAGCCATTGCCTATGTTGTTGGTTAGAACTGACTGAGCCACAGACAAAGCAGACAAAGGGCACTGCTGCCTTCAAGTTTGTTCACAAGTAGGAGACACCACTCTTGCAAGTGTAGGGCTTTATAGATCAGTTTAATACGTTTCCAAATGCTTTATGATTCAAGTGATTAGGCATTAGAGCTAATTACTCTAAGTATTTCTTTTCTCTTCAAAGCTTACTTCCTACTTTTACTCATTCAACTGAAACAATTAGATTCGCCAGGAGAAATGGATAATGTCTTTTCAAACCATATTTCCCATAATACTTAGTTTCCTGCAGCAAATCATTAAACAGTCAACAGTAGCATTTAGTTTTCAGTTTATATACAACTCTAAGCAATTATTTTAAAGGGCAAAAGTGAATTTTTTCTTTACTACCAAATATTTTCTCCTGCCCCCAGTTAGACAGACAGGTTATTAAAGAATCACTCTGCTTCTGTGGAACTTAGTCCTGCTTTCTGTCTCCGTGTACTGGGAGAAGAGAGTAAATGACATGAAAGGTCCTGGGGCAAGCAAGAGAAGAGGATTCAGTTTGTGAAGAAATAAATGACTGCTTGTTGATGTGCAATATACTAAGGAACTGCTGTTAAAAAGGTGAGCACCCAACAATTATATCACCTAGGAAACAACATCCTCCAAAGTTGACAAATTATTGGGAACCCCCCCCCCACCCCAACTGCCTTTTGTTTCATCTCCCAAATATAAAGCAAGTGCACTTTAGTGACATGATTTTTTTTTCCTGGCACCTTTCCATAGCCAATTCCATTCATGCAGAAAAAGGATGAAATTCCATCATCCGAGCATGACATCTCAAAATTCAGACTTAATGAGAGCTTTGGCAGCTTCTGTCGAAGGCAGACAGTGATTAACAAAACACTTCAGAGTACAAGGCACAGCAGTGCTCAAAGAAAACAGTGATGATCTCCACTTAATTGTAGAAAAGCCCAAAGCATCTGCCAGCCGAGGAGAGCAGGAGCCATAAGGAGCGCTATTGCTCAGATAGGCTGTCATCTCCAGAGATCAACAACCATATGCTCAGCTCAAGCACAAACTCCAAAGAAGTTAATTTTCTGACAAAATACAGGGATAAATATGACATTCAAACAAGTGTGCTCACTCATCCTGAACACACGTTCATCTGCACGCATCAGATTTATGCATCGTTTAAACACAAGCAAATATAATTTGTTTGGAACACAAACATTGCTGCATGGGTACAGGTATAATTAATCTTTGTCTGCTCCACAGGTTCTTGTGTTCTGCTGGCTAACCATGCTTTCAGTAAACTTTTGATGAATGGAGAAGTCACTTGTTGCTTCCTCTCTGCATATGCACCATATTCTTTCATGTTCTAAAATAAATGCAACTTTTAAAAATCAAGATTAAAAAAGAACCTTTATTGCACCTACAATTTAAAATTTATATAGCTATTTAATATATACATTCATATAATGCACATATATGTACATTCATATTTACATATATGAATATTCATATATCATATTCATATATATGAAATAGATATTCAGAAGCATATATTACTATGGATATGTGTATATGCAGAGAATCTACAGATGACAAGTTTTACATATATAAACTTGTAATCATTTATTCATTTAACAGATCTTATCTTTATCTCTCTATCTGTCTGCCTGTCAGTCTGCCTGCCTGTCTGTCTATCATCTATGATAGTATTCACACGAAGATGGGGTCCTGGCAAATCCTCCATGGATACAGCCTAATAAATGAAAAGAAAGATTTCCATCCAGGATGTAAAAATCTCACTTGATTTTTGCAGAGAGCTTGCTTATGGTACCTGAATTTTGGTGTATTTTAATTAAAAATAATTCAAATTTAAAAGCAGGTGAAAAAAAGTAGTGGGCTTTGGGAGCCCTCGGCATGGCATATAGCCCAGCAGCAGAATCTTTCCTGCATTTCACTCTGGATTCAATCTCTAGTACAGAAAAGAAAGAAAAGAGTTTGCACTCTCAAATATTTTATTAAATATTGATCAGAAAAGCAAACCTTCTATTTCCATTACTTTGAGAAGGGAACACCCATCATAAGACTTCCTTAGAAAATGCAACACGTAGCATCAGATGGACTGGAGACAGCAGACTATTGTGTGCACATCCCTTCAAAACAGGTGTTTGATTTAGCATTTGTACACTAGCCAAAGGGCAGGGAAATTTTCGGAAGTGAGCAGCCACAATCCGTATATAAACTAAAACGGAGCATCTGGCAGGCAACAAAGCGCTTCAGTAGCAATCGTGACTTCTGCTGCAAAGACTCCTAATATCCTCTCAGAACACAAATGCATTCCTTTGTTTGTATCAGCAGCTTCTCTCCAAGCCCCACAAGGAAGGGCAGTACGCATTGGCTGGGTTTGCAGCCACTCTATTACATTCTGAAGTGTCACTACAGGGCTGAGGGTATAGCTCGGCAGCAGTGTTTGCCTATCGTGTGTGAAGCCCATCCCGAGCGTCACAAAATAACTGTAAGAATAAAACTTGAAAAATGAATAAAGAAATACTGAAGTAGTCTTTCTTGGCACATCTGTGTCCAATCTTGCTTAGAGTTCATATTAATTTGCTATCTAATAATTTTGTAAATCTGATTATTATAATGTAGTCATCATTTAATATAGGGACAATTTTAAATTTTCTCCAGTTTTAAAATATGTTCCCATAATAGTTTTTAAAATACTAGTAGGCACAAAAAGGAAAACTCAAAAATATAAAAACAGCAGTCAGTAAAAACCAAACCAAAACACTAAGTAATTTATTTTGACCAAATTATCATATAAGTATAATTTGCCACTGACCTGCATTAAAATGTTCTCTTTTTCTCTACCATAATGGTTTCCTGTGAGCTTTTAGCATTGCTAATATCCAACTATAGAGGTGGGTTTACTTTTCCATAAGCATTTCCTTTTGGGGGTGGGGGGAGGAGGTCTTTTTTTGTAATTGATTTTAGTCCAAGTATACATATTTTATTCTATCAATGAAGCTTTAGATAGCAAGGAAAAGTTCCTCAATGAAAGAAAAATATAAAAATTAATGTACAATCTTTCAAAGGCAATCAAGTAAAAGAAATCTTGAACTTTAAGGACAGCCGGTCCCTGTAGTGGACTCAGGCTCTCACCATTAATCAAGAAACTGTCTGCAACTGACAACTCCTTGCAGAGGAAAACTTAGTTTTCTCAAATGGAGTCTCACTGGGTGTACAAGCCACACTTAAGGGCAGGCCCTACACCCAGGAGTAGCCGCCCAACATAAAACCAACTCAATAGTATTGTTGTGAACTTTTTGTCTCATATTGCATTGTGTGGGTCTTTTTGTCTTATTTGTCTTTCACTTGTATATTTTGGTTTCTGATTCTGTGTTTTTAATGGGCTTTGCATGTGTGTGTGTGTGTGTGTGTGTGTTTCTTGTGATTTTTTTTCTTTGCTTTATTCGGTTTGTTGGCTTTGTTTACCTGTTTATTTGCTATAGAAAAAGACAGTGCATGGAGCTGTATGGGTGGGAGACGGGAGGAACAGGCAGGAGTTTGAGGAGGAGAAACTGGGATCAGAATATATTGTATGAAAAAAAAATTTCAAGAAAATAATTTAAAAACCAAAAATATATTATTGACAAACTAATAAACTATTTCTAGTACCAATTATTATCATTTATCATTATAAATTATTGTCATTAAAATGACTACACATGTCATAATTAAGGAAATCAGAGATATATTAATGATTCTGTTTTGTTTCAGAATAAGTGGCTGAAAATATTATCATACTTTATAATAAACAAAACTGAAATTTACATGAAAAAATGCATAATTGTAAGATTTGTATAGGCTCATTTCTGTCTTCAAACATGTATGTACTCTCCTTGAAGCAGTTTTGCTTAAATAGTCTCAACCTTAATCTGGCCTAAGACCTTTTTTGGCCTCTTTTTCAAAAGATCCTAAAGTAAGTGCTCCATTCCTCTTCTGGTTTCCTCTTCACACTGACCTCACTTACCTCAAGACCCCCATACCCTAGTCTTCCAGGACTCCTTCATGCACAGCAGGTCTTTGTCTTGCAATGTAGCTGCACTCTTTTCCTGCTCTTGCACTTGACTTCCTGTCTTGAAAGTATGTTCTCATATTCTCAAGCTGTTTCTTCATTGTTTTTTCTTTTTCCAGTTGGAATCACTTTTCTATTTTTCTCTGCAACCAAATTTTTACAGTGGCCCCAAAGCTAATACTGCTCCAAAAGTTTTCATTCCAGATCTGCAAGGAATTCATGGCACACTGATGAAATATAACCTATTTGTACTGTTTTATAAATAGGTCTTATCTCCCTCATAATAAATTGCAAATTTCAGAGACAATATAGAAGGTCTTAGGTTGACAAATGTCTTTAGAGATTAATTTTCCTTTTCACAAAGAAGTATTATTTTCAGAGTACAAATACCTGATATAAACAAGATGACGCTGGAGTCTCCAACAGTGCATGATGAAAATTACCTCCTCCTTACTCAGCCTTTCTGTGTTATATATTTTTCTTACCATTCTGACATTACTGTGAGCTATGAGCATTCACCAATGAAATTATGAACTGTAAAATACACAAGTCTGTCTAAAAGTAAATATTGAATGCTCAATGCATTGAGACTTCATTGCCTTTCTTACTTCAGTATTCAGTTCTTTTCCAACTTCAAAGAAAATTGTAGTATCATATAAGAAAAATCACTAGGCTGATGGGAATCTGGATTAGGGAGACAATTTAATCAGTAGTATCCAAAACATACAATAAACCAAAAATTATAGCATAGGTTTACTAACATCAGAAGGTTATAAGTACCATACATAAATAAACTACAATAAATATATTTTATCTCAAAAACTGAAGCTGTTTTCTATGGTAATACAAGGACAATCCTTATAAGCTCTTAGGAAGTAGTGGGAGGGTTGTCTGAAACTGGATGGAGAACTATACTACCACATGAAAACATAACACAACAGCGACCTTCAAGGTTGTGTAGAAAAGGCATGTTTCTCTATGCATATGACTGTTTTCTTTTATAGAAATGCCCCCTGCGTACTTTGGCTCTCACTGTGAAACACTATTTTCCTTGATCTGTTTTATGTAATTTAAAACTATGAACCTAGATAAACCCAGCATTCCTTGATGACAAATGAAATGTTTACATATTATAAGGCATGATAGCACATCTTTCTTTCTTTCTTTCTTTCTTTCTTTCTTTCTTTCTTTCTTTCTTTCTTTCTTTCTTTCTCTCTTTCTTTTTTCTTTCTTCCTTCCTTTTTAAATTATTTATTTATTTTTTATCATTGAAAATAGATTCTTCTCTCATGCAATACATATTGACCATAGCTTCTTCTCCCTCCACTCCTCCCAGCTCCTCCCCATCTCCTCTCCCAACTTCCACTCCACTTCTTCTTCAGAAAAGAGCAGGCCTCCAAGAGATGACAGTCAAACAGAAAACAAAACAAGACACAACAAGACAAGGCAAAGCTCTCATATTGAGGCTGAACAAGGCCACACAATAGGAGGAAAAGCATCCCAAGAGCAAGCAAATGAGTTGAAGACATACCTGTTCCCACTATTAGGAGTCTCAGAAAAATACCAAGATACACAATCATAACCTATATACAGAGGACCTGGTGCAGCCCCATGATTTTCTGCCTTAGTCTCTGTGAACCCATATGAGCCCTCCTTAATTTATTCATTGAGCCATGTTCTCCTGGTATCCTCCATCCCCTCTGACTCCTACAGTCTTTCTCCCCCTCTTTCATGAAATTCCCCATTTCAGAGGGAAGGGACCCAGCAGAGACCTCTAGTTAAAATTCTCTCTGCATGTCTAGCTGTGGGTCACTGCACATGCTACCATCTGCTTCCTGAGGAAGCCTCTCTGATGATAAGTGGACAAGGCACCAATCTATGAGTATAGCAGAATATCATTTGGAATCATTTCATTTAATTAATCATATTTATTTATTTATTTAAGTTGTGTTTGGTTCTGCCCTAGGTCTCTAGGCTAACCAGTCTCTGGTTCCTGGCTGTCTGTGCAGTGCAGGGCTTGGGCTCCCTTGATGTGGGCCTCAAGTTAAACCAAACATTGGCTGACCACTCCCACAAGTCGGGCACCACATGGGCAAGACACATCTTGCAGGCTGGAGAGATTGCAGGTCCGATGTTTTTTGGCTGGGTTGGTGTCCAGGTTTCTCTTAGCCAAGAGACTAGAACTTAGGTATGTGGGTACCAGTTCTACTTCACTATGTTCATTTAGAGATGTGGGAATGTCAGAGAAGGGAGCATAACAGAGAGATTCTGCATTTTTGCTTTGGTACTAAGAGTGTGCGGCAGTCACTGGATATCAGTTAGTACTAGTGAGACTTCAGAAAAGGAGATCTGAGATGGATGTATTTAGATGAAAGGCCCTTGGTAGACAGATGAATTTAAAGCCAGAGATTAGTTGACCTCACTGAGATCTGACAAAAATGAGGAATGATCTAGCAATCTTGTGGCTTGATACCTTAACCCAAAGAAGCTAAAAGAAACAGTCGCTGGGAAAGACATTCAGGGGATTGGTATCTCAGAACCTAATTAAAGAACATCTTCCAAGAAGGAGGGGACAGACAGTTGTGCTAACAACACTTCTAAAACATCAGATAAAAGGAGAATTGTAGTACTCATATTTTAGAACAGAGATAAATGTTATTTATAACAACAGTCATTTTGTGGATTGATGGGGGAAAGGCCGGAACAGAATAGTTTCAAGGGAACTTGGAAGGAGTTCTTGACAGTACACGATTTCTAAGGAACCTGACTGCAAAATAAAGAGCTTGGCCACAGAGCTGGTAGAAGATATTATCTGACAACCAAAAGAAGCTAAAGCACATATACATACACAAATATACTTACAGGCATGGAGCCTGAGGAACTCCTGCCTACTTCTGTCTTCCCTGTGAAGTAGGCAATACAGTCATCATCAAAAACATGATTGTACAGTTGTGTTAGAAATGTAAGAGGGGAGAGAAATAAAATGATAGTGGAGGACAGCGAAAGAGACTTGAGTATGAGTAGCACTAAGGATTTTGGACCAGAATTCCTGTCTGTAGGTTTTTTTAAAAATCCCTTTTAACCCTGCTGGTGCAGTCATTGAAGAAATAGTGAATTGCTAAGAGAAAAAGGCTGGAGTTCAATAGCCCACAAATACTTCAGGAGATCCAGGTGGTGGGAAGGATATAGCTCTAATAATGGTCCATGAAATCTAAGCACAGAAATCTAAGAGAAGAACATATTTATCTCACTCCGTAGGTTACATATAAAAAAAATTCCAAAATTTTCCCTCTGTTTCTCTTTGGTCCTGCCAAAGACTGCCTTTGCTCATCTTTTAGGTACTTCTCTGTGTTACTTGAAGAGTAAGCTCTTACAAAACAAGGCTGATACAGTCTTTATAACTCAATAACAAGTATGTGATTACCAATGACTGACTAGTTAATTGTCCTATCTCTGATGGACAAATGGAATATAAAAAACTATGGCAAGCTTAACCAGGCAAAACAACATTGGGGGATATAAAAGAAGAAAATCCAAATTAACTACAGCTTTGGAATCACGAGCTGAGTTTTGTCTGGGTTGGTATTCTTACCCCAGTAACAGTGGTTATCACCAAAGCTCTCCACTAGTCTAAGTTATAAATTGAGATAACACCTACCAGCCAGACAGTGAGTGTTGTACTAGATATAGATAGATAGATAGATAGATAGATAGATAGATAGATAGATAGATAGATAGATAGATAGATAGATAGATGATAGATAGATAGATAGATAGATAGATAGATAGATAGATGATAGATAGATAGATGATAGATAGATAGATAGATGGATGATATACATTTTAAGCCTGACCATTTTTTAAACATAGTTACTTTTAACCACTAAGTCAGTATTCCCAAAATGTATTCTATGAAATGCTTGCTTCTGTTGGTATTGATCAAAATTCTAACAACAATTTTGAGTCAACAATCAGATACATGTCTTAAAATATGTCAAAGAAAAATAGCACTTTTTCTAGTTATATAACTTCTCAGAGGGCTCGATATGTTCAAATGTCTTTGGAATTTTAAGAGTTACAACATACCAATTTCTCACATACATTTTATAGGAAGGCCAATTTTTCACAAATATACAAAAAGTCAATTTCACAAAATGATCTGCTCTGAGAATCTACTCAAGGAGAGTCAGGTTAAGTTGATCGTGCTTCATGTTTCTGAGGCCCTACTTTTAATTAAACATCTTAGTTATTGTTCAGGCAAAAGGTTTTATAGTCACTCGAATCATATTAGAAACTGACTCTTCTATTTTAAGGTTTGATTTTATTCTTTTTATGAGTGTGTATCTGGGCCTGTGCATGTCATATGTGTGCAGGTGACTGAAGAGAGCTTCAAATCTGCCAGAGTTGGAGTTACAAGAGGTTGTGAGCCACCAGATTTGGGTGCTGGGAACTAAATTAATGTTCTTTGGAAGAGCAGCAAGCACTTTTAACGGCTAAGCCATCTTTCCTGAATCAAAATTCTACTCTTGGTCTAGCAGTGGTGGCTCATGCTTTTATGGGGAGGCAGAGGCAGGCAGATCTCTGTGATCTCAAGGCCAGCCTGGTTTACAGAGTGAGGTTCAGGACAGCTAGGGCTGTTACACAGACAAACCCAGTATCGAGATAGAAAACAAAAACAAACCAGCCAAGTTCACTCTTAAATTAGCCTTCATCCACTGGCAGGAGTTGCTGCATCTCAGCATCAGCAGGTTTCCTCTTACTGAATGTAACCTCCCTGCCAAGCATTTTGTCAAATCTAAAATTTGAAAATTGGAACACCTGTCTATCAGGTCTTCATTCTTTATTAATTCTTACAAGTCCTTACATAATGTCACCTCTTAAATTGATTTTGTTCAATTACAAGTTTGAATAAATGTTGTTCTCAATTTTCATTCCATATAGATAAGAATCCAGTTAATAACTGGGGCATCATAGTTAGAAGAGATTTAAAGATGAGAATAAATTTATAAACATATTTAACAATTATATGATTTTTTCTTTATGGAAATCATGCTATTTATTAAGCATAAGACGTCCTTAATTTTATAACATCTGGTAGCTAATTTTAGATTTTTCTTTTATTTTCTGATGATATTTTTCTTATGGTACTAGTAAGGCCCAGAAAATTATTATTCCTACGGTTGTCTGAGCTCTTAACAGTTAACCAAGAAATGAATACATAGAAAATAAAAGATCATCACTCTTTGGCAAAATTTTTTCTGTGACTGCACATACATCTACAGTCTTCTTTAACCACAGAAAATTGACATTTTCTACATCCCTGAGTTAGCATGACATTAACTGGACTGGGGCATTGCATTCTGCTAGTATCTCTTTCCTTTATTATTTTTATGCATTTTATGCTATTTTAAAAGTCATGCTGTTGAACAGGTCCTGACTGAATATGAGTGATTCCAAATAGCAGACCTTTTAACGTGAATACAAATGTCAGATTGCGGCACAGCCTTGTAGGTTGTATCTGATAACAGAGAGCACACCCACTGTCAAGTAAAGCTAGAATGTCACATCAACTGTGTCCTTATGAAAGCAGGAGCATCGTGCTACTGATGAGCTCTAAAAGAATTCAAGAACACATAAAGGTTTCAAGTTCATTTTGAGAAAGAAGGGAAATTTAAAGCCATAAGATCCATTGCCAAACCAAGTATAAAATATCAGGGAGAATTATGATGTTATCTTCCTTGGTATTTAACTGTCAATTTCAAATTATTAGTCACTTATTAAAAATCTAAGGACAAATAATATTCTTTATCACTGTTTGGTTATTAATTTTACATTCACTTGATTTATTGTGACCCAGGTACAGCAAATTCATTTACATCTTTACAAACTTAATTAAAAAATTATCCCAGGTAAAAAGGGGCCTTATGACCCACATCTGTTAAAGTTTTGATATGAACAGTTTCTGAAGGAGATCACTGATAACCAAGTGGCCCCAGAGTCTATAGCCCCTGACATAACATAGTGCATTGAACTCAGGTGCAGGCAAATCAGATTCTAATTATCGTAGCCTGCTTGAGGGAACTATCCTGTTTCTTCACTGTGGGCTAACCTTCATTTTACCATTCAACAGAAAATAATGACACTTAATGTGAGCTCTATAAAGAGTTATTTTGCCTTTGCAGCATCCTGTGCTCTGAGCTATGGCAATCCATACTTCTTTTATTTGGGCAAATCACTTTCTCTTTGAGGCTATGGAAGAACACCAGCAGAGGGAAGGGTACTTAGTAGAGGCGCAGTATATAAATAGCTCTGCCGAGAGCATTACAAAGGCTCTGTTGTGCTATCACACAGCACAGCCAATAATGTACAATATGAAAAATCCCTGCCAAGTGCACAGAGAATACAGACAATGTTTGCCATTTCTCTGATCGGCTGTTTGTTATGGGTTGCAAGAGTTTATAGCAATAGAGTCAGAAAAGGCTACCACACCCCGAAGTCTTCCTGTTATAATTCTTCCTCCTTCTCTCTCTCTCTCTCTCTCTCTCTCTCTCTCTCTCTCTTTGCCTATGCTTGTGAAGAGAGAGAGAGAGAGAGAGCCTTAAAGACACCAGGACAGTCCTCACAATGCACAGTAGGTGGGAGTGAGATTGAAACACTTCTTTAGAAACAGAAATTGAATTTTCACATGGAACCAAAGCCTTACGGAGCATTTCCTTAAAGACGGCCTCTGTTTGCTGAAAGCACACACTGCAATTCTTTAGAATGATTTAGACATCAGAATTATTCATTCCGATTAAAGAAATATCACACTTGAAGATAAAAGTCCATGTCTTATTTTAAATACTAAAATACTTGTTAATGTTTCACAAAATATTAAATTTCATTTAAAAAAATATCTATTATTTCTATGATTATAATATAATTATGCAACAGGCTTTCTTTTGGGCCACAAACCAGCTCACAAATCATGACACAGAGACTTATTATTAGTTATAAATACTCAGCCTTATCTTAGGCTTGAGCCACTAGTTCTTATAGCGTAATTTCACCTGTTTCTCTTGATCTATGGTTTGCCTAGGGGCTTTTTTACCGTTCTTTCATTCTGTACTTCCTACTCTGTGTCTGGCTGCCTGGTGGCTGCTTGACTGGCTGGCCCCAGGCATCTCCCTCTCTTTCTCTCTTGTTCCCTGGCTCTTGTCCATCTCCCTATTTATTCTCTCTGCCCACCAGTGCCACCTGTCCCTCTATTGCCTAGCTATTGGCCAATCAGCTTTTTATTAGACCAATAAGGTGCCTTAGGCAAGCAAAGCAACACATCTTTACATCATTAAATAAATGCAGCATAAACAAATATAACACATCTTTACATCGTAAAAGTTATATTCCACAATATAATTACATTCTTTTCTCCTTCCCTTTCCTCCCTCCTAATCCACCTATAAAACTTCCCTTTTCTATCTTTCGAATAGCCTCTTTTCTCATTAACTGTAGTAATATAGACACACACATATATATGTATATACATGCATTCCTAAATACACAAATACAACTTGCTAAGTCTGTATAATGTTACTTGTATGTATATGTTATTATAGATTATCATTTGCTATTGGATAACCAATTAAGACTCCAACATCATTATCATCAATCTTAGTTTTTGAAATGCACATTAAACTCTCTGGGGGCTAATTTGTTTGTCACTTTGAGACAGTTGAGACAAGAGAATCTCAATTGAGGAGCTGCCTCCATCAGATTGACTTGGGAACACGTCTGTGGGGCATTTTCTTGATTGTTAATTGATGTGGGAGACCCCAGGGCACTGTGGGCAGTATAACTCTTAGGCACAAAGGCCTGGGCTGTATCAGAAAGGAAGATGAACTTAAGCTTGGGAGCAAGCCAGTAAGCATTGTTCCTCCAGGGTCTCTGCTTCAGTTCCTGCCCCCCGGTTCCCACTTGAGCTTCTTTCTTGTCTACCCTGGATGATGAACTATAAACTGTAAATTGAAATAAACCCTTTCTTTCCAAAGTTGTTTTTTGGTCTGTATTTTATAACAGCACCAGAGAAGAAAACTGGAACAGACACATACCAGAAAATAAGATACTTGAATGTTGATGTCTAAAGTTCTCTTTAGTTTTATATCCAAGATTTGAAGCTATGTATCTACATGGAAAGAAAATACATACTATTCTCAATTTTAGCTAATTTCAATAAACTTTTTCCTTTTTTGTAAGAAAATATGCATGGAAATTGCCATAAAAGATTATGTTTGTATTGTAGCAGCATAAATCAAAATGCAATAAAGTTGTTGGTTTCTCTCTTCTTATGCATATTTTTCCTTTATTTCCTTCTCAGTGACAAGTCCCTCCTCACCTTCACCCCCTGACCTCTGACACCTGTCTGCTTCCTCTATTGCTCTTCTTCGTTATTCCAGACACATCTAGCATCTCTTTTGTTTTCTATGTATTTCACACGTGCCTACACGTGAGCACCTCTCTTCTTTGCTAATGTCTGCTTCAACTATCATCTTGTATTTCTCTATTTCCCCCTGTTTTATACCCCTCACTCCTGCCTCCTCTCCCTCTCAAAAACCCAAAAGAATAGTAGAAATTTTTTGAAATTATACCTTGTAAATTTCTCACAGTGAAGGTAGGAAAGAACACTCACAAGTGGATCAGGTGTTGTGTGTAGGGTTCTTTCAGTGAAATCCAATCATACTTTATATCCCCCTCAAATTTTTCCTGTGCTATGAAATCTTTCTTTCCTTTCTCAGGAAAATGTGCTGGCTCTATTATTTGCCCCTGAAGAATTGTGTGTGCAGTTCTACTGTGTAACTTATATTATATCATAGAAGGCTATTCACATATTCATCTGGCCTAACAAAGTGTATATATGTGATTTGTCAATATGTGGCTCATATATCTTCCCTCACTGATATGGAAAATTATATCTTAATCCCAGAAAGTCAGCAGTAGACATAAGTTGAAAAACAAATGCATACAGATTTGAGTGAGTTTATATCGTTGCTTGCTGCTTCTTGAGGAACTTACTTTATGTGTCGAAGCCTCTGATTTCTGGTTTGTTCTTGTGAATACTGACCTGTAAAGGCACTGAACTAATGCATTGAGAGCCACTAACTCAACTCCTGGAAGATAGCAATTACTGAGTTTGCTTTTGCTGCTCACTTCTTAGGAATATACACCTTTTTTCTAGTTTTACTGTGGGTAGTTGCTCTTGATGTACAACTGTATATTCCTCAAACAACTTTTCTTTTTGTTGCCAACACTGTTCTCCAATGTATTATTGGATATCTCATTAAATGATATATAGATTTCCAAAAGGTGACGTTGAGGACTTGACATGTTTCTGTAACGGGCATCACTGGAGTAGAAGTGATGCCCAGATGGCAGAGACAGCTGTCCAGGGAGCATGGTTTGATGAACGCTGTGGTCCACAGAGATCAGGGAGAGGGTGGGGGCCATTTGAAGGTTTGGCTCCATGACCTGAGGTAAGATTGAGTGCACATCAAATGTGAGATCCCTGTTTTGATCCACTCGTGAGTCATACGTTATTTCTCTCAGTGTAGCAGTAATCCTAAGCCCTAATGCCTGAGACAGCCAATTAGCCAGTGCTTGTGCTGCGTTACACATTCTCTGTCTATAAAACATGCTTTCGTTACCAGTATGCTGAAGACAGGAAAAAAAATCCCAATATCATTTATGCCAAGAACATAGAATTTAATCTTTGTTTTGTATCTGAATTGTGTGCATGTGTATGTGTCTGTCTACGTGTGTGAGAGAGAGACAAAAAGACAAAGACAGAGACCAAGAGACAGGAAAACAGAGTGAGAGGATCAGAGAGACATACAGAGGAGGAGAGATGAAGAAAGAGAGAGGGGTGAGGAAGAAAGGAATCATTTCCTTGATCATTGGACTTGACAACCTATCTTTTTTCTATAATTCACAATGTAGGGGGAATATGTACATTTTTTTTCTAAAAATTAGGAGACTTTGTTTCTGTTTATTGACTCAGATATCAATCACCTTTCCAAAAGTCTCCCTCAGTTCATCAACTTTATGAAACAGCCCCAAAGAAAAGAATCAAGGTTATTTCTTCTCCTAAACTACCCTGACCATACGACCTTAGCTTGTGTTCCTGAAAACCTTTGTTGTTCATCTTGACTTATGCCTCTGCTTCTGTACTTGCTTAATTGTGTTTTTGCCATGAAAGACACCACTTGACACTTCAAGAAGCTGAAATGAATCCCACTTAGGTTTGTATAATTTCCTATTGATCCAAGGTCATTTTGAATTTGGTGCCACTGCCTTAAACTACTCAAGCTTTGTAATAACCCTGATATATGTATTTCTCCATCCATAGGAAAGAGGTGCCTGGCTCATTTTCATCCTTACTGTGCTTACCTGGACCTTCAGAAATATCAACTGTTACTTAGAGTGCCAAGAACACTACTGAGAAGAGGACTCTTTATTTGCCTTGGTTCATTCAGCACAAGGTTAAGAATGCTTGACCATGAGGAATCTACCATTTCTCCTCATGCAGGCCTAGAGATGGACGGTAGCAGTCACTTAATAGATGTGTTCTCTTTTTGTATTGTTTCTATCAGCTGACTTACTTCACCAATTTAAGTAGAATATAAGAGACCAGCTCATCCTTGAGAAATTTCAGGTTTTGTGCAGTGAAAAGTGCTGTTCTGAACTTGCTTATGCTGACACCTTGCTATATCTTGTTTTTTAAAAAAAATGTTGATACGTAGTTCAAATATTATAAATTAAGAATTAAAATGGTGACATATTTTTTGGCCAAAGCTCGCTCTCTCCTCTCTCTCTCTCTCTTTCTCTCTCTCTCAACTGCTTGGAATCTTTACTAGTTAGGAGTCAAATTAGAAGTCAATATTGACAACAGCCTAAATGTTCCTATCACTTAATAGGTTCAGTTTAAGCTGAGTTACTGGCCTCCAGACTTAATCAGAAAACATTTGAATCTATAGACTGCTGATGTCAAAGAAGAACTTAATGAGACTAAATTTCCTTGAAAATATTCTTATTAAGAAAAGAGTGAGTGGCAATAAAGAGCCAATTAATTTTAAAAGTCTTCTATCCCCATATTTAACAACCATAACTGCAAATTTACTAAACTATTCACAAAGATGAATTCATCTCCCATTAGGAAGTTCTAAGGAAAACTAAATGGTATCTTATACTATCTGATCTATTGATATTTCTGCTTCCTCACAAGACTCCTCACAAACTTCATCTCTCCCAGACTGACTATATTTATGAAGGCATACTCCAGTGCCTCAGAGGCCAGAATGATAGTGTAACATAAGATTGGCATTATATTTCTTATTATAGCTTTGATTTGAATACTCTGAAAGGTCACAGAACAGTGGATATCTAAATAGTTGACTGTCAGGTGAGTATTTCAGTGTTTGACTAGCAGCCAGTAGAGATCATTTGTCTGGAGGTCTAGGATAAAAGGGGAAACTATTTGATGATGTGCAGACTATAGAAAGATAAACTGCTAACATTTTAGAGATACTCTGAAGATAGCTGAAAAGGTTTTTACTACATAATATTTTTCAACATGGGAGAAATTAGCACTAAATGGTATGTTGCAAAGCACAGAAAATGCGATTGATAAAACAGCCAACAATAAAATGTATGACAAAATAAGCCAACATGTAATGGAATTATAAAGGACTTTAAATATAAATGACTTTTAAAAATAAATATCTAAAGGAAGAAGAGTGCTCCGATAACTACTTTTATTTCAGGGGGTGTTGATCAGCACTTAGCAGAATGGATGTGTGTAGTGAGGGACAGGTGCTGGAATATGCATGAGCAGGCTTCCACTTTTCTACAAGTTGTTTTCAGCCATGAACCACATACAACGTCTTTGCTGTCTCAATGTATGGTGAAAAAAACGCAAGGATGGATGACATTTAAAGTGAGATAAATGAAAAGAGGGCAGCATCATCAACTGTTTCCTGAGCTTGTAAGCCACGGATTTTGGAGTAGGAGCATAATCATTATGAGATTTTGATGTTTCTCTTCATTGAGTTGAGGATCAATAGAACATGAGCTGAAGGGAGAATTTTGCCAGAGTCAGAGTGTTTTGATAAATACCAACTTGCTAAGTCCTGGTGGATATTTGAATTGCTATTTATGGATGTACAAAGTAAAAGGGAGAAGTCAATTCTTCAAAAGTATATTTCTGTGTTGAAAGCTTGGGAAGCATTTCAAGTTAATTTAAAATTATTAAATGATAAGTGCATCTTTAGAATCATGAAATATTTTTAAGATATCTGTATCTTCTTAGGCATTGTAGTACCAAATATCAATAAGCATTAGACATATAATGAGATTCAGTAAACATTTTCTAGTAAAAGTAAAATCCATTAAGTGATTTCCCCGCTGAAAAAAGTAACTTACTGAGTTTTCAATGTATAGTAGGCATAGAAGTAGAACTTAGAACAAGGAGGTTTTCTGTATAATATTATTTTAAAACTGGTCAGTGGTGGAGCACGCCTTTAATCTCAGCGCTCAGTAGGCAGAGGCAGGTAGATCTCTGAGTTTGAAGCCAACCCGCTCTACACAGTGAGTTTTAGGACAGCCAGAGCTACACAGAGAAACTCTGTGTAAATAAACCCAAATAAATAAAACCTAATGACATTACTACAAGATGGTATAATTTTGATCTTCCAGTTCAATATAAAGTAAATGAGGCACAGAGATGAAGTAATTTTTCTAAATAGTGTGAGTCCATCATTCAAATCCCCTGCTTAAATACCATTTCCTAACTTTTCTGAATATGTTAATGTCTTGTCACTGTTCACATAATAGTCAATAAGTGTCTTTAAGTGACAAAAATAAACACAGGATTATAAAAATAAATCAAATATCCAAGTCTATCCTTCATTACCATATTGTATTGAAGAGAGGCAAAGAAAAGAGACAGTAGGTTAACAGGTGATTGACAGATAGCTCATAGGTAGATAAGTGATGATGATAGGCAGGTGATAGATGACTGACAGATAATAGGTAGATAGATACAGGTAAATAGAAAAAATATCAGAATGAAATGGATGTGACAGCACAGTTAGCTGATGTGGGAGTCAGTGGGAGTTCAGCTCCTATCTTTCCCACCTTTTCTAGGGTTCTTAGGAAGAGGATAGAGGGATAAGAAAAAAACAGATAGAAAGAGAGACCTACCTGACAGGAAGAAAGACAGAAACACAGAATAGCTTTGGGAGGGCCTGGATCAATACCCAACAGCTTCGAAGGTTTATTCAAAAAACTTTTTATAACGTGCCAAAGGGAAAGGCAAAAGACCTCCCCCTTGCAAGATCAAAGCACACCACACAGGCAAGTATAGACCCTTCCAGACACCTGGTAAACACGCCCGTGGTCAAATCACCTCCTTATGCAGCCCTGCTGGGTAAAGCAAGCTCACATTCTCTGATCCTGAGTAATTTGGGTCTCCACAAGCTGATTTTGTAGGGATTCAAGTAAAACATTCATTCATGGTCATGGTAGCCAAAAAAAAAAAAAAAAAAAAGGAAGCAAGGAAGAAACCCATGGAATATGTAAAAGAAACATGTCCTGGCTAAGAGAGAACTGTAGAGCAATCATACTGTGACAGCAGAGCAGGCATCATTTCCAGAGATGCATGAAGGAGCTTGTGGCTTCAGAGCAGATGGCAAAAGGGCACAGAGAAATAGGTGAGATCACAGGGATGCTGGAAAGGGGCAGAGCATCTCATTGGCCAGGACACAAAAGGCACTAAACTTTTTCTGTATGCCTGGGGAATCCTGTCATTCTCTGAGGAGAGAAATAAAATAATTTAAAACCATTCTAAAAACACAGAGAAACATATTTCCTGGTGTTTTATAGATCACAAACTATGACAGACTACATAGAAATACAAAAAAAAAAAAATCCACAAACTATAAATCCTCAGAACTACTGCCAGATAATTTCTTCTCCATAACTCAGTGCCTTTCAGTCTAAAGTACTAAGAAAATAAGAATCTTCATCAGGAGAGAAAAGCTGAATTACACCAGATCACCATTCAATATCATTTACATCTGTTCATGATCTACTTATTGAACTTATTGAACCACAATACCAGGTAACATATGCTATCATTATTTCATTTACTTGCTTACTGTGCATTGTAGATCAGTGTTTCTAGCTGTATGGTTCTCTTCAGTTTCATATCCATATAGCAGAGCCTCCCACTGCTCCTTGTTTGAGTCTTGCACTCACAAGATTTCCAAGCCATTGACATGCATGTCTTTATGAAAATTGAAGAATATCTAGTAAAGGCATACTCTACATCATCACGACCATGGTCCAAGACCGGAAGGTTTAAGGAAACAATAGTAAATCAAAGCATAAATGTACTCAGAGCACAGCCTCGCAAGTCAGCAAAGGTGCAAGCAATGCGCGGAATGGGAAGAGCTGTGGGGCGCAGAACTGGTTGCAGCAGGTCTCCCACAGAAATTCCCACTCACTCGGAACACAGAACACTAAAGAAATGCCAAATCCAGTGGGCAGGGTGAGTAAGAGTAAACAGGAGAAAGAAAAAGCAAGGCAAGTCCCACTTTGGATCTTTGACACTACAGCCCACTCCATCAATCATGAAAAGGTCCCAGGAAGATAGTGAACAACGAGACGAAGTCAGGAAGAAGTGTGAATACAAGGGCAGCTTTTGAAAATATGCAAAGGCAAATACTGAAAAGGAAGCAAGACAGAGACAAGAAAAGAGACAAAAGTATGATGCAAGTGGAAATGGGAATTGTTAGGTACAAGTCACAAAGAGTCAAGTCAAACAGTGTGGGGAAGTCCTCTGCTTTATTATTAACATGAGGCTCAGTGAAGGGTTAATGGTGGGTGAAACCAGAGTTGAGTGAGTGAGATAACAGACTGGCAAGAATATGTGGGATAAGGAAAATGAATCCAAACACTGAAATTCAAATCTGACAGTAATCTAACATCACCAAAACTGACATGGTATTAAGGATACGAAACAGTTTGACTTTACCTAGAAAGTTGAAGACACATTTTTGTATGTGTGTGATCCATAAATCCCCAGCATTTCTGTCCACCATCTCCATATGTGCACATATATGAGAGAGAGAGAATTGTGGTGTTAGTTTTAAGAACACAGTACCTAAAAATAAATGGCAATCAATACTAAGATGTATGGCTGTGTCTGTGTAAGAATATAGTGGAATATTATATAATTGTGAAAATAACTGTAAGAACAGCTACATATGTAAAGACATATACAAAAACATATAGAACGGCAAACGATCAAAAACAGTTGAATGGAAAAACATCACAGCACAAACTAGGCTACAATTCCAATAAACCAGGTAGGTGAGACTGAACACATACAGTGGTATTAGAAGCACAGTGAGAAAGCCTGATAAATACAGTGAGCACCTTCCTGTATTTTATTCAGCATGGCATAAGGTGGGTATGATGGAAGGAGAGAGTGGAAATTCTAAATCATTGATCAGATTATATTTCCTCAAAAAACATTAGTATAAGAGTATTTACA
Source organism: Peromyscus leucopus (assembly GCF_004664715.2). Taxonomy (NCBI): domain Eukaryota; kingdom Metazoa; phylum Chordata; class Mammalia; order Rodentia; family Cricetidae; genus Peromyscus; species Peromyscus leucopus. Next base: position 67,293,905 of record NC_051072.1, on the reverse strand, counting down.
TTGTTCTTTGAATCTCTGATAACTGTTGCCTCCCTGTCCCTCTATTTTAAGCAAGCCCAGCAAGGCAAAGACAGAATAGAAAACATAAGCACAATTCTTTGAAGAATGTTGTGCAAGAGAGGAGAAAATGTAAGAAAAAAAAGGACAAGGGGATCCAAAACATAATAATAAAAATTTTCAACTTCTCTCTTTAATTGTTATTCTAAGTATTTAAGCATTTTAGCTTTCAAAATTAGCTTACAAAGCAACAGGTTTCCACAAGGAATGTTCCTGCAGGTTTCATTTTGGTTGATTCCCCTCATCTCTTTGATCTCACCTCCCCTGGACCATTTAGACCACATCGTTGATGCTTCCTCTTTGTCTTGTCTCTTTCCTGTAGCGCCTTTTCTAAAGAGATTATAGTTGTTATTTCCAAGCCTAATAGGCCCTTTCTAAGTCCCTGACTGAAAATCATGTTTCCTCCCAGGCAGACACACATTTTAGCTTTTCGAATTTAGGATCATCACATGGAAGCAAAGGTAACACAGAATTTGTTTCTAAGCTTGAGTTACCTCACTTAATGTTTGAATTTCATATATTTTCTAAAATTTCCATAGTGTAGACAGCAATGATAAATGAAGATGTGAAAAAAATTCTAGGATCCTTTCGGTATGTCCAGTGTGGTATTGTTGGCTCAATTGTTGGCTCAGACTAAAACCAAAACTACTCTAAGATATGAGACAATTTTCATAAAAAGGAAATTTGATACTATGGTGTAGGGTACAGAAGAGAGTCAATAGAGAGGGGATAAAAATTTAAACAAATGGGGGGGAAAGAAATTTGCAAGTTTCTCAGTTCCATTTTATTAATTAACAATTTTTTGCAGTTATATATAATAAAGTACCTAGAGACATATGATTAAGGCCTTTTAGGGAAACAAATGTATAGATTAAACTCCAATGCCTGAATCTTTGTGACTTACGCTTTCATTTCTCAGTCTCTTTGTCTTTCTCTCTTTTTTTAATCTTTTTGTTTGTTTGTTTGTTTGTTTGTCGAGACGGGGTTTCTCTGTGTAGCTTTGCGCCTTTCCTGGAACTCACTTGGTAGCCCAGGCTGGCCTTGAACTCAGAGATCTGCCTGGCTCTGCCTCCCAAGTGCTGGGGTTAAAGGCATGCGCCACCACTGCCCAGCTGTCTTTCTTTCTTGTTTCTTGTAACTTAGTTGCATAATATTCTCAGTGGATTGAAACTTACATACATGTACAGATAAAATGACTCCTCCTGCCTCAAACTGTAAAGACTTGACCATTGTCCACAAATAGCAATTTCATTTCATCTATAACCCACTCATTCCTTTCCCTCTCCCATGTTATTTCAAAGCTAGAGAAGGATTCCTTTTTTAAATAATTGCAAATGTGAATAAAAGGTGGACTTTTAAAATCCTAACAACAATTAATTGATATTTCTTAGTACATTAATATAACTTTTATTAATATCAGTTGTTGTAATTGAAGTTTCTTCAACATAGGTCACTCCAAAAAAAATGCAAACTTTAAAATTCATACTTCTTGTCAGAGTTACGTGATTCTAATTTCTCTTAGATTTTTCTTAGGCTTGCCTTTTGGGAAACATTAGCATCTTCCATGTACCAGATTGTAGGTTTTCCCAAGTTACAAAATTATCTCCTGTTTGACCTTCTTCAAAAAGGAGGAATGTTTTCTTCCAATTCTCCTACTTGCATTCAAATTATTCAAGGCAATCCACCTATCAATTAAAATATTATTACAATCATAACTTGAGCCCTGTGTTATAGGAAGATTTAAAGAAAAGCTGAAATGGATTTTAAAATATTCAAAGCTTTAAAGAAAAATTCATATTAAAGATGAAATTTTGAGTTTTCACTATGCACTTCATGCAGAAAAGGAACTCGATGCATGCACAAAGAAGCATATCAAAATTCTTCAGTTTGTTCCCAGGGCTCTGACACCAGCTGACTTAGATTAAATAGCAGTGAGCTGGAAAAGCATTCTGGGTATTGGTATGCAAATGAATTCACCAAGCATTTCTTCCTATGGCTTTGGAATTCCCACAGCTACAACTACATGAAACATATATTTTAAAATTGCATTTTAAGCAAATAAATGTAACATTAAACCTATCCTTTTCATAGCTCAAATATAATCCGAATAGAGCTAAAAATGTTTGATAAGAGGAACAAAAATAATTCTGAGAAAATGGGAGTATTTATCAGGGTATTCACAGGTACCTGGGAACATGTGCAATGACATAATCTTGTCTCTGTAGTTCCAGCTTGAGCACACTGCCACAGAGCCTTTCCTGTGCCCTTCCTGCTCAAGTCGAAGGATGGCCATGGCCAGCAGGTACAGGAAGCAGGTGGAAATCAGTGGTTACCTCATAAAGAGAAAACATTGTTTACAAATGTTGTTTTGAGGGTGACTTTTCTGGTGAGTCCTGTCCCCATCATCTGATGCTACAAGGAAGTTGTAGTGCAGTGGAAGATTACTAATTTGGGAAGGAAAGGAAACTTTTACAAAAATCAACCCTTTCTTCAGAAAAATAGCTCACATAGAGAATGTTACAATATATTTATATTTGACACCTTAGCTGCCAGCAACCCGTACTGTAAAGAGAATGGATTACTATGAAGCCTTTTCTCACTCAGATGAAATATTATAATGGCAGTGTTTTAGCGATATGACACAGATTCTTGACTTTCCTCAGTGTTTAACTCTACCCTTCCTTGTACCCACACTTCAGTGGAGTAGTACTGGATTCCAAAATTATAAACTGAAATGCAAAATGCATAATGCAAGCCATTCTTTCTTCTATGTAAGCCAAGATCACTTTGCAGCATACCCCTGCAGGGGACCTAACAGGGAATTTCCAAAAACATTAATGTATTCAGAAGAAATGTCAAAATAAAGAAAGCCTGTAAACACTGTCTGTGGGAAGCTTTTTGTGCCATTCCTGAATGCAAAATGAACTCTCATTTTCTTACAGAAGTAGAATCCATTTCTGCCATCTAGTGACAATAAGTCCAACAGATACTGAGAAGCGAAACTCATTTTCTAAATGTGCTCACAATTCAATCCAAAGCAACTAGGACATGTACACAGGCACTGTCCTGAAGATGCAATGTAACTTCATGCACACATATTCTTTAGAAAGGAATTTTAAGGAAGTTCCTTGGGTGTTAAGTGGCATCCACGTGTTTCTTATTAATCTTTGAAGCTAGAAAACAAATATATAACAGTACTTACTATGTGCACATTGCTTTTTGAAGGTGTCAAATCACTTACACATGTGTCAACTTGTTCAATACAGGAACAAAAGGGGAGGAGTGTGCCCTAAGCAGAAGTATAGTCTCCAAAGCCAGATGTCTAAACCTAAAGCTTGTTTGCTCCCATATTTGAAAACTTGTGAATGATCCATCCAATAGAGTACTAAGCTCTCATGATTATAGACCTTAGTTCAATGACTGTAACATCATGTCTTTCCATAAATTTATTATATAACATTGGTACACGATGTGTATATGTAGTAAAGTACAAAAGCTTTCCTTCCAAAAGTTCTCTTTCTGGAACTTTAGAATCTGAATACCCACAAGCAGATGTAAAACAATTTAGTTGCATCTTGGTCATGGAAGGTAAGGAAAAGGATTATGATGTGAGGAAAGCTTACTGGGCTCTCTCTCTCTCTCTCTCTCTCTCTCTCTCTCTCTCTCTCTCTCTCTCTCTCTCTCTGTGTGTGTGTGTGTGTGTGTGTGTGTTGTTGTTGTTGTTGTTGTATGTGAATGTGGCAGATGCAGGCAAGTGTAAATACACTTGCACATGCACCCACATGGACAACTTCAGATATCTTCCTCTACTGTTCTTCACTTTATTGCCTTGAGACCAGGTCTTTAACTGAGTGAAAGGATCGCCATTTGGGCTAGACTAGAGGGTTGGAAAGCTCCAGGTATCTGCCTCTCTACAAATAACAATACAGAGTTTATAGGAAAAGCAGTGTGTAGTCAAGTCTGGTCTTTTATGTGGTTCTTGAGATTCAAATTCAGATCTTCATACTTGCAGAAGAAATACACTTACCCACTGAGCCTATTTCTAGCCCCCAACTTACAGACTTAAAGAAAATTGTCTTTCTAGTTGTCTTAATCAGTTTTATTTTGTTTTAAGATAATACCTACTGATGGCTACTTTATACAAAAAGGGTGGTTGTGTGCATCCTCCATCCAAATTCTTTAGAGCCAGAATCTTCTGACTGAAGATCTGAACAGAATGGCCCCAAAGTCCTAATGAGGTCCTCTCTGGCTATATAACAACATAGGCAGAGAGCAGACAAAGAAATGTCACCTTGTGGGAAGCCAAGCATTCTTGATAGCCTGGTTTCAGGCCAAATGACAGAAAGAGAAAGCAGTCACATAGTACCTAATCCACTCACAAGTCCCCAACAGTGCCTTCATCCGTTAAAATGCTTGCAACCCAAGTGCCTGGTGGTTGGCCCTGCCTCTTTTCTCCTTTTTAATTTTTTTCTTCCTTTAATTGCTGAGATTATAAAGATACTACCACTTAAAAGTTCCATAGCCCCAACACAGCCAGGAGCAAACTTCCAGCATGTGAACTCTCTCTGAGAACCACCTACAAATGCCAGCACCAAGTAATTGCTTGAAACTTGGATTTGAAGAAGAAAAACAAAACAAACTCAGTGATTACTTTGCTTATTTTGTGACAGTATTGTTCATTTTTTCCTTTTCTTTTAACTACTGAACACAACTTTTGTTTTTGACTCAATGTGTTCTTTTCTGGGTCAGAGCAGATGAGATAGTACAAAGAGTAAGCAAATATCTTTCCAAAATATTTAAGTTCTGTCCATATACACCTGTGAGGAGACTGGGGATTTAGAAATAGGTGCAGATTTTTGGAGTGGGACTATTGTGGGATATTTTTCTGTATATTGTGAATGTGTGATGTGCTCCTTAGTTGATAATAAAGCAATTTTGGCCAATGGCAAGGCAAGATGAGGTTAGGTGATACAATCACACTGAGAACAGAGATGAAGGGTGGAGTCAGGTCAGACACCAGCCTGCCACCAAGGAAGTAAGATAGGTAGAAAAGAAGGTAATAAGCAACAAGCCACAGACAATGTGCCAAAGCATAGGCAAGAAATATGGGTTAATTTTAATATAAGAGCTAGCTAGGAATAAGCCTGAGCCATCAGCCAAACATTTATAATTAATATAAGCCTCTGAGTGATTATTTGGAAATGTCTGGGGGATGGGGTTGGACCGAAAAAAAGCTTCTGATTACAGTGGGACTTGGGAAATCACTTTAATTTTCTCCACTTCATATATATATATAAATGATATATATCATTTCTAGAATAATTTTCCTGATTTTTATACTATACCTCTTTTCAAATCCTTTACTCCCTTTTTCTTATCTCCACAGACCTTGCCTCTTGTTATGAGAGAAGGTTGTTCTTTGGAAATTTTCTCTTTTTCTACAAGAACCCCATTCTATCTACACATCCACCAATACATTGAAATGTTTGTATTTTCTGAGATCTAGATTTGCATGATCAACTATTCCTCAAATTCTCCATCTAAAAGTAAAATTCACATCTACAGATTAATGTATTTAAATCTGAGCTTCATGCTTTTTCTATGGAAGCTTATATCCCTACACTACCTTAGTCAATAGCTCTTTGCTCACTGCTTAGGTTGTTTGTAATAATTATGATATGAGTTTCAGGTGTTGAGGCCAAAGTAGGACCACAGAATACATCCAACTGCAGTTTTCCCTCCCTTCTCACAGTCCCTCCCCTTGGTCCCCTCTCCCCAGGTTCACTCCTTCTCTTCAGTTTTCCTTCAAAAAATATGTAGAGGTAAGCATCTAATCTGACCTAACAAGTTACAATAAGACTAGATACAGACCCTTATATTAAGGCTGGACCAGACAAGGCAACCCAGTAGGAGGAAATGAGTCCCAAGTACAATCAAAAGAATCAGAGATACATAAGGAAAGTTACTTGCTACAACAGTAAGAAGTGTCTAGGAACGCAAATCAAGAGACATATATTTAGAAGTTTAGCCAAATCCTCAAAGATCTTAGTGTTGTACTTTATAGTACTCAAATGATACTATAAAGAGATTGCAGTCGCTCATGTCATCAGGTGTAAACCTGACATTCAGAAGAATAAGCATTCTCTTTCTTAAGACTGAAAGAGTAAGGGGACATTTGACAGTAGTTACTTCTAGATTATCTTTCATATAGTATTGGTCAGAAGTAGCCTTTCCTGTGCCAGTTCCTGGCAGAGTTGAAATGCCGTTGTTGTCTTGGATTAATCATTCAAAGTGTATTATTAAGACATCAACCATATCTGATGGAGAAGCTAGAATTGTCTCAGTCTGTGCAAATATGTGATAGTAAAATGCCTTTCACAACCTGTAGCTGGAACTTAATTACTGAACACATTCATCTTATCTCTCCATGGTTTAAATTGTCTAGATAAGTAGTTGAGCTGCTGAGGTAGATGCTGTCTTATCCTCATTGCACTGCTGTCTAGTATGATGAATGATTTATATGATCTATTCAACACTCCAAGCAACATAACTACCAGCATTTTTCTATCTTGTGTTTCTAGTACTGGCTTTGAGTGCATAGGATTCTCATGCCTGAATGCCTGTGCTGCTTCCCATGCCATCTCTTGGGTCTCTCCTGATAGTTGCTGTCTTGGAAGAGAAGCACACAGTTGACAGATAGGAGAACAAAAACCTGTCTAACTCAGAGACTAATGCCTGTGCAGTGGAAAATGATAGGCATGAGGCTCAAACTGGGAGATTATATATCAATGAATTCAAAATAAAATAGAGAATTAAATAAGAATGAGTCAAACTTATTGATTTAAGATATATGAAAGAAATTCTTTGCCTTTCTCCATGGCAGAATGATTTTCACAAGCTCTCTTAGACACCTAAGACTCCCAAGGAGGCACACTCATTTCCAGCTTTACTCTTGAAAATTCAATGGGCATGGATGATCAAACAGGAATCAATGGGAGTTCCTGTTTTGGAGAATGGGATTTTCCTGTTAAAGTTCCTTTTTTTCTATTTGTAAGATGGTTTAGAGGATCTTACTTTCTACTCAGCTATTGGTTTTCAAACTTGTGCAATACCTGTAGCAGGATACTCACACACATTATTTCATTAAGTGCACATTAGCATGGAGGAGAGGTATACATATTTTCATTTATTTGATAAAGATTGAGCTTAGAGAAGTAGAATAATTTGTAAATTATAGAATGGGCAAGTAATTACTCTAGATAAGATATGACCCTAGATCAATCTCATGAAAATTTATGGATGCAAATTTTATTTTATTTATAACTCTAAAATCATGTCTACTCCAGAAAGGGGGATAAAGCTGCATTAACAACTAGAACCAAAGTATTCTAGAGTTGGACTGTGTTGTTCGGTGATTGTTCAGAGTCAGTGGTAACAGTTTGCACTTTGCTGGTAAACAATGACAGAAAGTCTGGCTCACACTCAGAGAAAGTCCACCATGCTTCTTATGCATGGAAAATGGAAAAATACAGTATTTTTAAATATCCATATGAAGTAAAAGCCAAGGGTATTGGTGAGTGTTGTTGACATCTACAAAATCACCATGTCATCAAGCAGTACTTTCTTTCTTTATAGTAGAGTTCATGAAGCAAGACAGAATTTCCTGTCTAGTAATAGAAAATATGAAAAATTTTGACATTATTGTATAGTTTCCCCATCACAGAAAAAAATGTAGAAATTGCATAAAAATAAGATACAAAATATGTATTTTTATATATCCCTTCTCCAAAATGGGCCCAGTGTAAAAAGCCATACATAGAACACTTGGGGTATAAAAAGGTATTCTAAACATATAATGACAATTTCACCATGAAAACCCCTCCAATAAAAAGGAAGATTCATGGTCACATTTATTACTCACTTAAAAAGAACACAAAATTGTATGGTGACCAAGGATGTAGTTAAGTTAGTAAAGCATTGTTTCATACACAAAACCCTGGGTTCAGTCCCCATTGCCACATAAACAGAATATTAGGTGAATATCTCTTATTCCAGTACTCTGAAGGCCAAGGCAAGACGATCAGAACTTTGTTGTCCTTAGCTACATAAAGAATTTGAGGTCAGACTGAGTACATGAGATAGATCATGGCTCAAAACAAGTACAAAAGCCTTTAGGTTTTGTATCTTTTTTTAAAAACCAAAGCAATGTGCAAGTGCTACTTTATACTGAGTAATCCAAAGGCATTAAGGATATTATTTACCCACCATTCTTCCAAGCTATGCTACTTTGAGTTATTCAATGTTAAAATTTTGGTGTACATTCTTTGAGGTCTTCCTGTAAGATCATGCTAAGTCAAAAGATTATTCTCTTAAAGAATGGCTTCTCTGACAGCATCTCCCAACAGCTCTTGTATATCAAATACATCTTTTCAGAGCAATGTATTCCTGGAACTCATTTCTATTAATAGCTGAAATACACTCTCAATACTATAACTTCTGTGATCATTCACCTATTTACAGGCATTTAGACTATGATCAGGAACTTGCAATTATAACTAAATTAGAATAAATGCAGTGTCCATGTGTTTCTGTACAGTAGTTCCTGAAATGAAGAAACTAGAGTAAAAAAGATACATGTGTATGTTAGAACCTAATGGATAGTGGCATATAATTTTCTAAATGTTGACTTTAATGAGATGCGTCATTGACTGTCTAGCTTAGACTCTTTCTGAGAGGCATAAAAGATAAATGGGTTTTATTTTAATCACTAAAAAATTGATGCCACTGAAAGATTTGATTGTAACTTTTACTTTTGCTTACCAAATGTGAATATATGTTATTTCAATAATTCGACTCATAAAAAAAGAACAGAACAAATGATAAAGAAATGAAGTAATCAAATTTATATGCAACCTATCTAACTAGAATAGACATGAAGTCTCAACCATTTTTTCTTCACCATATAAATATGGTTCAATATCTCTGCTCATGGCAATGGATGCTTTCTAAAACAAAATACCCAGTATGTCTTTGGAGGCCAATCCAGTACAAACAGAAGAAAGGCATGGTTCTCAGTTAGGAACACATAGACATGTAAGCTCAGAAGAAAGGATGAATACAGCTCTCATTTCTAGAATTTAATTTGATTTGCCTTTAGCTGACTTTTCCTTGTGTGCCCTAAAACTACATGATACAGATTTAAATAAAATCACATACTTTTAAAAATTATTTTGTTTTCTAAATGAATGTATAATTAGGCTTCAACATTATTTCAGAAGCAAAAGTAAAAATAAAAATTGAAGTTAGAATTATATATTTAGATATTAGCATATAAAATATCAGTATGAAGATTGACCCCATTAAGAATATTTAACAGTTCATCCCAAAAAATTATCAGAACAAAAGAGTATCTCTCCCTTGTTTTATGTATTGTTGTTATTAATGATCAATTTTAACAGTTGACTAGAACATTAAATATTGGAATACTTTAATAAGTTTCACTTTTGTACATCTAGTTCCAGTCTATTATGTAGTCATAAACTTTGCTAAGTCTCAAATGTATTTCCTATCATATATTGGGATTTGAAGATATTTAAGGCCAGGGATAGACTGTATTATCACAAAGTTACAACCTAATGTGAAGAAACAATATAAAGATGACAGAAGAAACATGCCTTAACAGGGAAATTAAACGATAGAATGGTTGATCTAGAAGGGCAAAACATTGAACATGACAAAATTATTAAATGGATACATGCACAAACATTCTGACACTGGATGTCTTTTTATATGCAATGATAAGTTAAAAAGCAATGAAATACAACAATTTAAGCAAACTAGGAAATTATATATTCTATTCCAAGACTTAGACAAGGTCTCCAAGAAATAGCCTAACATGAACCACACAGGAAAGTGTGTGATTGAGGAGGAATTCTGGGTAGAAACATGAAGGATGTCAGGAAAGCAGGGCATCAGAAAGAGACACAGTTAACTAAGGAGAGATCTTTGTCAGGGCCCCAGAAAGTGTGCTTCTTGTTGATCAACAAAGGAATCTGGAGTATACGTTTGTCTGAAGATTTACATAAGGAAGCAGGATTCCACCTTCCAGTCCATCACACGCTTGTCACCTCCTAAGAACAAAGTGGTACCTCTAGTAACTCTGAGGATGTCTTCTGAAAGAAACTATATGTTGATAGACAAAGAAGCACCCAGATAAAGTGATAACCCACAGAAGTCTGGTCAATCGTTTATTAAGGGATATGATAGGATTAACACATTCATGAATACAGAATGAAGTGATACAGCTACATCCTTGTCCACCAGGGAAGGATGGAGAAAGCTCTATCTCAGATCATCAAAATGTGGCTTCAGGAAAACCACCATGTCCCAGAGAGAGTGTGTGACCCTCCTCCTCAGTTCTTATTCAGTCATGTACTCAGAGAAGAACATGCCCCATAGGGCTAGTCACACCAATACCATTGGTTAAATGGATAAAATTCCCACAACACACACAAAGTGATAAAATGATGTGCTGGGGCTCTGTTATTATCAGCATGGGTTCAGATAGAACATTGGCACTGTTGGATATGTTAAAATATTTGTGGTACCATCCCAAGACAATGTCAGCACCAAGTACTATGAAGATAAGTTGAGATAAAGTCAATGATTATGAAACTGCAACAAACATTCCAAATCCCAATGATGATAATATGATCTGTAAATTTTTGACCATGATCTGTGGGAACTCTGTTGCCTGGGATAACTCATGTAACTGACTCTGACACAGGGTGTCACAGGACAGTCACAGACTTGATGTCATCACTGTGTTAGAGGGTAAGGTGACACCTCAGAACTTGGTGTTGTGTTGACACATTTACTACATACATCATTTTTGCAAGATCTCTTCCTGCTCTTCTGAAGTGAGAGTTGGTCCTGAGCCTAAGAGGAGGGAGGGCAGAGTTGTTTCAAACACATAATTACTACAGTGTTCAGTGGATAGATATGTAAACTATTACTTTTAAGCAAGATAAAAATATGATATGTAAAAACTGTGAATCTGAGATAATAAATCTAAGAATCATATTGGTGACTCAAAAAATATAATCTATATTACACTGATTAGGACTGAATTCTGTTAGCAATTTACAGATTAGAAACTAGGAGAGCAAAGTAAATATCAAATGGTACCTGAGAATGTTAAATACGATATTAAAATGTAGGTATCTAAAAAAATCGTGTGATCAGAGGCATGAGAAGAATACAAGAGCTAGAATTAAAGGAATTTATTCTCCATGGGTCAAGTTGAAACTCCTATGAGTAACACTGGACCCATAAGGAGGACAACATAGATAAAAGGTCCAGATAGAGAAGCAATTAAAAATGAAAATGTGGTACTAGTACTGTTCATATACATCACTTTTATGTATAAATGAGCAAAATAGAAAAATAAGAGTTACTAGTCTAGGGTGGTTATCACAACAGGTATGATTAGGTCTCTTAATGTTTAGGAAAGACTTGCCTTTGGAGAAGCCTCTGAGATAAACATTATTAATGGAAAACTAGACAAATATGCATAGCTAAATATACAGTTACATGGCACAGAGGACTCTAAAAACAAGTGTGAGGAAAAGGATTTTTAATGAACAAAGAAAATGTATATTACAGTAGGATTAGCTATGGAGCTAGATAAGTTATTTATTAAACACCATAATTATATGATAGCAAGATTATTCTAGAAAATTTCAGCTCCTTTAGAGGCCAAATAGTTATCACTTAATATATTTTATATATATATATATATAAATATATATAACACAAACCTGCTATGTGAGTTTGAATTTACTATGCCTTGTAAAATGCTATTAAAATTACTACTTCTTGGTACTTGTCAATATGAATAACAGAGAAAAACATTTAAGGAGTATCATCAAAACTATGTATTCTATAGAACTGGTTATCTTCTGTAACCAGGCATGGCTTCATGAGGTTGGGACTGGCACACCAATCTAGCCACAAAATCTTTGACCTACAACATATCCTGTTTGCAAGAGGTGCTGGGAAATGGTGGCTCAGAGTTTGTGGGAGCAGCCAGCCAATGACTAGTCTAAATAGAGGCCCAAGAGGGGGAGTCCATGTCCAATACTGCCTGGATGGCCAGTATCTAGAAGCTGGATGGCCTAAAGACATAGGGTAGAACCAAACACAAATGGCAAAAAAATTAAAGTCAATAAAATGATTCCTAATAATATTCTGCTATACTCATAGATTGGTGCCTAGCCCATTTACCATCAGAGAGACTTCTTCCAGCAGCTGATGAGAGCAGATGAAAAGATCCACAGCCAAACATTAGGCAGAATGTTGGGAACCCCACAGAAGAGAGGGAGGGAGGATTGTAGGAGCCAGAGGGGCCAAGCATACCAGAACACAGCCCACAGAATCAACTAAGCAGACCTCTTAGGGCCCACAGAAACTGAAGTGGCAATCCAGACACTGCATGGATCTGTACTAGGTCCTCTGCATATATGTTGTATTTGTTCAGCTTGGGGTTTTGTGTGACTCCTAACAATGGGAGTAGGGATATCTCTGACTCTTTTGCCGGCTCTTGGAACCCTTTTCCTCCTACTCAGTTGCCTCATCCTGCCTTGATATGAGGGTTTATTCCTAGTCTTAGTGCTCCTTGTTATGCTGTGTTGGGTTGATAAGCCTGGGAGGCCTATTCTTTTTTGAAGAGAAATGAAGGAGCAGTGGATCCGGGGGAGAGTGAAGGTGATAGGAGACTGGAATTATATAAGAGAAGAATATGTAATTGTATTTTATAAGAGAAGAATAAATAAAAAATATATATGTGTTCTGTTCACTTTAAAATATAAAGCAATGATGATATATTTTAGAGAAAATCCAGTGGTAACACTTTTCATGCTCTGTAAAAATTATTTTTAATCTATTTTCAAATATAAATTATACTTAAAATTATAAAAATGAATGCATTGCTATGTTAATTACTTACTCAGAAAGTATCATTGAGAGTAACAGCACTGATATTCTCTCCTGAAATTTATACAATGTTGAAATGCTGCATTTGTGTCTCAGCTCTTACATTGTGTACTGCTTTAGTGTTCAATCCCTGACTCAGCAAATATTTAGTAAAAGTGATAACTGGCTGATTAAACTCGCACTGTGGAGCCAATGGCCTACTTGTATATCTAGTTTGAAATCTTACCTTTCATGAGCTGGGCCATGAGAGGGTAGATGACTGGATCATATGTTATATACACTCCTCCACTGCAACAATGGCTTTTATGTCAGAAACATGGCATATCTTAATCTGGAGGAAATTAACACAAAACAGACTTATGAAACTCCTTTGTCTGAGGTAACATGTTTTTTATTTTATAGTATACACATGTATAACAATTTGAGTCCTGACTGTGGTTTCACGAATAATTTCACATTTGAGGAAATCTTCAAAGCAACTCATATTCTTTTACCTAAAGATATTGATCATATTTCTCTCCTTTGATTGGTTTCTACAAAGCCTAGAGTCAAATTTCAGATCTACCTAAGCACGTGTGTAGAACTATAGGGCAAATACTTTATGCACCAACCCGACCTCTGGCTTGATTTTACTTTTTCATCCTTCATCTTTCCTTTGGCTTTTTTACACATTTAAAATTTATTTTCTCTTCATGCAACTTTATGTTTTCACAAATAGTTTTTGTTAAAATTCAGGATACTAATAAATAAGTAACTAAAGCCTCAACTAGACTGTCTCTGTACTAAAGCACAGGTGAGCTCTTGCAGAGATAATTTGTTGAAAGGGTAGGGTACCACAAGAACAGTACCATTCTTAGATAAACCATTCTTGCCTGAGGAGAAAGGAGTGGAGGAGGTGATCTTGAGCATTGCTGTTGGTAAGATAATTAAAATTTTATTCACTGTTACAGGAGAGACATAAATCATAGGTGCAGCGTGATAAATAGCATCAGACTCATGAGTCCAGTGCATGAGAGCTGAGCTACTGCTAAAGTGAAGTTACGGTCTTCTTGCTGGGAAGCGTGATGATTGGTAATGTAAATAAACAATGAGGAAAACATAGCAGGCATTCACATCCACCCTTATATGATGAAATGTGGAAGATATAGAGAAAAGAAAGCTGGTGACAACTCTTTTCAAAAGTGAAGCTTCCTCTTGGGGGGAGTGCGGGATGAGGGAAGAGAGGGGACTTTGGTGTGTAAAATGAATGGAAAATTTTTCTTAATAAAAAACTGAAGCTTAACCTAAAATGTGTACTGTAAATCTGAAAAAAAAAATGAAAATAAGGGTCTAATAGCAACAGAAAATATAGTATATATATATTGCATATACTGATGAAGTGTATCAACTGTTAATTCAGTGGACTTTCAATGACTAGTGAATTAGTGCATGTCAATCACCCACTAAATTCTATGCAGAAGCTTTTATAAACTTTACTTTAAAATGGAAGAAATAACCGTTACTATAAAAAAGTACTGTGTGATTGAACAAATGAAAAAGCTTCATGGTTCAATACAGTTTGCACAAAGGTTCATCCTATATACATGAAAGAAACAAATATTCACCCAGAATGGGTAACTGTCAGAGAAACATCCATTGGTTTTTACACTATTTTAGTGACTCATTATTTTAAGTTATTTGTTTTCATAAGTACCTATCTGGGAATGACCATGGCATCTAAGTCAGGTTCTGGGATTTCTGGAAAGCAGCTAATGGACCTCTCCTTAAAATCATGGAGCTAGGATAGCCAAGTCTTGAGGCTGTGTATGGAGCATCAAGTAAGTGGTGCCTATGGTTTCCATCCAGCTGCTAGGGATGAAAGGACAGAGAAGTTTGTAGTGAATATAGCAACTTCATCAGGATTTGCACATTTGAAGAAAAATGTCTGACATTTTGGATGTTTTTATTTTTATTTTTTATTTTTGTTTTCTTTCAAGAAAAGATCTCCCTCTGTCCCCAAACTTGGAATTGAACTTGTGATTATCATCTACCTCCATCGTCCAGCTGTATTAAAGATATGTTCTCTATGCTAGGCTTCTTGCCAGGCTTTAATGCTGTGTTACAGATGTGTTCTGGCATTACAGATGTGTTCTGTGTGCTAGGCTTCATGTCAGGCTTTAATTGAGAAATTTTAACCTTACTAATCTGCTTACTCTTTTGACCATGACAATCCTATTTAAGTTAGTCATAAATTTCTCTTTTGTCACTCAGTTTATAAAAATTTTCTTAGTTTATTTTTAACGAGTCTTGTTTAAAATAAGACCCAAGATCATGAAGTCATTGAATATGTTTAAGCAAGCAGAATTATGTTCACAGTTCAATTTTGAAATTAAGGAGAGCATACAGAAAGATTGATAGCAAATAAATGTCTGACATTTTTTATAACTATCCCTTATTGAAAATTGTATCATTCAATCCATAAAGGGGGTTTTAGAAAACCACTTTCTCAAGTTAAACCTGATCATATGGGAGGTTTTACTTACATTAATAAATCGAATGAACAGTTTTAATTAAAAACTCATGCTATTTTCAAAATAATGCTGAAGAGGAGATTTCTGATCAATTGTAACTGCCAGATGGGAGATTTTCATAAGCTGTTTTTAATATTTCACTTTCATGAGCACATCACTTAAACATGCTGCCTACTTATCTCAAATACAAATGTTACTCAATCACAGTATTAAAATAATGCAATAACTTAAGTACTTTTCTATAATTTTTGTTTATAGACTTTAAATATAAGGAATGAAATTCAATAATTGGATTACCGAAGTGTTTCATCAAATTAATTAAATTTCCACAGCAAGCTCACTGATGAGGAATTATGACGTACCTGGTTAATAAGTTAAAATTGTGCTGAGATGGCAATTTGACAAGTGTCACTGACAAGTAAAATGAGAAAAAATAAGGTGCATATGTGTTTCCATATGATTTTTATTTATATTAACTTTTATGAAATTAAGTTATATTCATAGCTATGATTAAATGTGTTCGCATTAGTATGGAGAAGGAGACCACTACATATTTACATTTTACATTTGTCTACAAGTGGCATTTTGCTTTTGGAAAAGGTTTTGAACATTCACCATTTGATCTGATTCTTACAGTATCCCACTGACTTAAGGAAATTATTGCTTTCCTCATGTACAAAAATAAATATACAAATAAAAACTTGAGAAGCAGAGCTAAGGATTTTTCAAAGAGATTCTAATTACTGAGACAGATCTGGAGACTCCCATGATGGTAGTCTCTGCTGTCACTTTTTACCCCATGCCTAGGAGGAGATGGGAAATGAAAGAGCTGGCTGTAAGCCAAAATCTTGCAGTATGCATGAAAACAGTAACTAGAACCTCTTTTTGCTATCCCTTGATATTCCTCATGAAGCCATAACTTGTACCAATTCCTTTTCTTCTTTCCTTATCAGAGAACACAATGGGCAGCAAGAATAATAGTACTATAGTGACTAATAGAATGCCCAAAGCAGGACAATCATAAACCAACAGAATCTAACAACAGGTCATTAAGAAGATTCTTTACTCATCTCTATTTCCAGCTTACATACATTCCTCTTGTCATTTCAACTTAGTGATCACTCATGCTCCCCATTTTTAAGAAAAGTCATTTTAAGATTGTCTTGAAGACTTAGGAGGTTAACAGATTTGCAGCACGAACTCTCTGGATAGTTCAGGACATAGCGGTTACAGTGAAGCAGAGACGCAAACGGACATCGGAGTACAATAAAGACAACTGGGAGAGAATTTACTGATGGATGGATGTTTTCATCCAACCTCTTCCAAAATATGGCCATGTGCCTAATAAAAAGGATCTGCTAAGATCAGGGGAAAAAACACAAAAAATATGGGAAAAGTTCCTTCTATATGTTTAGGTCAAATATCTAAAAGGTGAATCCTGAAATCAACAGATAATGGAGAGAACAAGTGCTGTGTCTAATGGGCTGAAGCTATGGATCAGCACCAGAAGATCCAGTCCCCAACACCACCTAATGTGTGTTATGCCAACTGTCTACTCCATCCTCCTTCCTGTCTCCTTTTCATGATGTCACCTCTGCTGTGGACCTCCTTCCTGTTGGCTTCCTCTATACAGTGTTTATCTGAGTAAGCAAACCCTTTAGCACTAAAACACCATCATGTAGTCTCTAGGAAAGTTTAGAAGTGGATAACCTTTTATTATCATAAAGTTGAATACAAGTAAAACATGAGAAGATACTTTCATCAAATATTAGTCATATACTTTTATTATGGGAATTGAGTTCCCTGGAGATCCAAAAGAACTGCATTCAAATACTAGCCATCTTGACATATTTTTAGTTATATTAATTCTATTTATTTATCATATTAATATTATATAATTTAACATGTAAATAATATAATTTAATTATATTGGTGGCAATTGGACTGAGGCTTTCATCCATGTTAAACAAATGGACTACCTGAGCTATACCCTCCTGCTTTATTCAGAATTTAAATGAGACCTTTTACTGTCCATGTGAACTTTAGTAGAAGTTGTTATACCTTCACTGAGTTCTTATGTTCCGTTAAATAAAAGTGGAAGAAAAGCACTGCATCTGTATGATATCTCCTTTCTCAAATGATGTCTAGTTTGTCTTATCAGTTTCCTACTTAGAGAAAGCTGGCACTCAGAAGTACAAAACTTGTATAAAATCACGGAGTTAATCAGTCTTTGGGGCATAATTCAACTTCATATTTTACACCCAAGTTCCTCTGAAGATTAAAGTGATATGCCAACATTTGTAGGTTAATGCACTTCTGTAAATGTACAAATAATTACATTATTT
Source organism: Peromyscus leucopus (assembly GCF_004664715.2). Lineage (NCBI taxonomy): Eukaryota > Metazoa > Chordata > Mammalia > Rodentia > Cricetidae > Peromyscus > Peromyscus leucopus. The sequence continues at coordinate 67,276,000 of NC_051072.1, read as the reverse complement.
GCTAAGGTGGATCCTTGTAATAGATTGGTAATATAAAAATACTAAAATAGCATTTCATGAAAGTATATCCCTATAATCTGAGTGAATTAATTAAATTTCTGGAAGCAACTTTTAAGTAAGGCATGGGATTTTTCCGTATAAAATCCTGGCATAGCTTACTAAAGGAACAGATGTTATCACAATGAACACAAAATATAAGAGTGTGTCTATCTTTCACTGGGCATTTGGCAACTTGCAAGGGAAACCAAGCAGCTGGGTCATAGCACACTAAATTATTTAAAGGTCAGACATATTCACCTCATTCTGTAGGCTGAAACAAATTACAAATGCATTAAAAAGTTTGAATTTTTGGAAGTCAAATAAAGGAAATTTGAGAAAATTTTTCAAAAATTAAATCTTTGAAAAAGGTATGATTTTCTAAGCCTTGACTATGAACATGATGCATATAGAAATATATTATTAATATAATGTTTTAAATACAAGTATACTGATTAAAATGGAAAGTGTATTTATGGAAAATTTTCAAATGTTACATTTTATTGCTAATTTGGTTATATTTTGATATTTCCAATTAGACACTACTTAAACTTCTGATGGAAAGTCATTGAAATTCAAATTACAAGCAGGCAAATACTCCAACAAATAATTAACATTAAATAAAAATGTAATCATCAAATAGAAATTTGGAAATGTTTTGACTTTCTTGTAGCCAAAAAAAAGGTAAATTTGGGCAAGTATTGTTTAACAGCAAAACAACAATGCAAAATAAGTAAATACACGTCCGAGATCCCGTGAGAGTGCGATGGGTGGACCCCCAGATCCCTGTGAGAGTGCGATGGGTGGGCTCCGAGATTCCCGTGAGAGTGCGATGGGTGGGCTCCAGATCCCCGTGAGAGTGCGAAGGGTGGGCTCCGACATCCCTGTGAGAGTGCGATGGGTGGACCCCCAGATCCCTGTGAGAGTGCGATGGGTGGGCTCCCAGATCCCCGTGAGAGTGCGATGGGTGGCTCCCAGATCCCCGTGAGAGTGCGATGGGTGGGCTCCGACATCCCTGTGAGAGTGCGATGGGTGGACCCCCAGATCCCTGTGAGAGTGCGATGGGTGGACCCCCAGATCCCCGTGAGAGTGCGATGGGTGGGCTCCCAGATCCCCGTGAGAGTGCGATGGGTGGACCCCAGATCCCCGTGAGAGTGCGATGGGTGGGCTCCCAATCCCGTGAGAGTGCGATGGTGGGCTCCAGATCCCCGTGAGAGTGCGATGGGTGGCCCCAGATCCCCGTGAGAGTGCGATGGGTGGGCTCCGAGATCCCTGTGAGAGGGTGTTGGATGGGCTCCCCATTCCTTCCCGACAAAGACAAAAATTAGTTCAGTTGTGGGGAAGTAATTTGGAAAGTAGCTTGTTCAGAGAAATTCCCAACTTAAACTCTAGTCAGAGAAAACAGGCCAAAAGACAGAAATGGATCGCTTACAGTAAGGCCAATTACACAGGATCCAACATCTAGCAGGGCTATTAGACTTTAACACATTCTCACTGAATATCTGGATAACATCGCTTGCTGCTTTTAGACTAATAGTTGTAAAGATTTTTAAAGAATCAACACAATTAGCTGAGTTTTCCTTGAAACACAATCAGATGAATCAGAATGTTAAAAGTTGAATTTTATATTATTTCTTAAAGTACTGGAGAGGAATGTACCAAGCACATAACTGGTTAGATTCATAGGTGCATTTTTACATTTGTTCCAGTTTCAGATTTTCTCTAAGATGAGTCATTTGTCTCTGTGTTTATTTAGAGGGGTCACCAGTTTAGACTGTTAGTAACAGATATCCCTACACATTGAGATTAAAAACAGTTTTTACCAAGATAAATTGATGGCAATTTATGTATGCCAAGCCTGCCTAAAACTTCTGGTCTTCCTACTTCAGCCTCACAATGGCTGCTTTTATGATCTGTGCTACCTTATCTGACAACAACACTTCAACTGAAATCAATAATAGTGTTTTTGTAAATTCTGTCTTCTATTAGTTGGACCCACATAAACTTTTATGTCAATATATACAGCAACCAAATGAATTATCTAAATTCAACTTACGCTTTTGAATTTAGATAATACATGAATTCATTAAAACAAGTTCTAATGCACACACACACGTACACACATGTGCATGCCTATGCACATAATTTGTCATCATGCTCTTTGGTTTAGATCTGATTACTTAGGCTTTGGAAACTTATCATAAGTCTTTTCCCTGAAGAATTGACCCTCACTCCCTCAGCAGCATTGACTGAAGCTCTTCATCCAGCACTAGGGCATTGTGAATTTTCCCCCAATCCATGTTTCCATGTTGACAAATATGTTCTTGTTCAGGCAACCACAGGTCCTGTGAATCCCTGGGTATAATATTCCTCCTATGTGCAGGAGACTGTCTCATAGTAAATCTCATAGAAATCTTTCTGCCCCTTCCTCAACCATGTTGCCTGAGCCTTGAGTGAAGGATTATGTTATAGATATCTCATCTGGGCATGGATGCTCCCTGATCACTGATTATCTACAATTTGACCAGGTGTGGTTCTAATATAACAGCCTCCACCTGCTGCAAAAAGAAGCCTCGTTTGATGAAGAGAGAAAGTTGCACACTCACTTGTGGGTATAAGGATAAGTATTTAGAGGCAGTTGGATAGCAAATTAATTTAGCAAAATGGAAACAGTAGAAGCTATTGCCTCCCCAACCAAGAGTTCTTAGCTAAGTTTATGGTACCAGCCACAAATTCCCACCTATTAAGCTGGCCTATATACAGATAGCTACTTGTTACCTCTGAACTATCAGTATCCCTACTAAACCATGGGCATATGTTGCCAAGGAAACTGTTATTGTGGTTCACAGGACTTACAGGAGGGTAGCACTATTGATGACTTTTCTTCTTCATCAGCTTATGAATACCTTCCAACCCTATGAGAACCTGCCCTCAAAGAGGATGCTTCCCTGTAAGCATCAGTTTGATGTCTCCAAATCTTCTGACCAAAGTGTGTGATGTCTCCAGAAACAGACTTCCTCTGAAGTTCCGGCAGACAACCAATAGAAATTTCAGCACCCTGTATCATTTTGATGATCTCATGGGTTTCCCACTGTCAACTTGAAAAACTTATTCATTGTTTTGCACTGGGCTTATTGTTAAATTGTCTCTGGTTCCTGCAGGGAGCTTTATCCAATTAAATTATAGTCTATGTGTATGGTAACTGCAACTAAACTATAGTCTGTTCAGTTATAAGGAAAACTTAAGTCATGAAATTTTAAGATAACTGCATAAAACTGAAAAATATTATACTGAGTGAGATAGCCCAGATGTAGACTATTAGAAATCTATGAAGTTTAGAAAACTTCACAATCATTAAACAGCATGATGATGTAAGCAGTCCTAAACAAGGTGAGGTTTTCAAAGTGAATTCAGTTAAATTTTCAAGTGCAAATAGCACTTCATGAAACTGGAAGTTAGTTTAGTCTGGAGTAGGGAAGAGAAGCAGAAAGGGGTAGAGTTAGACAGAACAATATGCACCTCCTCTGTGTTTGAGTATTTTGAGTGCAGCCCAACCCCCAGGTGCACCCTGAACATCACTGGGGCCTCAGAATCATTCAGGATGGGCAAGTAGAATTAAATTAATCCTGTTGATATGATTTGATAAATATTGTAACAAAGGAACATAAAATGACTGATATTAGGACCTTAAATGTTCATTCCCTTTACATTAAAAAAATGTTTCTGAGAATTCCAACAGTATCTTTGCAACCTAGGAGCCACCCAAGTCATCGGTATATGTCTTCTTCATTCCTCTTTCCTTCTCCAGCTGCCCTCTAGGGAGTGACAGCAACAGCCACTGATCACAGAGCCACATCCCACCCATGTGCAGACACTTGTCTTCTTTATCTTGTTTATCACTAACACCAACCTTGTGAGCCACAGACAGCGGTTCCTAGAGGGCCGTGCATGGCTCTACGTGCACTAACAGCAACCCTTTGATCTGCTTCTAAAACAAATTGGACCAATTCTTCAAAATGCTGTGTAGGAAGAATTTTTAAGGATTTATAGCTTGTCTGTGATCTCCTCACACCTCCTTTGGCAAAGGATCTAAGAAAAGTTGCAGAAACAGAAATGAATAGTAGATTATTACCACAGAGAAAAAAGAAGCCTAGATATTGTCAATGGCATTGGTAACTTTTCTGTCCATTCTTTGCTGCTTGGGTAACCCAGTTGAAGTCTTTTGACCTCCCATCCACCAAGTTTCAGATACTTCATTCTAAAGAGCCAAAATAAAAATCACTTTAGCCAAGGGTTTCCTCATTGCAAATAACAGAAACTATCCCACACATTTTTTAGCTAAAAAAAATTAGTTTTTTTAACTTTCCTCAGAATTTTGAACCAGAATCAGGAACCTGAATAGGGGACAGAATTCCAAAACCCACAAGGAATCATTAATTTAGACACTAATTTCACCACTTCATTCTTTCATCGCTTCAGTATTTGTGACCTTGATAACCATGACTAATGAATAGTCCAAAGTATGAATAAATAGAGGAAACCAGTGTTATCATTGTTTTGTCACCATAGATAAACTGATAGCAATCAATAACACATCTGCCCTAGAGAACAGTGGATACTGAGTGTGTGGATGGTTTGGTACAGGGAAACAGTATGTAAACATTGCTAGGAGTTCGAGAATTAGAGCCAACTTGATCATATTCTAATCTCACCACAACCACCATATTAGTTGAGACCTTAAGAAAATGACTCTGGATGAAAATACTAAAGTCATCTATCTAGTGATGGAAATTAAATGAGATGATATGTATACAACATTTTGTTTGGTTCCTGGTGACTGGCAAATTTTCAGCAAGTGTGAGTTATGGAATTATTATTTTTGAAAAATTATATGTTGAGGAATTTTTTTAGTAGGCCAGAAGGATGGGAGACTTGGAAGAAATTAGAAACTGCCTTAAAATTTCCAAAGAGAACCAGTGTTACATGGGGACATCCAAGCTCTCATGACCTCTCTTTGACGCTGCTACTCTTGTATGATCTCTCCTTTCCCTTCGTTTTGAAAACAACTAGAAATAGAGATGAGAAAGGGGACCTCACTTCAGTGGTTTCCTGTGCATGTTGAACACCATAGCCTTTACCTATGACCTCACTAGATGAGAAGTTCTCAAACTCTTCCCCAGGAACACTGAGGAAGCAGTATGGAGACACAGTCCACTGCATGTATCAGAGAGAACCTCTCTATGGGACTCTAAGACACGAGATGCAGAACAGCCAATCAGGAAACATGAGGTACATGTTGGAATCACTTGTTAGAACTATATATAGATGTTCAAACCACAGCATTACCCTAAAAACTGAATAAAAATTATAGAAGATGGGACCATGTCATTAATATAGAGATTTTTCCAAACATGATGAAAATTTCTCCTGTAGCATGCAAACAAACAAGCACTTGTTCACTCACTGTGTAATGGTGTAGAGGCACACCACAGGAAGTATCTGAGGAAGGTTAAAACAGGCAGAGCTGGCTTCTTGTCTCACATAATTGACACTTCAATATTATCATAGCATTATTTCCTCATATCTAAAGGTAACACCATCTCATAGTTCCACATCACCTGTGAACTCATAGAGTTTAGATCCATTGTTTCTATTGGTAAAACATTAGTATACAAAGAAAGCCTTTGCTGGTGTGTGTGTGTGTGTGTGTGTGTGTGTGTGTGTGTGTGTGTGTACATGTGTGTGCAGGTGGACTGCACATGTGTGTACATATGTGTGGAGGAAGGAGTCAGCATCAAGTATTTTCCTCTGTTGCTAGTTCTATTTTTAAGTCAGGATCTTTTACTGAACCGAAAGCAAATTGATTCAGCTACACTGACAAGCCAGCTAGACCCAAGGATCCCTTGTCTCTGCCTTCCAGATCAGAGTTACAGGAGCTTGATGGCCCCAGATTTCACATTGGTCCTTAGGATCTGAACCGAGAATCTCATGCTTGCTTAGCAGGACCTTTACTAACTGAGGGCTGAGCTCCCTCAGCTTCCAGAAGACCTATTTGTAAGTAAAATTTTATTCATAGGCCAAATGAAATTTCAGGCATTAGTCAAATGAAGTGTATAAGAATTGGAAGCAGGGGGTGAACAACTGTTTGCCCTGTTTCTTTATAAATTATCAAGGTTATTTCCTCAGCTAGAATTATAGAGCATTGATTATTATATTGTATTAGGCAGTAAACCTTGATGAATACTATCTCATTTCAATCCTTTTAGCAACCCCAGTGTTAGCTGATCTCACTCCTTCATTCAGAAAGTCACTCAGTGACAGCTGAAGTGCTAGCAGGATGTGGAACAGCAGGAGAAAGAGAACCTATGGAGACAAGAGGAGGGAAAAAATGGAAGCACAATGGTAACATGGCCCAGATGAGATTTCCTTTACAGAGTACACCAAAAATAAAGCCATTTAATAGACTTTTGTCAGTAGATCTATGTCTCCTGCTTTGAAAACAAATGTGTTGGCTTTCTGTCAACATTCCCAGGGCTTAGCAGCAGGAGGTCATTACCCTTTGACAATGCTCAGTTACACAGAGATTATCTCCAATTAAGGGCTTTACTATTTCTGTGTTATTGAAGAAGGTGGTGTTTTAAGATAAATAACTATATGTTATTCAGTGTCATTATCCAATGGATTGGGTTGGACAATTTATATGTATACACAAGCAAGCACATCCAAGTCAATGAAGTATTTTACTGTCCCTGGACTGTTTTTAAGGCACAGTGCACAAATATTCTATCATTTAAGTACACAATTCATGAAAATTTTCTCATTGAAAAACATACAATAAATCCTTCCCCTTGTTGATGTAGCCAAGACAGTATAAGCATTTCAAATTTCTAAAATAAAGTAGGTATAAATGAAACATTTATCAATTATAATGCATTATGTTTTCTGACTCATTTCAGGAAGTATTATGGTAATAATTCTGGATGGTGGCCAGAGGCTCAGAGGAGAGTTTTTAACACTCAATAGAAACATTTATAGCTTTTAAAGATACAGAGTGCTGGTCTTATCAGCACATAGCAGAGAAATGATTAAAATATTCCAAGCAAATTCAAACTTAGTTGTCCTGAGGTAGAAATGTAGCATCATTCTGAGCTGAAACCTCCAATTATATAAGATAGGAAGACATCGGATTCATACACTGTCAGTCTACGCGACAGATGGTAGTGTCTGGCAATGCCTTTTTATAACAGAAAATATTATTATAAAAATATCCACAAAAGACATTTTTAGTTCCTTGACTTAATATGTGTAAAAATTAGAGATTTTTGTAGAAATTGCAGATTTAATATTCAGTAGAATGAAATAATAATTTTCTGTGCAATATATGCATTAGCTATTGTCTCATTTCTTAGAGAACTTTCTATAGTTAGTAATCATCTAATAGCTTCATGTTTCTCTTTTCCTACCTATTTAAGTTCAACATAAAGCTTTATGTTTTCATACAAAAATGAAATCATACTTAATATGTTATGGTATGCTATAAATCATAATGTAGCCCCTTCTCTCTGTTATTACAGAATTGCCTTTATCTCAAAGGGGATATTTCCTTACAGAAAAGTTTCTTGAACACAGAATTATCCAGAGAGCCACATTTTTGAGTGGCATGTTCTTAAGCATATTACATTAAGTGTCAGCATAATTAGCATATTCTTCTACAGTGTAAAAAGTAACAATGGCTGACAGCCGGATATTGTAGGGAAATGGTCTGTAAAACCATTTGAGAACTGGAAATCTTGTCCTTGTATGGAACAAGAAGGAATAGCAGATTTGTGATCCTGTTTTGAAAATGAATGGGGAAGGTTTAGAGTCTCAGGTGGTAAAACCATTCCTGTCTCATATTCAGACACCTTGTTCAGTGTTTATAGTTTAGGGAGCAAAGCAAGCCCAGGGGTAACTAAAAAGAGAGAAGAGAAATGGAAACATTCCAGCCTGATTTTGGCAAAGCACATAAGATGTATCAATATAGCAAAAGAAATGTCCCCAAAGATTTCAAAGAATCTTACTAGCTGGAAAAGATCTCTATTCTCAGAATTGTTACATTATCGCAGTGTGCATTCTCAGATTGTTACACTGTAGCCGTGTGCATTCTCAGAGTGTTGCACTATAGCAGTGTGCACTCTCTGATTGTTACACTGTAACAGTATACGTTCTCAGATTGTTACACTGAAACTGTGCATTCCCAGATTGTTACACTGTAGCCGTGTGCATTCTCAGAGTATTACACTATAGCAGCGTGCGCTCTCTGATTGTTACACTGTAACAGTATACGTTCTCGGAGTGTTACATTGTAACAGTGTGCATTCTCAGAATTGTTACACCATAGCCATGTGCATTCTCAGACTACCAAATTTGATTGCATCTCACCAGAAAGAGCCAAAAAGGTGCACCACTATTATCAGTCATAAAAAACAGATCCAAATGGTGTGTAATGCATTGCTAGGTACAGAAACAAAACATCAGTAAAGCAGTCAGAACAAAGGTACTCTTGTTATGAGGTAAAGTTATAACAACAGGAAGGTCACCTCAGTAATATAAGATGTCATTAAGGTAGCTGGGGGAAGAGTGTTGTCATTATCCCTTGACGCATATTTGATATTTTGATACCTGATTTCAACTTAAATGACTGGAATGAAAATATCAGTGCTCATTCCTGTAGTTGGACATTCATTGCATTGAACTTCATCCTTGTGTATAAAGACTACTGAATGTTTGAAGATTTTTATTGTAAATAAAATTAAGAACTGATAATTGTAGATTAAACCTTGAAGTTTTGAAAAACAGAAAAAGAAGTCATAAGCAGATTTATCATTGACTTCATCATCCTTTGTGTGTGTGTATCTGTGTCTATGTATGTGTGTCTCTCTATGTGTGTGTATCTGTGTGTGTGTGTGTGTGTGTGTGTGTGTGTGTGCATACTTCAGTTGTTTCATTCTTTCTGTAGCCTAGCCAGCATAGAAAAAGTTCTGCCTCTTGGTTATAAGGGCTCCTAATATTGTCACCACAACTTTAGCCTCCAAACATTATTCATTACAACATGTAACAAGCCCATTTCCCAATCACATGTGAACCTGATAAATGGCTAAAGCTTAGAGAAACTGCAACTAAGAACCCTGAAGTCTTATATCCTGCATTTACATATTAATGTAGCAATATTGCACATTGATAATACAATATACATTCCTCTGCTTTAAACCAACATTATGTACCCCAATATCAATTGTAACAGGATTTTGTTCACTTCATTGCTGACTCCACAACTGTTTCCTGGGGCAGACTCTTCTCACATAACAATTCTTTATATGCATGTGTGCCTCAATCCTTTGTCTTTAGAAACGAAGAAACATAATAGAAAAAAGGTTCTGTGAAGTCTAGGGCCCCAAACATCCCATATTTATGTCTAAATCCCACCCTGAGAAACACATGTTCTACTAGAGACGTCTTTTGTACTTCAGAGGCTTCATGGAGCCTAATTTTTCAAGCCTGTGGACTTTCAAGAGAGAGTCTTAAACATTTTAGAATTTATAGAAAAAAATGAATTAAGGTCAAGAAGTTTATGGCTAGGGATAGATTATCATACTACAAACAAAAATAACATGAATATACTCCCTGGAACCAGTCTCAATGACTGGCTACCCATGTTAGACAGTTTTTAATATAATACACTTTGGGGGCACACTCCCGTTTATGAAATAACTGGAAGTCATTCTTAAAAACAGCTTTGTCAAAGTTATTCACTGGGACAATTGAACTCTAGAAATATCCTTTATTAACATATAATTTATTTCTTACTTCAATTCATATTTCCTGAGATCCCCAAAGTATAGGAAGCATTATACTAGATGAAATTAATGAAGTATTCACTCAGAAGAAAAAAGTAAGGAGGAGATTGGGTCAATTGCCTAAGTAAGAATTCATCTTCAGGCTAGGCTATTTCTGGTATGCAAATTTCTTTATACTAGATTATTTCTAAGAATCATGGATTTCTTTTAAACTACAGATAACCATCCCACAAAGAAAATGAAGGAGGGTTATTTTAATGGGTTGGAAGCACCAGAGGTACCCATTGCTTCCAAATACTGTGTCTCAAGGCTGATGTCCAGACAGGCTGCCATGGGCTGGCCTCAGGGGAAGTTGGAGCTAGACCTGCAGGTGACAGTTTTCCAATAGTATTTAATAATCATATTCAATGTATTTCTAATTTAGACTCAATGAAATATGACAAAGAAGCATATACATTCTTAAGTTGCTAGATGAAAAATTCAAAGAGAAAAACCAGTAGAAATTAAAATACTGAGTAGAGTATTCATTCTACTTCTGAATCTGTGAAACTTTCAGTTGGTACTCACGTGACCTGTCATCCATTTGTACATAAAACAAAAGTTTAGCATGCATGTTTTGTTAATCATCACACTGTTACTATAACAAAACACTTGGTATAATTATCATTCCAGAAAAACATCACTTTGGCTTACATTTTAAAGGATACAATCATGATCAATTGTCTCCACTGGTTTTTTTGTTTTGTTTTGTTTTGGGAGGGGGTGGTTTGCCTGTAATCATAATAGAGGAACAAGGTCACCATTTCATGGTCAGGATTCAAGAGAGATAAAGTAGATGGATGTCCTACAATCCTCATCAAGGGCATTCCCTACTAATCTAAATAATGCCCACTAGACATCCATTTAAAAGTCTCCCTCATCATCTTCAAATAGCACTTTCCTAGGACTGACAACTTTGTTGCATGAACTGTTAGAGGACAATTAAGTCACACTACAAAAACATTAAAACTTAGATTGTTTTCTCAAGAAAAGTAGAAAAAAACAGATGACAAATAGATAACTAGATAGATAAATAGATAGATATAGATTAGATAATAGGTAGATAGATGTGTGCATATATTTGCAATAAAAGGGACAATGTTAAAATACCTATAAATTCACTTTAATTTCAAATGCAGAAGTATGAAATGATGCCATGCAATATTCTATGTTTACATTCAAGTATTAAGTGTATAAACTGCTATAATTTTTTCATTACAAAATCTGCCTTATGATATAAAAATTTATTTATTCCAGTTTCTATCATATCAAATAAATATTTCTTAAATCATAGCATTTATAGATGAAATGAGATGTTAAACATGGACAGTCAAGATGAAATTGTGAAATGAGCAAAGTGGCCCTTAGGCCTCTTGCTCTTTGTCTTGCAGTCTTAACTGGTACCTGCCCGTACTTCTCTGATGGCCTCTTCTCATGAATGTCATCATGGCTCCCAGAAAGTCCATACAAGACCCCTTCCAGATACATAACATCTAGTTTTCTTTGCACTCATATTTGTCTTGACAGTCTTCTCTTCTCATCACATCCACCAATCTTACTTTAGTTAAGGATTTACTCAACATTGTTGTCCAGACAAGTCTGATGGGAATCCTTTAACAATCCAGGATACCACCAAAAACTTTCTCATAAATGGACAGCAAGTCCCTGTGGCTGAAGACAACTCCATCACAATTCATTGAACTTGGAGAAGTGAAGCTGGTGCCTATCTAGAGCCTTCAACACTTATGTTCTAGTGTCTTTGGTGCAGGAAGGTACTCTGCACACTATCAGATGGGAAACAACACACCAGCCATAAAACCTCTGATCAGCAATGCTGTCCTGCCTACAAGATATGCCAGGACAACAGTGGCAAAAAGCTTGTGGGAGTAACCAACCAATATCTGATTGGACTTAAGTAAGGTCTATACCACAAGACAGAACCCATGCCTCACACTATGGTTGACCAAGAACCTGAGACTAGATAGCCCACATGCCTAGGGTAAAACAAAATACTACTGTTCTAATAAAAAGAATAAAAGGAAAAAAACAGTAAAATGACTCTTTATCACATTCTGCTATACTCATAGATCAGTGCTTTCTTTGCTCAGCCATCATCAGAAAAGCTACCCTGAAGCAGATGTACACAAATACAGAGACCCATAGCCAGACATAATGCACAGCATGAGAGACCTTGGAACACTGAGCCCTAAGTAAGATTACTCTATCAAGTTCCTCCTCTCAGGACTCAGGGAAGTCTATGAAGGAGAAAGCAGAAAGAGTTTAAGAGTCAGAGGGGATGTAGAACATCCAGAAAACAAGGCCCTCTAAATCAAAATGATCAAAGTGCACATGAACTCATAGAGAAGGAGGCATCCGGCACAAGGCCTACATGGGTCTCCATAGCAAAAGAAACTGCAAATGCAGTAAGTTGAGGACCTGGCTTGGAAAGAATTTCCTCCATAAGGAACATGTAACCTGTCAGCCTTAGAAACTAGCTACACCCCATAGCCAACAACTGTCTACTTATTTTCTTCGATATTAAGCTGAAGTTATAATGAAAATGTGATCCCTGGAGGCTGTAGCATTATCGCAAATTATAGAAAGCACCCAGTAAGTCAAATCTTCAAGTGAACATTACTTGATTCTAGTATTTTCTGTGATTGTATGAGAGATGAAGCACAGAGTAACAAAATAACCTACAAGTCATATTGAAGTTCTTGTGTGGCAAAGCTAGGTTCCTCTGATGCTGTAGTACTAAATCAACAAGGTGAACTTGGATCCCTAGTTCTCTGACTGTCCAGCACATTTACTTACAAAGTTATGCAAACAGAAGAGGAAGGGAAGCAAGAAGAGATGGGCACAGAGTGTTCCAGGCACCCTCAGGTTTCGTGAGGACACAAATTCAGTTGGAAACCATTATCATCTCTGTCACTGGTTACAACTGAATATATGAAAGTAATTTCTTAGAAATCTACCCACAGCATTCTTTCTTAGCCTTTGAGCGAGACATTTGATTCTCCTTGTAAAAGAGGACCTGTTAATGAAGCTCAGCCCACAGCTCCCAGTCAGAGCACCTTTGGAGTCCACCTTGGATTTCTGCAGTGATGGCAGAAGTACTAGTCTCTAGGTGTGGCCATCTCTGCCGTATAGTGGGAACCTTTGCCTACTACTGTAGACCTAACCACTGGGCTAGCGAAGTTTCACACAGAAAGAACTCTGTTCTGAAGCTGCTTTCTATCCATGTCTCCACGCTCCCTCTTTCCACAGGCTTCAGACCTGCATCCTGAGTCTGTGATTTGTCCTCTCGAATGCATCTGACCTGAAATTAGTCCTTTTGGCTTGTCACCCTGCCATAATAAATGCTTCAGAACACCTGAAATGACACTCATGATTACAAAGAACTCAGGAGTGTATTCCCTTACCAAGATATGCTAAGACAAAGACCCTGGAAAGAAGGAAGGGAGAAAGGAAGAGAGGTAGAGAGGGAAGGAGGAAGAGAGGGAGGGAGGGGAAGAGGGAGGGAGGAAAGAATGAAGGAAGCAAGGAAGGGAGGGAAGGAGGGAAGAAGAGAGGGAGGGAGGGAGGAAGGGAGGGAGGGAGGAGAAAACAGAACACAAGACTATCTGTTACCTGTTCTATCGCATCAAGTGATAGGTGAAGAGGACTCTTTCTACTAAGCAGGAGGCCACTTATGTTACAGTCAATGTTGTACCATGACATTATCACAGAAGAGAAATGCTGTATCAACAAGATGAAAAATTAAAAATATTCCCAATATTCTTGCCAGGAAGGTTGATGTGTTCTTTTTTTCATGCCTACATATAAAGAGCAACTGTCCCTTCATTTTCATGTGCTACTTACGAGAAAATCAAGCCCATGCTTCCGGGCTGAGCACACGTACAGTCTTTGCTGGTGTCACACGTCCCTCTCAATAAACTAACTCATTAAGAATTATCAGCCAGCAAAGAAGATCCCATTCTGATAGTAAAGTTTTGTCTCTAGTATATCCTTTCTGTTTCAAATTCTTAAAAAATTCTAATATTATTCAAAAAACTACTCAGGCACATAAGCATGTGGCTAATTTCACCTGCACCATTTCCTAATTCTTTTATAAACTTTTGTTTTTCTTTTGCTTTCAACATAACATATGTGCTTTTTTAAAATACTCTGGTAAAGCAACTTGACAGTTGGTAGCTGTCTGGCTGATTATTCAACATATGTACCACTTAATGCACAGGTCTCTGTGATGCGGTCCCCAAAGATGATCCTACTGGGATAAAAGTCAACAAATAGAGCTTTTCACAGAGTGCATTTACTTGGGGAGAGTTAAATATTTGAAAGGTGTTTAGCGGTTAAGATTTAAACCTAATGTCATAAGACTTACAGGGTCAGCATCTCCCCATGCACAGCACAGGCTCTCGATTTCACATAGGAGCTCCATATGTCAGGAAATCACCTCTTTAATTAGATCTCTGTAGCCTCATTGTAACTTACCACTGTCACAAGCCTTGGATAAAATCCTATTCCCAGGAAACCTTTCAGCAAACAGTTAGCTGGGGCTTCTTCCGAGATGTTGAGACAGATTCTCCCAGATTGCAAGCAATTTTAAATTAGCTGCTCTGGAAAGTGGTGGGTGTGGTGTTATCTCAACATCCTCATATGTTACCTGAGCCTATTCCTTACGGAAAGCAAAACCTGTTCACACTAGTTTGTATTTCTGAAAGTAAAATTGGCCTGAAAAAAAAATCTGTCACTTATTCTATCTGCTCTGGACTAAAGAATAAGATAAAAAACAGAAAGTCTCCTATTCACTGTGGACAGCAGGACTACTGATCTGTAATGTCTACCTGATAGTTTAAGCCTTCTGAAAATTTAGAAATCATTCTCAAAAAGGACGAATGAACAGAGTAGTCACATATGAGGATCAATTTGCACTAAATTTCCATTAACTACATTGTCAGGTATCATCTTCTCTAAAGCCCTAACAATATTAACTATCTTAACTGTCATTTGAAAGAGAAATAGAATGTATGTGTTCATTTATACGTATGTGTTTTCATTGATGTGTGTGTACATGCTTATGCATGTGTGTGTGTGTGTGTGTGTGTGTGTGTGTGTTCATTATTTATGGTGTGTTTGTTGAAGTTAAAATGCAGCCTCCTGTGTAAGCACTCACCTTCCTCTTTGTGAGAATCTCTTGTTGGATATTCTAGGCACACTGACCCAAAAGCTTTCAGGGACTCTCCTGTCTCCTCCTTCCATCTCGCCATAGGAGAGCTGGGATTACAAGTGCGCATCATTGCTTTCTGCCTAACGTGGGTTCTTGGGTTCTGCACTGCAATTCTTACACAGCGAGCACCTTTCTCCTGAGTCCTCTCCCTAACCTCACACCAGCATACCTACAGTTACAACAAACTGAGTCTGAGCAAAAGTGTGGCTTGTCCTCATGGCAAAGATAAACATCGCAGCCATGCTATATCCTAAACCAGACTCTCAATTTTAAGCAGTGTAGCACACTGTTCAATGATAGCATATTATACACTAAGCGTTTAAGAAAACAAGTATTCCATAAGCTTTTATTTTGGATAATATAAGTCAATGTCCTTGGCATGAGGATCTTTGGGGCACTTGAGTTGTTGTAGAGTACAGCAATCAACTACTCTAAAACAACGTTCTCAAATTTAATGCAACAGAAAAAAAAAAAACTGTTTAGCTTTCTAGACTCCTGTGATCTACACTCTTGCCACTGAGATGAAACCAAGCATCCTTCTAGGAGCTGAACAGCTAAGGCCCCAGCTACACAGCTAGAGTGTGTAGTCTCTGTACTCGTAAATTCTAATGGAATGCCTCTTTGTAGTAAATGAGATCTAATATACCATATAGTGCACCTAAGGAGGCTGACATTAAACTGATTGTATGATACAACCTGGAAGTATCTGAGAGTTACCTAACTCCCTGTGAGAGGAAGTTTGACCAATGAAAAGAGATGCCAAGACTGATCAGACAGAACTCTTCCTCTTCTCCTAAGCCTGCAATATGGATGATGCCGCATGAAGTGCTCATGCTGAATCTACTACATGCTGAGTGAGCACTTACCTAGCCACAACAGGGCTGGTTTTAAACCATGAGTCAGATGTCAACACAGCACTTACTATTCCCCACACCCTTTCTGTGTCTGACCTTTCTTTTTCACTCTTCCTGTCTTTGATTTACATGTTAATTTACATTGGCTCTTAATTCTCACTCCAGACTCCATATTATAGGGAAAACAGCAACCAAAACCATGCATTCAAGTTATGAATATTACATGGGAGAGTTGACTTTCCCCAGTCTGAACATGGAACATTTTCCAGGTCATTATTAGATTTCAATTGTCACCCTTGTTTTATTTTAACCTATGTACTTCAAAGAGTTCCTGTAACCAAATTTTATTTGCATACAAGAGAAGTGATACTATTACTTTCTCTCTTCTTGTATAAGGAATCTAAAGTTGTATTAAAACCAGTGATGCTTAGAGCCAGAGAGTGAATTATAACTTACATGGTGCAATTAGAACATTGCTGTCAAAATTTCCCAAGCCTCCTTGGAAGTGAGAGATGCCAACACTCACCTCTATGAGGGAGGCAAAGCATTGTTAAAAGAGGGCAAATGGAGCTGGCTTGCTATCTGAAGTATCCATTTGTTCTTTCTAGAGGAATAAACATTTATCTCCAGTTTCAACAGCTACAGTCACCACGAAGTGACAAGTGAGGAGAGAGCAGAATCTACAGCTGAGGATAATGAAGGAGAGAGGTCAAGATGTCCATTTGAATGGTGTCATTGCTACCTACAGCAAGCATCTCTAACATGACTGCTCCTGGACGTCTTACTGTATGGAAAACAAACTAAACTGTCAGCCACTGAAACTAGGTGCCTAGCCACCTGTAGGCTGAGGCATTATAAGTTGATGTAGATTCTCAGTCTTTATGTTGCTTAATAAAATCAAACCTGAGGCCAGTTATTGGGATGAACACTGGAAGATCAGAGAGACAGAACAAGCCACAGCTAACCTCACCTGGCCAATAACCAGGTAACCTCTTAAAGTCAATGGTATCCTATGTGAAACTAATATAACAATGATTTTGAATTCATACCATATCAAAATAAAAATACCAAAAATGTGGTGGTATTGTGTTCCCCAAAATATTGTGCACCCTAATAAACTTATCTGGGGTCAGAGACAGCCACTAGATACAAAGGTTAGAAAATGGTGGCACTCACACCTTTAATCCTAACATTTCAGAGGTAGAAATCTCTCTGGATCTCTGTGAGTTCAAGGCCACATTGGAAACAGCCAGGCATGGTGACTCACGCCTTTAACCCCAGAAAGTGAGCCTTTAATCCCAGGGAGTGGTGGTAGAAAGCAGAAAGGTATATAAGGCGTGAGGATCAGAAACTAGAAGCATTTGGCTGGTTAAGCATTTGCCTGGTTAAGCATTCAGGCTTCTAGCAGCAGTTCAGCTGAGAGCCTTTTGAATGAGGACACAGAAGCTTCCAGTCTGAGGAAACAAGATCAGCTGAGAAGTTGGCCAGGTGAGGTTAGCCGTGGCTTGTTCCGTCTCTCTGATCTTCCAGTGTTCACCCCAATAACTGGCCTCAGGTTTGATTTTATTAATAAGAATTTTTAAGATTCATGCCACAGAGGCCGGGCGGTGGTGGCACATGCCTTTAATCCCAGCACTCAACAAAGCTACACAGAGAAAACCTGTCTCGAAAAACAAAAACAAAAACAAAAACAAAAAACAAACAAACAAAAAAAAAAGATTCATGCAACACCAAAAAACTTAACTGGTTAATCAGAAATGGAGTATAGAGTGTTGTATCATATATGCAGTTTAAACATGCACAGGGTATATGTTGAAAACAAGGACTGAACTACAAGAAGGAACTAATTTTTTTTGTTTAATATTAGCACTAATAAATGATCTAATCATTGTTTAAACTAGAGTGTCATAATATTATAAAGGCATAGTTTTGCCTGTGTGATTATGTCTTTCCAAAACATGATAGATTTTTTTTAATAGATGCTTATTTTTTAAACATAACAAGAACAGACATTATAACAAGATCAAGCACAGGTATTCTTTCTTTATTCCTTCTCGTAGTCTTCAATTTTCTAACTAATATTTTGACTCCAAGAAGAAAAATATGCATTTCCACTTATTTTGTCAGATGTAACTTTTTCCCAAAATACATTATGAAACACTAGACTATTCAGAAACAAAGTTTGGGGTAGCTGTATCAGAAAACTTGCATACATGTACTATGATCTGTGTGAGATGGTGGAGTAATTACTCTAGTGGTTAACACACAAACACATAGAGAAATTGCTTCAAAAACTAGTTCTGCTGTTAGAAGCAAGTCTTCTTGTGAAGTTATCTGTATACATCACTTAGTCATGCATATTACACTGTGACTTTTTGTCATCATTATTAAAAGTCTCCAAAACCAGGAGAAATACAAGTAGAACTTACTAACTAGCATATGCTCACATATGGGCCTGTAGTTAAAATAAATTTGAAATCTCCAGTTCCATTTAAGTCCAGTTCCTTGGATTATCCTTCTGTAGAACATTCAAGCTCCTTCCAATGGTTAGGAAATGCACAAGAAGGTAGAGAATATTAATTTTAAACTCTAATTTCTATTCCAAACCTCTTAAGAAGAGAAACAGCAACACATTTCATATAAATCCATCATAGGGACAAATAATATATCTAAAATAAATCAGAAATTACCAGCATTCTAATCAGCTTCAATTATTATTTTTCATTTGCAGTTTTTCCAGAACTATTGCTTGGCCATACTGATGATGCAGGATTCATTTTAATTGTGAAACTTGCTTCTGATGAAATAAAAATCCACATAGACTTATCATGTTTCAGGGGATAATAAAAAGAGAAGTGTTCAAACTCTGTATAGTACAATGGCTTTCCCCAAAACAGATCTTCCCTTTCAAGCACCAGATCAATAAATGACCCCTTTTATCGGAGAACAAACTAAAACCTCCTCTATGTTTTGCTTGCTACTTTCATTTTCTCCCCAATAAAAGATGAAGCCACTTAAGTGGCAAGCCACAAAAGCACCATGACACTTTTGTAGTAGTAAAGAGTTCAAAAAGTAAATAAAACTTTTGAAACTTACAGTTAAGAACAAAGCGAGCACCCAGTAGCTCGGTATCCCTTTGGGGTTAAGGGTATATCCAGAGCATCAAGAATCAGTACTTCCATTTAGACACCCTAGTGATCGAAATAGCGTTCGTGGGACTTTAAAAGTCTTTTTGAAATAAAAAGTAGAGCAAACTACAAAAGTATGAATTCTAAGTTTTCCAGCCACTGTATGCTTCACAGAGAGTTTGGTCAGGATAAATGCAAGGTTGTCACCTCAATCAGCTGTTAAATGGCCAGCATACTGGCCCACATGGCGGTGACACAGGCATAGAGAATGAAGCAGTGTGCTTGACCTCTTTAATTATCCATGGGATGAGGGACCTCACCATTGGCAGAACCCAATATTCTGATTAAATGTCCTCGATAAACTAAGGACTATTAAAAAGTATCAATGCCCAAGAGTGACAATATACATAGAATACAATACTGTTGTATTATATTTCATACAGACTGGTCTAATTTGGCAGCCAAACTAAATGTTTTGTTATATACTGGATATCTGAAAGGCAAACACAGATGTTTCTTTTAGGAAGCTATCTGAGGCATTCTGTACCTAAGGACTATAAAGATATTTTTCTGCATGTTTTACAATATCAAGAAATACTGGTTTGGTATACTTTTTAAATCGAAGGAGAAAGTTCAGACTCTCCACATGTCTCATACTCTTGGGTGTTGACAAATAAAGAGGTTCATAGCGGTGTTGAACAGGCACACTTATGGAGAACACAGCCATTTTTATATAGATCCAATACCGGTTTGATTCTCACACTCAGAATTAGACTCACTGATTCAGTAAGTGGCAAAATTTAACTGAGAAGGAAAATAATGGATGACTATGTATATGGAAAATGTACCCTAATGAAAAAGCCATCATAACATCAGAATAACAACTAACAAAGCCCATTCTGTACCTTTGCATTTCTTACTATAAATGTTCATTGCAGAATATGTAGAGAAAGATACGCTATATATTTATCAATAGGTATACACTGCATTTGCTGCTTTGTCTGGTTTTATATCCATGCTGAAGTCTGAGTGATAGTTTTAAATTACTTCTCTTTACAAAATCTCCTTTTCCCTGCTTTCCCTGCATTATGAGTTCTCTGGCTTCAGACATCATTGTTTCCCTGTCTGGAAGTCCTTCTGGAATTCTGGCTTTATGTAATGCTATCGTGAAGGGTTGCTGGATTCTTTTCCTCTCCACTTGTATACTGTCAAGGGACTCTTTTGAAGACCTTACTTTCACCATCAAGAATGAGGGAGGCAGACCCAGTGGCCTTCAGGGATTTAATTAGAGTTCACCAAGTTAGAATCTCCAAGCTCTCAAAGACCTAATTTAAATATAAGTTCACTCACTTTTTCAACTGTTTCTTAGGCCCTTATTAAAATTTCAGGTTATTAAAGAGAACGTCCTGTGTTTTACAATACGTAGAAAATAAACCTTGGTTATGCAGAATCTCAAACATCTCCAGGTACAAATGCAAACTCCTGCCAATCGCAAGAAAAATAATGATGAATTAGTTTATAAATTATTGAAGCCATCATTGTAGAATTTTGTCAATCATGATCAATTACATCTATATGGCAGCATTTGCTCTACAGGACTAAATACTGGTAGTAGTAACAGAAAATAGCTTCATATCTTTGAGATCAGTCATCCCAATATTGTTTTGTATAAAAATGATTATTAGTTTTAATGTTTTTAACTCTAGGTAGTATTGTTTTCCTTTTATTCAGCTGTCAGTTAGAAACCTTGTTAAAGGTTGATGACTAGTCATATCAATTTATAATTTTTTCCTGGTTAAGTCTTTGTTACATAAGGCTGCAAAAATAGAATAAAAAGATACCAGCTCAATTCTGTTGTCAACAGTGCAATTTCATGAAGAAATGCTAGTCTTCATTTTTGGTCTCTAACTTTCCACATTAAGCACAATATGTTACCTAGAAATGGACATAAAATATTAACTGATTGCATCATGATATCTAATGTTAAATGACTAACCATGACTGGCAAACACATAACTCTGACTTGCAGACAAGGTCACACACACACACACACACACACACACACACACACACACACCTGCAAGAGAAAAATCGAGAAGGTAGTTTCTACAGCTTTTACTTGTCAAGATCTCCTTCTGCAGATTACTCAAACAAAATGTAAAAACTGCACAGACTGGATAAATGGAAAGAAAACAGAAGCTGTGGCAACTAGGGTTGATTTGTGGGCACAACTTACAGAACATTGACAAGGCTTGGCTGTACATCTTTCAGTATCATTTTCCAGTGTTTCTTTCATTTCCACTATGAAAAACATTTTATGGTGAATTGTGAGAACTCTAGAACAGCTTATGTTTTCAAGTATTTTGAAGCTCACATTACCTTAACATTATCATGTAACAAGTACATGAACTTTCTCGAAAGTTAATCCTTACTTTGTTTTAAGAAGCAGATGAAAGATTTGGGATTCATCTCAAATTTGTAGAACCAAAGCAATTTGTCCTGTGCTTGCCTGTCTCTCCTTTACTTTCAGCATGCTAGATGCTGTTGTGCCATTCCCAGGGACTTCCTGGTAGGTGGAATGGCCAAGGCCATCTCCAAAGGGATGGCAGAAGATCTAGTGTGTCAAGCTGCTGCTGCAGAATCAACATGCCACAAGCAACAGATAGGTAATGCAAGGGCATTAGAGACTGCACGTTTCATATCCCCAAGGAGTGAGGGGTCCTATCCTTCTGGCATGGTAACCTGGCTGGTGGCATTAGATACTTCTCTAGGCTCTCAATTTTGCCTTCAGAAATAAATACAAATAGTTTTTCCGGGGTGGTGTGGACAGGAAGAGTCAGTTTGGCCACCACTTTTCGGGGAATCTACAATCAGTTGGTGCCACTGATTGTCTTTTATATTCCTTCTTCATTTTGTCTATCATCTAAGAGCTGATGTGGCCCAAGCTGAAGCCTCTAGGGAATTCAAAGTCTTCCATGACTTCCTGGTTAAAAATCTGTAAATCCAATGAGATTAAGGACTTGTATTAAGGCTTTAATGTGTCTTTGTGGGGTATTATCATCTACTGAGCTGCCTACTTTGCTATTACTGACACTTCAATGGTAATGCTTCCAGATCTCAAGAATGTTCATGTCTTTGTTAGCTGAATAGTTGCAGGCTGAAGTTGCCATTGCTATCTTGACTTCCTAACCCCTTGACAAGTATCATGTAATCCGGATACAAAGAAATTGTTCTGATGTTCGTAAGCATGTTTGACTGATTATTTGTTTGGAAGAAAGCAAATTTTTCTCAAGAGTATGTGACCCAATGTTCTGGAGATACGGTTGTTGCTTTTATGTTTATTTTGTATGATAAAATCAAAACACACACAATTATTTCCCAGGTGTTCCCCCATGTGAAGAATCATGTTGTATTATGTAACATATCTTGGACATTCTGAAAAGACTCTCTGTTTTATCAATAGCAACTATTTATTAGTTGAAATCATTTCCATGGTGATGATAATAATGAGACCCAATAATATTTTTTTTATTTCAGAAATTCCAGATTGAAAAATAAAACTTGTAGAAAAAAATCTAAGGACAAACAACAAAAGATCTGGGGTTATCTAGAGAGCTAATGGTGAGATTCAGCAAGGGATTTCATCATCTGTTTATACTGAATTTTATATTATTTATGTGCTTTTAGTAGGCATAAAATCTTAGGTAGCATTTTATTCATTTCATTTTTAAGAAAAATATAGCAGTGGATACACAAATATGAAATCTCTTATGCCAATTTACACTGTAAGTCAAGTCATATTTTAAACTTGATTATTTTTTGGCATTACTGCACAGGAATATAGCAAAGTTATCATCTTATAAAAGCACATTAGTTCTCAGTTACTACATTACAAGACTAGTTCTTTGGTATAAATTCACATGAACTTCCCAAAATGAGATATTTTTTATAATTTAAAATTTTAAAGTTATGGTTGATAACGATCAACCTGGAGTGGGAGAAGGGAATCTGTGTCTTCAGAAAATATGCTAAACTTTTTCCACTTCCATTTCACCAAAAAGATCATGTTGAAGTATTTCCATTAACTATAAAATATTTGTTATATTTTCCTTGTTATTTAATGAGATGTAAAATCAGTTTTCAAAGACAACCGTTTCAGTCCCCCACCCTCCAAAGAACTTGTCATTCCATGACAAACATAGATTTCCTGAGAGATGGAAAACATTTGCTGTGAAAATTACTATATTTATCCTTGAGACATATTTGGTATAATTCACTAATTTGCCCAGTGCATAATTTCAGTATGTTCATGGAAAAACAAACTGTCTTACCCATGACTTTAAAACAGAATCCCTCTGCTCTTAGAATTCTATGGAAGCAAGTGCTATGTAAATACTAATGATTGAGTATGATCTTCCGAGGCAGTGGGAGGTAGAATACTCATCTTAGTCACACACACACACACACACACACACACACACACACACACACACACACGTACATATGTGCATGCAAACATACAAATACACACACAATTTCTAAGAATGTCCTATATAACACAGCTATAATGATAAGTAAAACATCAATTTATAAGTATCTATTTAAGTTGGAGAGCACAATGCAAAATGAGAGCAATTGTGTGATGATTATTTTTCTTAGTGATATAGGTTAGGGCTCTTTGACTTCCAAATGTTCTCTAAAGATCCTACCCACATTTAAGGTTTTATTTTCTTTAACTTTTATAGCACATTTTTTTCTTCAAGAACACTTAAGAAATCAAAAGGTATATCCCTTTGGTTCACTCTGAGGCAATTTACCAGCTGAAATTTATGAAAAACTATTTCCCAATTTTACAATGAGTCTGAACTCGGAGCTTGGAAGAATTTTTCTCAGTCTCCTCCACCTGGAAGAGTTCACACACCTCAAATTCCTGAGCAGATTGCATTTTGTTTATTATAAAGGAAAAGCTATTCAAAATTTAATTTACTTCAAAATACACTTATAATTAACTGTTTTTATTTGATTCTGTCTACTTGCATATGAATGGACACTATGTATTTATAAATATTATGTAACAGATTTCACAAGTAAAATGAAATAAAATACTTTAACCATTTGTTTTACTAATAATTACTACATAAAAAGAAGAAGGAAAGCATAACCAAATGAAACTAGATAGAGACAAGGACAGATAACAATAGATGGTAATTCAACTATGCATACCAACAGATTGTAGAACAATAATAACAGCCAGAACTCGACTCACGAATAAGGAAATCCGAGGTCAAATCTCTTTTTAATGGAAAACTGACTGTACGTAGAAGAGATACATCTTTTCACTACAGACTACCTTGTGGTGGTATTTTATTTGTGCTGAAATGTGGTGATATTTTATTTATACATTAATAGATAAAGCTTACCTGGAGATCACGCAGGTCGGGTTGGGGGAAGGCCAGCCATTTTAAGTAAACAAAGAAGTCAGGCAGCACACGCTCTTAATCCCTTAGCAGACAGGATCTCTGTGTGTTCAAGGCCACACTAGGGAACAGAGCCAAGAGTGGTAACACACACCTTTAATCCCAGTACCAACCATAGCAACCTGGAGGTCTGGACAGACAGACAGACAGTGACAGAGCTGTGTAGCAAAACGAATTGAGGTAGCTGGGCTAAGTAAGAGCCAATGAGAGGGCAGAAAAGCAAGGCATATAAGCCTGGGTAGACAAGAAGTCATGCTCTTTGGAAACTACAGAGTTGGTGAGGTGAGGTTGGCTGGTGGCTTTCCATATTTCCCTGATCTCTCTAAGGCTTTAACCCAAATTTTTGGCTCCATGTTTTTCATTTAATAAGACCATTTAGAAATTCAGCTACACAATCTGAATTTACAACATTCTTTATGAGCCAGAGGGAAAAGCTATTTTTTAAAAAATTAATTTTTCAAGTAGGTGGAATGAGATAGTCATAAATTTGGAATTGGGTACTATAAAGTGGAAAAAGCATCAACATCTTCTTGTACTTTTGGAATGTTAGGATAGCGATTTGTTGACCTAAGAAAAACTT
This sequence comes from Peromyscus leucopus, assembly GCF_004664715.2. Taxonomy (NCBI): domain Eukaryota; kingdom Metazoa; phylum Chordata; class Mammalia; order Rodentia; family Cricetidae; genus Peromyscus; species Peromyscus leucopus. The sequence continues at coordinate 67,250,820 of NC_051072.1, read as the reverse complement.
TTCTAAGAAAATTCTGGAACCTAAAATCAATAATCATAGAAATGTTTCAAGTAGAGTTTCCTGAGTGGTGAGTAAGTTTTCACATACCGTGTTCACAGTCCAACAACTGGTAGCTGTGTAGAAGAAGCATTTTTGTGAGAGATCAACACTCATAGTCTATCTTAGATCGACCACCTCTCCAGGCCTCTTCTACTTCATGTTCTCTTCACTTGGATTCTGAGTTATTGTAGCTCCCACTTTTAGTTGGGTTTAGAAAAAGCATGAAATGCTACAAAAACAATACAGAAAATTATCCCCTCTTCCATTATTCTTCACGTTGTTGCATTTATCCTTCATTAAAATCATATATTTTTGTCAGTGACTACTATAGACAGATGACTGATTGTTTCCATTTTCCAATACTACTTCTACACTTAATGATCAGAGCAGATCTATTAGACTGAACCATCATTAGGAACCAGGAAGACAGCTCTCTCAGTAAAGTTCCCACCTTACAAGCATGAGTACTTGAGTTTGGATCTGAACTACTCTCATATAAAAGACAGACATGGTCACATTCATCTGTGACCCTAGGTGGGGAGGTGGGGTAGAAACAGGAAGCTCTCAGAGCTCTCTAGCCAGCCTGTTGACCCAGTTGGTGAGTTCCAGGTTCAAGAAGAGACCCTCCGCCCTTCAAAAAGTAAGGGGGAAAACACTAGAAGACACTTGGTATTTATCTTTGGTGTCTACACACATGTACACATTTGTGTTTACACATACATTTATTTTTGTACAGCACACACACATATAAAAAATGTTTTGCCTGATATTAATAGACAAAATGATAAATGTAAAAGTTGCTGGTATGATAATTTTCTTGCAGTTTATTTATGCCAGTGCTATTCAAATTGCCTTCAGTTTGAATTTTCTCCAGGACTCTTCATTCACTGGTACGTGTTGAAATGGTAGAGTAGGTAAGACCAGAAAATATATAAATCTTCTTAATGAGATATCCATAAACTATAATAAACATCAAGACCTAGAAAGAAAATAAGTGAGATTATTTTTCCCATGAATGAATGATTTACTTGGCATACTGAATAAAATAAATTATGGAAGAAATAAGAGAAGATACATTTTTCTTGGCCCTTGACTACCTTCAATATGTTACATAGTTTATGACTCTCTGACATTTTATCAAAAAGTGAGTGTCAGTGTTCACCAACACGTTTAATAGAAACAAAGTTTAACTTTTATATAAATCATATTGCATAGAAGCTATGACATTATAAGTTACTTTATTAATTCCAATTTGCTTTATTAAGAAGTTATTCTCTGAGAAGTTAAGCTCCCTATACCAAGATGGAATCAATATTTATCATATCACAAGACCAACTTCCATAGAGCTCAGATATGTGTGTGTGCATGTGTGTGTATGTGTGTGTGTGTGTGTTTACATGTAAGAAATACTGATTGATTGTGGGTTTCCTGAATAAAATCATTTACTTTTCTCTAAGTTAAAGTTAGAGCATTAGCTCAGATAATTCCCCAGAGTTAGGGCATTAGCACTCACTTTGTCTCTCTGCCTTACTTCCAATCATTCCCCAGCTTAAGCTTGGTTTCATTCCTTCCTTCTCCACCAACAGAGTGGGATTTTTTTTCTGGATTCATCTCCCTTTTGTGCATACTGCATGAGCCTTCTACTCCCTGAACTTCCTTCCGTAATGCAAACCTCACTTCTGCCTTCATAATTTTTGTTCATTTACCTATCAGCCATGCACCTGGAAAATGCTGTTAAATGTCCCCCTCCCCTGTGGATCCATTCTCTCATTCTTAGGTTTGTCTTATCCTCTTGAAGCACTGTTATATCATGCTGGCCCAGAAGATAGGTAGAGGACTCTTTGATACCCTGTTTTGTAGCATATGGCTTGACTGTGACTAATAAAACCCCACACAGAAGTGACTTAAATGTAAAACAATTTATTTTAAATATAACAATCTGGAAATTTTCCCCATTATTGTAATGGAAGTGCTGTTGGACTCAAGGGAACCCAGATCCTTCCGCTGCTTCTGTACAGATTCCATGCCTTGACTAGCTTCCATCTTCCAGGACAGCTCACCACCCAACCCCATTCTGAACAGTGGGACAGAAGAATGGTGGGCAGTTTATCCCACTGAGGATACACTTCAGAAATAATACTCCTCACTACTTCACAGCACATTGCCCTGAACTCTATTTTAAAAAGCTACACTTAGCCAGTAAGGAAGTCGAAAGATGTAATATTTATTCTAAGTGGCAATATGTTCAGTTAAAATGAGACATTTTGTTACCAAAAGAAGAGTGCATACATTCTGAGGTGACCCAAATTGTAGTATAGAAGGACTCCACAGTTACCGTTAAATCCAGACCTCGGTAGTTCTACATGCTTTACTCACTCCACTCTAACAGTATAACCTATTTTCGACTATTCATCTCTTCCTTTTACCCAAGTCACACTGTCTATCTGAGTTTCAGTGGTTAACATTTATCCATCTTTCATTCTTTAACTTAAGGTCACTTCTCCAGTGAGTACTGTATCCAATCCTGATCATCTTATTGCAAATCCAATAACTCTCTGATTACTCCTTTGATGAATTCATTTGACTCCATTAATTTTTGTTATTTTTTTGGGGGGGGGGCAGTCCAATCTTTGAGGTCGGTTCAGCACAATGGAGGCTCAAACAACCTTGGAAGTCTGTAGTAATGAGAAGAGACTCATCACACTGTTAGAGATAACTTAAAGTTCAGCTGAAACCTGAATGATGATCCCCATAGACAGAGATAGAGGAATTCTGTAATGAATGCAGGCCATTTATTGGATGAGCTAGACTTAGTAGGGATCAGAAATGAAAAAGTTTTTTTCTTACTGTCAGTTCCGAAATCACTCTCCATGAATCCATTGTGTACCGTGGCTTAATAAAGTCTCAGGCACAGTCTCACAGTGTTCCCCGTGAAACATCACTTCATTGCTCAGTCAATTCTAGTAGCTCCACAAACGCAGGATATACCTGACTACCGTGACTCCAAACCACCCCAACAGAAATATGAGGTCAAGAACTCGGGTGTTGGCCTTACACTGTGGCACTGGTATACCCTGGGCAGTTGTGCGGTCGTTGACATTTTCTCCCTCTTGGATGATTTTGTAGACTCCACAAAGAGATTTCACCTGAAATGCTCAAACTGTAGCTTCTGTGATGGGGGCACTGATTGCCCACTAACAGTTCTCCTGACCATCCATGCTTCTGCTGAGGAAGGTGCACATCCCCATCAGTCCTCTGAAGTGGAATTTCCTTTAAGTCTACACAGCTTGTGTATCTTTAGTGAGATTTACATCTTCTCTTCACAGAACATATTTTTTACATTCTCTCCAAGCCTGTGAACTGTAGTTCATGCAAATGTAATTCTGTCTCTTTGTAAAGTTAGGGGGGAAGGGATACTTTCGGCCAGATTCTTTCCTCATAGTTAGGGACAGTGAACGACGAGTCATCAGAGCTTTCAAAGCCAATGAAAGTTCCTTAAACTCTCTGTACTGTCCCTTTGAAGGTCCTTTCACTTGCTCTGATATGAAAGAAAAATTCTGTCTTCCTGTGCTCAGTGAAAGTCGTGGGGAATCCAGGACATGTAAAAGTTCTCTTCAAAGAACTGTCTCCCTCTCTCAGTGGGTAAGTACCTTCTGTCTTAGCTCAGTTGTGGGTAGCTGGGCAGTTTTAGAGTGACCTTATTGTCTTAGTATGGTGTACAGGGATAGAAAAACACCTCTAGTAATGTCAAGGGACTTTTTCTTGCTTTTATATCCTTGGTGACATCAGATGCACATGAATTAACAGCACTCATTTAACACCATATGTTGGGGAAAGGTTAATGTGTAACTCAGAATCATGGAAACTCTGGTTCTCTTTTGTTAGGAGGTTTTTCAATAATCTAGCTCAACATGTTCACAAAATTCACACATGCACACACACACACACACACACACACACACACACACACACACACACACCATAATCAATATGGTGAATTAAAATTGGAGTTTAGTACCTAAAATATTTTTCGTGTGTGTGTATGTGCTTGAGACAGAGGCTCACTACACAGCACAAGGTGAACCTAAATTCACTGCATAGGCCAAGCCAGTCTTAAACTCACAATTCTTCTACCACAGCCTTTCAAGTACTTAGATCACAGTTAGACACTACCACACTCATCTCTTAGCTGTAAATCTTAAAATGTGGGACTTGGTCATGAAAGATGAACAGAACTGCCATAGAAATTCACTGTAAGATTATTTTTTAGAACATATTATATTACCTACCACACTTTTGTAATCACTTCAAATCTCAAGAATGATAAAATTTGCTAGAGAGACATTTCTATTAGTGGCTCGATTATAATGTGATAGAATAGAATGGTCCCACTGGACTTACATAACTCCCCATTTGCTTCAAAAATTATAGAATTTCAGAATAAAGAAATTGTAGTTCTGTATAAATTACATTAATAATACACTGAAAAATATTTTGTAAAGATGCTACAAACAAAAACAAAAATATTACCCATGAAGACAGTATAGTGTCTTTCAATATACTTTTTTTTCCAATGCAGTGATGTAAGCCAGAGGAAAGAACATGTAGCACTGAAAAAAACACAAGAGAATCCAGATGGGTCAGTATTAATGTTTCCTAATGAACAATCCAGATAGGTCAGTATTAACATTTCCTAACGAACAGTTTTTGTGAAGGGACGATTCCTATCATTCCATTTTAAGTCTTAATAAAGCAGAAGAGAGTTGGGAAGTCATATGGTTTGATTCTACAAGAACCAGTGAGTAAATCTGAATAATACTGGCATAGATATGATAATCAAATCCAGATCTATTAATGATACTGCCAGGAGAAGCATATAAATATAAAAATAAAAGGACGAGAGAAAAGCCCTGAGGGACCACACATTTTACAGTAACTGTTTCTGATGAGCTGCTCCCCAATTCAGTGTGCCGTGTCGGCTGACAAAGATAATTACATCTCAAGCCAGTTTAATGCTGCCTCAGAATTTCCAACTCATGTTTCAGAAAGATCTAACGATGTCTCACTGTCTACCATGCCCAGGGTGAGTTATCAGTCTAACTTTGAGAGTAGGCACCCATTTTCCCCCAACACTGCTCACTTATCACTGCAGATAAACAAGGAATGATAAAAATCTGCTCCCCAAATCTATGGTATAGTTTCATCAAATATTAATCACAGATAATGGTGTCTTCAGGCAAAATGTCATGAACATCTCCATTACTTCTCTCTTTTCTTCTAAAAAGGATAACTAATAAGTTTGTATCAGAATATAGCAGTGATGTAGCAGATAATCCCTGTTAATTGAATAAATATATGTATAAATTTTAATTCAACACACTCAATTTTGTTATAATTTGATGAACTAATTAAAACATGTAAAACAGAATGTTAGTGGGTTACAATAATAATTTTATCAACAATTTTATTCTGCCATACTTGCTCAAATGCAAATAGAAACAAATCAGATAAAGCAAGTTGAATAGAAATAACTACAGCCAAGATTTCCCCCAAATAAAATTCTTTTTCTTAAAAATGGAAAGACTTTTTATAAGCCTAGTAAATCTAAATCCATATAATTGGATGTAAGTGAAGCACTTCCATTGTTTTCTTTAATACATGACGTAGACTCTTCCTCCTGGTTGAAACCTGGGAGAACCAACCCCTATCATCTGCTGTTCATGCTGGAAGATAGCAAGATTGCTTACAGCTGTCAATCAACACTAACAGACCTGAATGTTCGCTGACTCAATCCTGCCGATCCTTGCTGTTGTCCCTTCTGCTTTTCAGTACCACACTGAAGGAACAGCAGCCATTCTGGGGAAATGTGCAGAGACCTAGTAATTCTGTGTCTTCTCTTTCTCTTCAGAAGTTGCTGAGAGTTTGCTTTTCGAGGGATCTTTTGCTACTATTTACTCTTGAAATGCTGCAAAGGTATTTAGTATATTAAAATGGAATTGGGTTTTAAAAGTGAAGCTCTTATCACAAAATATCCAAAGATATCATGACTGAAATAATAGATAAGTTGGTTCTCCTTGAGAACATCTGCAGACAAGAGATCTACAAGCAAGAGCCCTCCCAATTCTAACTACAGGGTCCCTGACTGAGTCAAGAAGGTTGCTCAGTCTCTCTACAGACTAAATGAAAGAAGGGAGCAGGGAGCTTTGAAAAACATGATTACATACAGTTTTAGGTCCATGACTGACCTCACAGGCACATGACCTAGAGCATCAGGCTCCACTCTAGAAGGGTCTATTTTAAGTTCTTTTTAAAATTTTTAACCAGGCAGTGATGGGGCATGCCATTAATCCCAGCACCGGGAAAGTAAAGGCAGGCAGATCTCTGTGAGTTTCAGGCCAGCCTGGTCTACAGAGTGAGTTCCAGGACAGCCTTTATTCATGGTTGCTCCCACCACCTGGAAACTCTTTATGTCTTTGAAAGAAATCCATCTCTAGCCTCTGCCCACTCTGAGCAGGAGGTTGTCTGTCCTAAATAAAGTTGTTGTCAAATATTGGTGAGAACATTTTTGTGTGAATGCACATTTTCTTTTCTCTATAGCAAATATGTAAAACTCATGTTACTGGTTTATATGGCAGATAAATATTAAATTTTCTAAAAAACTACCAATCCTTTTTCTAGGAAGGCTGCACCATTTCCTGTTGCCTCCACACATACTTGAGCACTGTGGTTGCTATCCATCCTCACATACTTGCGTACTTTCTGTAGTCAGGGATATCTACGTCAGCAATTCTAAAAGGCAGACAGTGGTACCTCATTCCTGGTCAAGCCCGACTTTCCTGTGATATAATAGTGGCAATACATTTTACATGATTATTTTCTAAGATTACATACTCTCTGGTAATTAGCTGGCCAAGTTTTTTCTTTTGACCTTTTTTTTTTAATTGTTTCATTGTTTGAGGTCTGAAAATTCTTTGCTGGACACATTATTGCAAACATTTTCATTCAACGCATGATTGATAATGTCTTTGGCCAAGCAAAAAGTCTTAATTAAGAGGGAGTTTAATTTTGAATTATTTTTCTTATACCTTTAAGTACTATTTGTAATATACTTCAGCCTAATCCCAACATAGGAATTGAAAAGACAGCTCTTCCTCTGTCTCTGTTCCCATAGAACCAATCCCTCAGTCTCATCCCTAAAACTGTAACAGATCGTTAGCTACAGCCTCCCTCCCTCCTGTGCCCACATCTCCTGGGGATCCACAGACCATCTCCTTCTAACCAAACATCCCTCACTTTTTCTTTGTATTCCAGACCCCAACACCAGCAGGCCTCCCCTGTGAACACACCAGCTGTGCAGGCAAAAAAAAAAAAAAAAAAAAAAAAGAAAGAAAAAAGAAAGAAAACAGGCAGCACACAGTTATCACTCTCTGAAAATCCAAAGTGGTAACGAGAACCAAGGAACAAAACACCCACCCAACAAAGACAAACCCAGAAATCAGCACCTGGATCTGCTATCAGCCCAATCCCAGATGTGTAGCTGCCAGAATAAGATCACAATCAATAACAGCCAGGGCAATACATTTTAACTAGAGCCCATCTATCCTGCCACGACAGGGTCTAAATATTCCAACATAGCTGAAGCATAAAAAAGACACTAAAAACAATTCTATGAAGATGATAGAGGTCCTTAAAGAGCAAATTAATATCTAAAGAATGCAAAAAAACATAAACAAACAATTGGAGAAATGAACAAATCCATTAAAGAAAGCCAAGAAAATACAAACAGTTGGTGGAAATAGAAACAATAAAGAAAATGCACACAGAGAATTCTGGAAATTAAAAATTTAGGAATTCAAACAGGAACTACAGAGGCAAGCTTCACCAACAGAATACAACAGATGGAAGAGAGAATCTCGGTTCATTGAGGATACAATGGGAGAAATGGATGTATCACTCAAAGACAATATTAAATCTAAAATCTTCTGACACAAAACATCCAGGAAATCTGGGACACTATGAAAAAAATCAAACCTAAGAATAACAGGCATAAAGGAAGGAGAAGAATACCAGTTCCAAGACAGAGAAAAAAAAATCAACAAAATCATAAATAAAATTTCCCTAACTAAAGAAGGAAATACTTTCTGTACAAGAAGAATAGAGAACACCAAGTAGATTGGACCAGAAAAGAAAGTCAGCTTGCTACATAATAATCAAAACACTAAACATACAGAATAAAGAAAGAATATTAAACTCTGCAAGGGAAAAAAGACCAAGTAACATATAAAGACAGACCTTTTAGAATTACACCCAGCTTCTCAATGGAGGCTCCAAAAGCCAGAAAGGCCTAGGCAGAAGTGTTATGACTCTAAAAGACCACAGAGGCCAGCCCTATACTTAGCAAAACTTTCAGTCACCATAAATGGAGAAAATAAAATACTCTATGATAAATTAAAATTTAAATAACATCTATCTACAAATCCAGCCCTACAGAGGTGCTAGAAGGAAAACTTCAACCTAAGGAAGTCATCTACACCACCCATGAAAACACAGAAAATAAATTATCTCACACAAGCAAAATAAAAAGAAGGAACAACAACAACAACATAATAGTAATCAACAATCATTGGTCATTAATATCTCTCAATATCAATGGTCTCAATTTCTCAATAAAAAGACAGAGACTAACAGAATAGATGTGAATAGAGGATCCATCCTTCTTCTGCATCCAGGACACACAGCTCAGCATCACGGATAGACATTACCTTAGGGTAAAGGGTTGGAAAAAAATATACCAAGCAAATAGATTTAAGAAGCAAGCTAGTATAGCCTTTTTTTTCATTTTTAGAGACAGGGTTTCTCTGTGTAACAGTCCTGCCTGTCCAGGAACTGACTTTGGAGACCAGACTGGCGTTGAAGCCACAGAGATCCTCCTGCTTCTGCCTCCCAAGTGCTGGGATTAAAGGCATACACCACTGCCTGGCTTAAAGAGGGGGTTCTTTTTATTTTGCCATTTTAATAGCTAACAAAATAGACTTCAAACCAAAACTAATCAAAAGAAATAAGGAAGGACACATATTCAACAAAGAAAAAAATCTACCAAGATGATATATCAGTTCTTAATATCTTTCCTCTGAACACAAGGGCATAAAAGTTTGTGAAGGAAACACTACTACAGCTCAAATCACATATTGATCCTCACACACTCATAGTGGGAGACTTCAATCCCCACTCTTGTCAATGAACAGGTCATCCAGACAAAAACTTAAACAGAGAAATATTGGAGCTAACATACATTATGAACCAAATGGACCTAACAGATACTTACAGAACATTTCACCAGAACACAAAGAATATTCCTTCTTCTCAGCACCTCATAGAATCTTCTCTAAAATTGACCACATACCACTCACAAAGCAAGTCTCAACAGAGATCAGAAAATTGAAATAACCCCCTGAGACTATGAGACCACCACAGATTAAAGCCAGGTTTCAACAACAAAATCATTACTAACTCATAGAATCTGAACAACTCTAAACTGAATGAAAAATGGATCAAAGCAGAAATAATAAATTAAAGACCTTTTAGAATTCAATGAAAATGAATACACAGAGTACCCAAACGTATGGGACACAATGAAAGTGGTGCTAAGAGGGAAGTTCGTAGCACTAAGCTCCTACATTTAAAAATAAATAAAAATTACCTATACACACAAAAAAAAAACCCTAAGTGCCTACATAAATAATTTAGAGAAATCTCATACTAGCAGCTAAGCAGCATACCTGAAAGCTCAAGAATAAAAGGAAGCAAACTCACCCAAGAGGAGTAGACTGCAGGAAATAATCAAACTGAAGGCTAAAATCAATAAAATGGGGGGGGGTGAACATTACGAAGAATCAATGAAACAAAGAGTTGTTTCTTTGAGAAAAATCAACAAGATAGGCAAACCCTTGTCCAAACTAACTAAAAGACTAATAAAGAATATCCAAATTAACAAAATCAGCAAAGAAAGGGGGCAGAATATACTTAAAAAAAAACTGTATTCTACCAAATTAGAAAAATTAAAAAGAAATTGTTAATTTGGGTCAAGATCAGATAAACAATTTAAGTAGTGAAGTAGAAGCAGTCATTAGGTCTCCCAACTGCCAGGTGGTGGTGGCCCATATGTTTAATCCCAGCATTTGAGAGGCAGACATAAGTGAATCTCTGGGAGTTCAAGACCAGCCTAGACTACAGAGCGAGTTCCATGATAGCCAGGACTGTACAAAGAAACCCTTTCTCCAAAAACCAAAACCCCAAACCAACCAACCAACCAAAGTCTCCCAACTAGAAAAAAAAACACATGGCTTTAGTGCAGAATTCCACCAGACTTTCAAAGTAGAGTTAATGCCAACACTCCTCAAATTATTCTATAAAATAGAAACAGAAGAAACATTGCCCAGTTTGTTTTGTGAGGCCACAATTACCCTGATAGCCAAACCACATAAAGACTCAACAAAGAAAGAGAATTCCAGACCAATTTCCCTTATGAACATAGATGCAAAATAATAAAATGCTTGCAAACTGAATCCAAGAACACTTAAAAAGATCACCCACCATGAATTAACTAAGCTTCATCCTAGAAATTTCAGGATGGTTCACCATACAAAAATGAGCAAATGTAATCTAATATATAAACAAACTAAAATAAAAACAACACGTGATCATTTCATTAGATACTGAAAAAGCCTCTGACAAAATCTAACACTTCTTTATGATAAAAGTCTTGGAGAGATTATGGACACAAAGGACATACCTAAACATAATAAAAGCAATTTACGGCAAATCTATAGCCAACATCAAATTAATTGGAGACAAATTGTCTTAGTTAGGGTTTCTATTGCTGCAATGAAACGCCATGACCAAAAAGCAAGTTGGGGAGGAAAAGGTTTATTTGACTTAAACTTCAGCATTGCTGTTCATCACTAAAGAATGTCAGGACAGGAATTCAAACAGGGCAGGATACCAGGAGCAAGAGCCAATACAGAGACCATTGAGGGGAGCTCTTTACTAGCTTGCTTCCAATGGCTTGTTCAGGCTACCTTCTTATAGAACCCAAGATCAGCAGTCCAGGAATGGCACCACCCACCATGGACGAGGCCCTCCTCGATTGATCACTAAATGAGAAAATGCCTTACAGCTGGATCTCAAGAAGGCATTTCCTTGTCTGAGGTTCTTCCCTTTGATTGACTCTAGCTTGTATCAAGTTGACACACAAAACCACCCAGTACAGACACTCAAAGCAATTCCATGGAAATCAGGGACAAGACAATTTATTTTTTTTTTTGTTGGGGGAAGGTATTTTTGTTTTGGGGTTAGAGACAGGTTTTCTCTGAGTTTCTCTTTAGTGCCTGTCCTGGATCTTGCTCTGTAGACCAGGCTGGCCTTGAACTCACAGAGATCCACCTGACTCTGTCTACCAAGTGTTGGGATTAAAGGCATGCTCCACTGCCACCAAGTAGAACAAGACTATGTTGTCCAGTCTCTCCATACCTATTCAATATAGTACTTAAAGTTTAACTAGAGCAATAATACAGCTGAAGGAGATCAAGGGGATAAAATTGGAAAAGAAGAGATCAAAGTTTTGTTATTTGTAGATAATATCATAATATACATGTGACCCTAAAAATTCCACCAGGGAACTCTTACATTTCTCATAAAGACATTCATCAATGTCACTAGATATAATATTAACTCACAAAATCCAGTCATTTATATACACAAATGGCAAATGGACTGAGGGGGAAATCAGGGAAACAACATCTTTACCAATTTCTGAAATAATATCAAATATCCTGGGGTATCTCTAACTAAGAAAGTGAAAGACAGGTATGATATAAATTCAAATGTTTGAAGAAAAAATAGCAGAAGATATCAGAAGATGGACAGATCTTCCATGATCAGGGGATTTCCGCAGTAAAAATGGACAGCCTACCAAAAGCAATGTATAGATTCAATGCACTCTTCATCAAAATGGTAGCACAGTTCTTCACAGATCTTTTTTTTTTTTTTTTTTTTTTTTTTTTTTTTTTTTTGGTTTTTCGAGACAGGGTTTCTCTGTGTATCTTCACAGATCTTGAAAGGACAATTTTCAGCACCATATGGAAACACACACACACATACAAATGCACCAAAAAATAAAAATAAAAGGAAAGAAAGAAAAACAAAAACAGAATAACTAAAATAATTCCAAATAATAAAAGAACTGTACTACAGAGCCATAGTATTAGAAACTACGGCAGAGTCGGGTGGTGGTGGCGCACGCCTTTAATCCCAGCACTCGGGAGGCAGAGCCAGGTGGATCTCTGTGAGTTTGAGGCCAGCCTGGGCTACAGAGTGAGTCCCAGGAAAGGCGCAAAGCTACACAGAGAAACCCTGTCTTGAAAAACAAAAAAAAAAAAAAAAAAGAAAGAAAGAAAGAAAGAAAAGAAAGAAAGAAAGAAAGAAAGAAAGAAAGAAAGAAAAAAAGAAACTACATGGTATTGGCATAAAATAAGTCAAATTGATCAATGGAATCAAATTGAAGACCCAGATGTACATCCACATACTATGGATAGCTCTTTGTTTGTTTGTTTTTTTAATGAAGAAGCTGGATGTACACACTGGGAAAATGACAGCATCTATGACAAATGGTGCCTGTCGGAATGGATGTCTGCATGTAGAAGAATCCAAATAGATCCATACTCATCACCCCGTAAAATCCCCGACCTCAAATGGATCAAATATTTCATCATAAAATCAGATGCACTGAACCTGATGGGAGAGAAAATGGGGAATAGCCTTGAACTCATTTGCACAGGAAAAGACTTCCTGAAGAGAACGATATTAGCACAGGCACTTAAGATCAACCAATGAACAAATGAGACCTTATGAAACTAAAGAGCTTCTGCATAGCAAAGACCTCTGTCATTAGAACAAAGCCACAACCTACAAATTGGGAATAACATTTCCCTAACTACATGGCTAATAAAGGGATAGTGTCCAAAACATATAAAGAACTCAAAAAATCAGATATCAAATTTTTTCTTAAAAAAATAACTCAATTAAAACTTGGGTACAGATCTAAACAGAGAATTTTCAATAGAGGAAACTCAAATGACTGAGAAACATTTAAAGAAATGTTAAACATCTTTGCCATCAGGGAAATGCAAATGAAACTACTTTGCGATTCCATCTTGTATCTGTCAGAATGGCTAAATTCAATAACACAAGTGACAGCTCCTGCTGGCAAGAATGTGGAGCAAGGGGAACATTCCTCCATTGCTGGTGGGAATGCAAACTTACACAGCCACTTTGGAAATCAGTGTGGTGGTTCCTCAGAAATATGGGACTCCATCTACATCAAGATGCAGCTGTATGAGTCTTAGGCATATACCCAACAGATTCTTTATCCTACCATAAAGACACTTGCTCAACCATGTTCATTGTTGCTGTATTCTTACTAGCCAGAAATTAGAAACAACCAAGATGCCCCTTAACAGAGGAATGGAGAATGCAAATATGGTACTTTTACACCATGGAGTAGTTGAAAAAAAATTACATCATGAAATTTGCACACAATTGGATGGAACTGGAAAAAAATCGTTCACAACGAGGTATCCCAGACTCAGAAAAATGACTATGGTATGTAGTTACTTATATAAAAATTAGCTGTGAAGTCAATGATAACCAAGCTATAATTGATAGACACAGAGAGGTTAGGTAGAGAGGAGGTATCTAGGGGTGGTGCATGGATCTCCCTGGAAAGGGGAAATAGAATAGAATTTATGGGTGGACTGGGGGTGGGTGGCTACAGGAGCAGAAAGGGTCAGGTGTGAGGGGAGATAGGATGGAAGGAGAAGTGTAAGGAGAGATGGCTGGAACTGGGGGATATTTGGGGTGGTGTGGAAACCTGGTCAGTGAAAACTTCCTGTAATCTATGAAGGTGATCCTAATGAGGACTCCTAGTGATGGGGGATATGGAGTCTCACCTGGCCTTTTCTTTGTGTCTAAGCAAAACTTCAGTGGAGGAACTGGGCTGCACTCAATTGAGTTGTCCAAAGTGGTTCCATGAAAATCCCCAAACAAACCATGCCAATATGAAGACAAAGGGTTGCTCTGTGCAAACTGACAGTGGAGTCCCATTGCTGAAGAAATATCAACATAAATCATTGAACATGAAGAAGTCAAGCTGGGGCCTACATGGATCCTTCATCCCTACACCTACATTCTAGACTTTTTGGTGCATGAAGGTTCTCTGTAGGCTACTGAAAGAGAAAAATGGACACTAACCTAGTCACAAAACCTTTGACCTATAATCTGTCCTGCATGCAAAATGTGCTAGGGCAATGGTGGCACAGAACCTGTGGGGGTGACCAACCAATGTCTGAATTGACTTAAGGCTCTCTCTGTGAGAAGGAACCCATAGATGATACACACACACACACACACACACACACACACACACACACGCGTGTGTGTGTGTGTGTGTGTGTGTGTGTGTGTGTGTGTGTGTGTGTCAGAGTATTATTCAGTCATCATCAAAAGGCTTCTTCCTCCAGCAACAGATGGGAACAGATGCAGAGACACACAGCAAAATATTGTGCAGAGAGACTCTAAACTGGAGGTCTCAATCAAATCCCTACCCTTGGGGCTCAGGGAACTCCATGTAATAGGAGGCAGAAAGTGTATGAGAGCCAGAGGGGATGGAGGACACAAGGAAAGCAAAGCCCTCTGAATCAACTAAGCAAGGTTCATGTGAACTCACTGAGCGTGAAGCAGCAAGCACTGCTTACAGGGTTCTGCCCCAGGCCCTCTGCATATATATTACAGCTATTACATTAGTATTTTTATGGCACTCCTGACAATGAGAATGAGTGGGTCTCTGACTTTTCTGTCTGAAATTGAGACTCTTTTCCTTCTCTTGGGTTGCTGTACCCAACTTTGATATGATGGTTTTTGTTTCATCTTGTTATATTTTTCTCCGTGTTTAGTTGTTATCTCTTAAAAGCCTGCTCTTTTCTTTTCTTTTCTTTTCTTTCCTTTGTATACATAACCATGTTGTTGGTTGTTTACTTACTCTTTGTGGGGGGGCTGTGGGAGCCCATTTTCAGCTTCCTCATGGCTTTACCAGCAGGTCCACATAGAGAAGATTATCAGGACCACAGGCCTGAGTGTGGGTGTCTGAGATGGTCTGCACTTGGCTGTGCTGAGGGGAGGTCTTTTGCTCCACTCCTTGGCATCTGTATAAATACCCTGAAACAGAGACAATCAGGGCCCACTGGAAAAGGTTCCAGGCCCTCTTGAGGTTATCCTTTATTTGCTATCTGTTTATCTCCGCAGTATAAATCCTTCTATCTAATATTTCCTGCTGCTCACATTCAAGAAAACTCTGGGGAGCTATGGGATTGGTGGGTAAACGCCCCACAGGTGCCCACTATGAAGCTCCCAAATAAATCACACACAGAGGCTTATTCTTAATTAAAATACCAAGCCTTAGCTTGGCTTGTTTCTGAAGCCTTTTCTTTTCTAATGAAAGACAGAAAGAGTGGATCAGGAGTGGAGGTGAGATGGGAAGAAACTGAGATGGTTAAAGGGAGGAAAAAACTATAATCATAATATATTGCATTAGAAAAGAGTGTATTTTCAATAAAAAGAAAAGGAAGGAAGGGAGGAGAGAGAGGGAAGGAAAGAAAGAAAGAAAGAGAGAAAGAAAGAAAGAAAGAAAGAAAGAAAGAAAGAAAGAAAGAAAGAAAGAAAGAAAGAAAGAAAAGAAAGGAAAATTCTCCCCCAAAACAAGGTCCACTGGTCCAAGATTGTAAACTAAGTTCTTAGATTGACAAGACAAGAGAACCAAAAATCTGAGGTTGATGAGTTTAGGTTGCACAGCAAGACTTTGCTCAAACAACAATTATAAATAAATAAAATAAATAATATATATTAAATATATATATATATTATATTATATTATATATTATATTATATTATATATTTATGAAGAAAAATACTATGTGCCATTTTTGCTAATTTTTAATTTTATGTGCTCTGTAAAGGATAACTCATTGTTCCAATAGAATTAAAATGATTGAATTATCCTCCAACTAATTGCTTTTGCATCTTTGTCAAGGAAACAGCTTCATTTATGTAGTTCAATTTTCTATTCTCTGGTTTCATTGATTCACATGCCACTCATTCTCTTTGACAATACTGTATAATCTTCATTGCTGTCTCTGATGTATGCTAATCAATTAGTTCCTAATAATAAATTTTGCTTTTTTAGCAGCACTTTTCTGAGTAACCAGTGTGATCTGAGCCCTCAGAGAAAAGAAAGATTGACTGGGTAGAATGGAAAATGGCAAGAGAGTTAATTATCGTGGTGCAATAGGCCCTGTCCCTGTTCCTGGAATAAAAGTGAGCATTATGAAGGAGCATAGTGATGGCCGCTACTCTTAACTGAAATGGACATTAGGTCCTTGTGGCACAGTTCAGAGCTTTACTGTATTCATACACAGCTTGATTGTAGAGAACACTGAAGGTACTTCTCTACCTTCCCTGTATTCTTTTTCAGAACATTTGCAGAAACTGCAAGCTGTCTTCAGTTCCCTGAGCTCTGACTGCCAGCCCATCAGCCCCAAGGCCAGAAGATGATGTCTGGATTATCCTTGTCACTTGCATGACCCAAAGCCTGCTGCCAGCTAGAAAATCTGAGAAATGTTCAAACTTACCTTTTTCAATAATTTTTTTTATTGCTTTTGACCAATGTCTTTATGTATGTGTTTGTGTATCTGTGTGTATGTATGTTTGTATATATTATATATATATATATGTGTGTGTGTGTGTGTGTGTGTGTGTGTATGAAATATATTTCATTAAATAGTGTATAATTAAAGGTTTATCAGAGTATCAGATACTAGTATCAGAGCTGGAGGAAGTCCAGTTTTTATTTCTCACCATTTTGAGTAATACTGGAGTTGATTGTACATATGTTTATATGGATAACTAATTAAATTATTTAAAATAAATACACATGAATATTTATTTGAATGTCTTAGTTGGGATTTCTATTGTAATAAGACACCATAACCAAAAGCAATTCGGGGAAGAAAGTGTTTATTTCTGCTTACACGTCCAGCAGTGTACCACTGAATGAAGTCAGGTCACTTTCTCAAGCAGGGCAGGACCCTGGAGGCAGTAACTCCAAACAGAATCCACTGAGGAGTGTTGCACACCAGCTTGCTAACCATGACTTCCTTCACACTCTTTCTTATGCCATTCTGGACCACCTACTCTAGGGTGAGACCACCCAAAGTGGGCTGAGTCCACCCTCATCGATAGTCAATCAAGGAAACAAGCATGCTTTCCCACGGGCCACCCGGTGCAGGCATTACCTCAGTTGAGGTTCTCTTTCAAAATGACTGTAGCCTGTGTTGAGTTGACACAAAAATTAGTCAGCACAATGAACAAGTTTCCTTAGGTAACTTCTAGACTATGACATGTTAACTTTCTAAGAAACCTTTTTGTGACATGATTACCCTATTGTAACTGTTGGATACATTTTTCACTTGCTTCACATTCTCAATTTCAAAATAGTTTTACTTTTCTTAATTCTGCGATACATAGCTTTAGTTTGTATTTCTCTAGTTATTAAGCACTTTCAATTTTTTGGTTGTGTGCATGTTTGCACATATGTGATGTATATGTGTGTGCACTCATGTCAAGGTGCCCGTGTAGAGGTAAAAAAAGACAATTTGTGGAGTTGGTTCTCTGCAGTCACCTCTATCTGGGCTTCGGGGATATAACTGAGGTCACCAGGTTTGCACAGTCAGGACCTTCACCCACCAAGGCGTCTCCCAGACCCTAACATTAAATATTTTTGTTTCTGTATTTCCATATATCGATCTCCTTTGATCTTAACAGATGTAGGAAGATAAGGCCTATGATACCAAGAGATGAGCCAACCTGGAGTCTGCCTAGCAACAGGCGCTGTCAGAAGTCCTGATCGTGTCTAGCCAATGAGGGGCGACCATGCAATGTCACTGGATTAGGGCGAAGCCTGAGTGCTGGGAGGAGGGTATATAATGCTCTCCCCATCCTCCACTCCCTCCCTCCACCCCCCACCTCTCACCCCCAGTGCTGTTTGCCTTTTACCTGGTGTCTATGCTCCTAAGGGAGCCTTAGGACACAGCAACAAAGGACTCAGAACTTTGGTTGTTTGTTTTTGTTTAGTTTGGAATTTTCTTACGTGTTCTGGATAAAATTCCTGTCTCTGATGCAAGTCTTTGCAAAATTTTTAACTTGTTTTTTCATTGCCTTCACAAAATATTTAAATTTTTATTACATTTATGTGTATGTGTGTGTGTTTATGTGTATATGTATGTGTGTAGGTATGTATATGTACAAGTCTATGTGTATTTGTATGTGCGTATGTATGCACATGTTTGTGTGTTTGTGTGTATGTTTGTGCACATGCCCATGCCTCAACAAGTATAAAGGAAAAAGGAGAACTAAAAGAACCTATGAAGTAAGTGTAGGTCCAGGATATTGAATTCAGGTCATCAGGTTTGGCAGCAAATGCCTTCACCCATTGAGCATCTCATTAGCCCTGTCTTTTCATTTTCTCTACAACGCCTTTCCAAGTGTTTTACATTTAAGTTTGTTAAAGCCCAATCTGAAATTTAATGGTTTGTGTGAATTTTGTTTATTCTTCGCTAAGAAATCTTAACATGAGTCTGCGTGTGCTTCTTGAGTCTTTCCAGCTGCAGGTTTCACATAATTACACAATATCTTATGCAACAGGTTTTGAAATATATACAAAATATTTTTCATTTGTATTTGTGAGTGTGTGTATGTATGTAAAAATCAAGTTGTGATCTCTGTTGAATTCCATTTATATCTCAATTAAAAATGAACTCACTGTTCCTCTGTGAGTTTATCTCTAGACCATTTCTGTCCCACTGATCTATCATTTTGTTGATAATGCATTGAATAGATTATTTTGGCTTCATAGAAAGTCTTTGAGTAGGACAGTGTGAGTTTTATCCATTCTTTCTCCCATGATCTGATAGTTCTTTTGCCTACCTAAATAAAGTTTAGAAATTATTTTACTTTTTTTGTTTGTTTGTTTCGAGACGGTTTCTCTGTGT